>NC_056687.1:58230000-58544166 GCF_018350215.1 Panthera leo
ACGTGTATATATATATATACATACATATATATATACATATATGTATATATATATAGTGCTGTAGCAGATTATATGCATCCTTAGGAACTAATACTGTTCTTTACAGAAGAGTCACAGACTGGAGCCATTAGATCAAGGGCGCTGAAAATGATGCACATTTTAAATTGTGCACAGATTACTTGACAGAAGAGTTTAGCAATTAACCCTGCTACCAACCATACAGGAGTGCCAGTTTTCCATCATCCTTGCCAATAGTTGCTCTGTTAATTTTTCCCAATCTGACAGGTGAGAAAAATAACATGTTATTTTTTTATTCACATTTTTCAATTAGTGAAGTTGAACATCTTTATAGATGAAGCGCCTACTCACAGCCGTTGGCTAATTCCATTGAATTATAGGGTTTTTTTTTTTCCTTATTACTAGGAGCAGGCTGAATAGAAGTATTAATGTTCTGTTATCTGTGCCGTAAAATCAGTTTTTCTAGACTCTCATTTGACTCAAGATGCCTTTTACCGTTAAAAAAGTTGAAGTTCACATGCAAACATTTTTATTTATTCCGGGGTTTCATCTCTTGCTTATGAAAGTCCCTTCTATCTCCAAACTACAAAATACTGCCCTGAAGTGTATTTAAATCCTTTGTTTTAATCTTCCGTTGAAAGCATATATCTCCTGGGATTTATTTTTGCACGTAACATGAGGCAGGGGACAGAATAACTAAATAATTCAATTGTCAGGCATATAAAGAGCTAGATAGAGTAAAAGCGAATTGGAAAGCGGCGAAGGAGCGGCGAACGAGTCCACCTCGGGTATTTACACAAGCAGGATTAAGGTCAGATTTTGGAAGCATTTCCGGTACGGTTTAAAACTGTTTTAAAACTGTCGGGGTGGGAAGGCGATTTGTAATGCAAGCAGCCTAGCATCTTAAGCTTCCGCTCCCTAGTGTCCTCGGGATGATGAGATGGTTTCCTATCTAGGAACGTTGGATACGGATCCTCTCCGCGCCTCTATCTATCTAACAGCCAGCTAACAACCAATTGAGAAAATCACCTACTGAGGCTGCTCAAAACATTCCACGCCTTCACAGGCAAAAACTCCCTGTAGAACCAACCGTCCAATTGCGAGAGGCTCGCCAGAGCGACGACTCTCCGCGCATGTGCGCCCTCAGTTGAAACTCTTTAGCAAGTCCCGGCTTCCGGCCGGCGGCGCATGCGCAGTTCTGGTTACTGTGTGCTGGGAGATACTCTGTGGGTTAGCACGCTACTCAAGGGCCTCTGGGAAGATGGCGGGGGCGGGCATGGCTACCCTGGGCTCTTGGGTACCTCGTCGGAGGTGGGGCAGAGAGGCCGTCTTCTTAGGCTTCTACCGTGGCCTCAGCGCGTTACTTGCAAGGAAGTCGGAGCGGACGCCACGGTGGGTCCCAGGTCAGTGTCCGAAAGGCGGGAGAAGTACGCGTTCTTTCGAACTTGGAGTTCATTCCGTTCCTGTCTAGTGCGTTTTTGGCGCCTTATTTAAAAATGCTCTTCCCCCGTTCTCAGTACTCTAGTTTTACTCGCTTTCAGCAATTCTGGTGAAAGCTGTAGGAAGAACTCTGCCGGCCCTTGCTGGAGTTTTACGCTCTGCAGCTTAAGGATCGTACTCTGTGCCTGCCTCCCTGTGTTAAGCGCCAACGCTAGGAAAAATTTAAGATGTGCGTTTGGTTATTAGTTGCTTTTTCTTTCGTTTGTCTTCTGGTCTAAGGGCTTTACAGATCTTGACTCCGTTAGGATGCTGGGACCTGACCTTGCTTCCCTTTGGGAAATTTATAGTATGAACTTTGTGTGTGTGTGTGTGTGTGTGTGTGTGTGTGTGTGAAAGTGTATACGCCGTGAGCAAGCCAAATTTCTGATTTTGCCTTCTCGATGCTCCCGCTCAGTGAAAAGCATATTCATTACTCTACAAAGGAAACTAGAATTTGTACCAAAAATGAGAGCATCAGAATATTTTCTTCAACTTGTGTTCGATTCTTCTCCATAGCACCCTACCCCCAGTATATATAGTCTTTCTGAATTGTGTCTTTTTATTCTCTAGTTTTGTTGTTTTTACACCTTTGGCGTACAAGCTGTCAGATGCATTGTGCTTGGAATGGGAACTGTCATTGCTGACACCCTTTGCTTTGGTTAAAATTTTTAAATGTATATAATCAGTTTAACTTACACTTAATTATGTACAGTCTAAAGGCTTGTTATATATATAAGTTCCCCTAGTGAAGTATAGTATGTCCATTCATTAAGTAAATTGTAATACTTTTTCATCTGTTTAGCACATCATTTAGGATTTATGCATCAGGCTTTGAGCTAATCCTTATAGTACAAAGATCATTTATGGATATAATGTTAAGAACCCCTCCACTTAAAACTCACCAAAATGAAGTAAATTACTGTTTCAGAGGAGAAATTTCTGTTTGGAGGTGTAATATTGAGAAGACAATAGGAAGGATTTGAGTGCTGAGCTAAGGAACTAGGAAATTGACATTTTTGCTGATACAACCTACCAACCAACATAACTGGCCCCCACTAGCCCTGGTTTTCACTAAAAAAATTTTAATTTTGCATATTTCACTATACAGTGAAACTTTGAAACACTTACATGTAATAGGGATAGCTTTAAGGCCTTCAATTCAGTTTTTAAAAAATCAACTTCTCAAACCCAAAATGAAGGAAGCTTTTGTCAACTCACGTGGAGGGGGCAGAGATGTTTTCCTTGGCCACAATAAAGTGGAGGAAGGTTTCATTTCATATAAAAGATGAGATTTTCTTGGTTCAGGAAAAGCGTATAAGGAAATACACAAACTTAATTTCTTTGGAAGGAGGAGGTGGGATTATAAATGACTTAATTTTTTAAAAATCTCTTTACCTTTTTTTAAGAGCAAGTATAGATTTTATTGTAAGGAAAAAAACTTGAAAAACAGTGAAATAGAGTACCTTATAAGGTTTGCCGGTTGTGCTGTTATACTTAAATTGCACTAAGATCTGTGTGCCATTCACAGAAAGCCAAACCAACAAATAAAACATAGTGATTGCAGAGTCCTGTGAGAAATCTTTTTCCTAAAATGGTACTATTATAAATTATTCAAGGTTTCTTGTAAAGTAACTGCTCATTGAACCCACCTCAGCTGATACAAAATCATGACAGGCTATTAGCATGGCCCATGATTTTGTGGATGGCGAGGGAGCAAGTATTACCAGCAGGAGCACAGCACCTCTGCCTTGGAAACAGTTTCTTTGCCTTCTCCCCCTCCCTGCCAAAAAGTGGAGGATGTGAAACTCCTCCAACACTGAAAAAATTAAAAAGAAAAATCTCACAAGAGAAGGCTTAAACTAGTGTAATTAAATCTGAACATTAATTGATACTATTTAGGACAGATGATACAGCAGCATTTTTTACAGGAAAACTTTTTTTTTACAAGTCTCTATCTTTTATTGCCTTGAAATTTCCACCTCATTGTGTATTTTGGAAGAATCGAGATTGGACCTTGTTCAAATGATTTTGAATATGAGTTCAAAATATGAACTGATTTTGATATGAGTTCAAAAGATACCATGGATAGGCTTGTGATTTTAATATTTCAAGTCTGTTTCTGTTTTTCCTCTTAAATGGAAGTAGTTTTGACATCAATTTGACAAGTTAAGAAAGTTAAGATTGAAAATATACAGTTGACCCTTGAATAACATGGGTTTAACTACTAAGGCCCACTTATACATTGGTGTTTTTCAATAAACAGAACACTACTGTAAATACATTTTCTGTATGATTGTCTCAACATTTTCTTTTCTCTAGCCTACTTTTTTGTAAGAGTGCAATATATAATGATATAAACAACACACAAAATGTGTTAATCAACTTTATGTTATCGGTAAGGCCTCCAATCAACAGTAGGCTGTTAGTAGTTAAGTTTTGGGAGGTCAGAAGTTACACACAGATTTTCGAATACACGGGGGCGTCAGCGTCTCAACCCCCATGGTGTTCAAGGGTCAATTGTGTATGGTTTTCCAAAAACAGTATTTTTAAACTATAGTTTATGTTTTTGTACTTTGTTTAGCTTGCAGACCAAAGTCATCGGTCTCTTTCCTTAGTCGACCAGACCTTCCAAACCTGGCTTATAAGAAGCTAAAAGGCAAAAGTCCGGGAATTATCTTCATCCCTGGCTATATTTCTAATATGAATGGTACAAAAGCATTGGCGATTGAAGAGTTTTGCAAATCTCTAGGTCACGCCTATATAAGGTAGGAACAACACATTTCTCCGAGAAAAATACTACTACCATTGAGCATGGCAATGGAGATATATTTCTGCTGTAACCAATTGTAGCAAATGCCAGTGTCTTTATGGATTAACTTATTTTAGTAGAAATATAAATAGTATTTAGTAGAAAAATACTACTACCATTGAGCATGGCAATGGAGATATTTCTGCTGTAACCAATTGTAGCAAATGCCAGTGTCTTTATGGATTAACCATTATTTTAATGGTCTGTAAACTTTCACCTTGTGATTTAGGGCTATTGCAAATGCAGCCCTAAAAAGACCTTCTTTAATGGTCTTTGTGCCACCCTGACAATGCTGGTGGAAAAAGAAACTCGTAACTAAACTCTTCAGATGTAATAATCTAGCAGGACAACAAATCAAAAATAGTAGTTGACTTTCTTGTAATGTCTTGTAATTATTTTGTGGCTTTCCATTGGGGATTTTATTTGGTCACTCTTTATAACTCTACTTTCAAAATATGTATTTAAAAATAATACATGTATTTGAGAATATTGTATATTTTTCATCTCTCACAATCTTTTAAGTTCCCACTTCACATCCTCATATTGAGCCCATTCTTTCCTTTGGTTAGGTATAGTTTAGAACTCCATTTCTCTGGCCTGGTATTTTCATTGATGTTCCATGCCTGTATAAATAAATAAACGAATGAATGAAAGTATTCTAAAATTAGTACTGTATAATTCATGTTTGCACTGAAGTTTTCTCTTTCCCCTCACTCCTGTAGTCTGAGTGTATAGAAGCATAGAGAGGATATGTGTTATTTAACCGAAATCTGATTTCATAATTCCTAATATTTCATTCCAGTAATTATTTTAGTAAAATAGTGTGCTTACATCGTTATTAGGTTTGTTTACTTATAACAATCATTTAGTTAGTGTCTACTTTGCCAGAAAAGATAGTATGGTTTAATAGAAAGAATGCTGGCCCGGAATTCAAGAATTATGGGTACTAGAATCCATTCCAGCAATAACTGTGGCAAGATGAGTCAGCTGATAAACACTGGACCTATTTTCTTCATCATAAAAAAGGAGGAGGATGAACTAAAAATAATGTCTGAATCCTTTCTAGGACTAATGGCCTAAAAATCTGTTCATCTACATGGTTAGAATAATAGTTTCACTAACATTCACTCAATATGTCTAGAAAATATAGCTTTCAGAAATTAATACATAAATACAAAAAACCTTTTAGATTTTATTCAACATATTAGCAGAGATTATGTCAATTAAATGGATTTAGTGTTACTCTTTTTTATCATATTGAGTTTCATTTTCCTACTCAGAACTTTTAAAAATCTATTCTGACTTAACTGTTATTCTGAAGACTGGGGTATCTTTTCCAAGTAGACATTCTAGCACTATTACTGGGTGCTGTAAAATATACAACAAGTTCTAAAACATGGCCGTTGTTCTTAAAGATCAGGTTGGGGAAACAAGACAAAAAACATGAGAAATTAGGCAGAAATACTCAACAGAATATACTGTGTCAAAAGGAATAGCATACTTAATTGCACAGGTGAGAGAAAACTGGGGATTGAAGTGGATAAAAAAAACACTTCATAAAGGCACACTGATGTTAGGATTGGGGTAAGGAAGAAGATCTGTACAGGAAGGGAAACTACACTGATCAAAACACAATACAGTCAGAAAAATTGCCGTCGTTCTTTTTATCCCCCAGAGAATTTGAATCAAGAAATTGCCCTTTTACCAGTTCTTGGATTTAAGTTGAAACTGAGCACTGTAACCAGTTCCTATCTCCCTATGACACATGACATCTGTGCATTTTCTTTATTTTGAATACATATGGAAAACTTTTTTTAAAGTGTATTAAATAAACATGATTAATTATAATGTGTACAGACCATTCATTGGTTCTGTGTTAAAACATAGCCTAAGTATATCTTTATAAACCTTTATAAAAGTGTAGCCTTTCACTACAAAATTTTAATTTGACCAGATTCCTTTTTATTTGCTTTTATCAAACTTCATTGCAACCTAATCACTATTAACTATTGATTGCATTGTAGCTTGTTATTGGAGATTTTATCTTTTATATATACTCCAGTTTCTCAGTTTACCTTTTTTATGTTTTTGGCTGTAAAATCTTAGATCTTGAATGAGGAAATGGTTTTGTATATTATACAAGAAATGGTACATATGACTATATGAAAACAGTTTTTTGATGTTCTGTCACCATGCCTAACATAAGATTGAGTCAGAGCTCAGGAATATAGCACACGATGCTAGGGCTGGTATTCTTTCATAGTTATTTGCCATAGAATATTTAATTCTAGATTTGGGAATATGTCCTAGAGTGTTGAGGCCGCTAGAACAGCCTGTGGGGTTTTTTTTGTTGTTGTTTGTTTGTTTTTTTAAGTAGGCTGCACACCCAAAGTGGGGCACAAACTCTCACACTGAAGATCAAGTCTCATGCTGTACTGACTCAGCCAGCCACTCCTTGCCCCACCCATTGCTGTTTTAAAGTCCTAAATAGCTGAATATGTTTGGTTTTTGTTTAGTTTTGTTTTTTTATTTTTGAGAGAGACAGAGTGTGAGTGGGAGAGGTGCAGAGATAGGAAGACACAGAATCTGAAGCAGTCTCCAGGCTCTGAGCTGTCAGCACAGAGCCGGGCACGGGGCTCGAACCCGCGAACCTTGACATCATGACCTGAGCCGAAGTCTGACCGCTTAACCAACTGAGCTGCCCAGGTGCCCCAACAGCTGAATATGTTTGAATTGTCTTTGTCCCTTGGTTAGGGTTCAGCAAGAGTGAACTATATTTTTTACTTGTACCTTTTAGTATCACCAGGTGTTTATATTTTCCTTTTTGAAGGGTTTCTACTTGTATTCTGCATCTGCATCATATATTTCGAAGGCAGCTGTGAAAGATGCAGCAAGTAGAGATGCCCGATTGCCCGCCAAGGGAGGAAAAAGGATTAGCTGGTACCTTTCTTCCCTCTTCTCCTGGATCTGTTTTCTATGTCCTCTGGATTGAAGGGAAATAATGACTGTGATTGAGATGTGAGCAGTGGCCTTGTTACACGATTTCCCAAGGGTCCAAAATCATTTCACTTTATAACAAAGAAAAATTTAATTTCTTCTTCCTCCATGACTCGTAAATCCCTAAGAAAATGTGTGTATGCTGTGTGTCACATATATATTCTTACATGTACACTAAAAACACTAGGATTTATTAGTTTTCATCAGATTTTAAGAATTAGAGAAACCTGGACACTTCAAATTTGAATCAAGTGATTCTTTTTATTTTTACCTTCCACTTTTATTTATTTAGTATGTGTTATCATACTCTGTGTGCGAGGTGTAGGTGTCTCACCTCTGGGAAGAATGCAGACACAAAACAAAGAATGGTGTTTCCCCACCAGGATCTGACCGTCTCACAGGAATGATGAGGCACATCACACACATACAAACTGTCTTATAGAGCAGGGTATAAAAATTGATTGTGACTGATAAAAATGAATTCTGTATAAGTTTCATTAGGTAAGAATTTTTTCTTCAGCTTGTCTGGGGGAAGTTTTTCCAGGAAAAAAAAAAAAATTTGTTTGGACTAAGTTCTGAGAGGATGAGCTGTGAAGGTGAAAGGAGAAGGTACTCCCAGTGATGGAAATAGTATGAGGCATGAAACAGGAACAGAAAGCAAGAGCCAGTTTAGTAACAGCAAGTTGATCAATTGGGCCAAAGCACTGGTTTCCTCAGATGACATGATAAATGATCAATCTGAGACGACCAGAATATAAGGGTCTAAAAAATAGGCTAAACCCCTGAATGTTTATGTTGTATGTTACAGGGAACCGCTGAAGTTAATTCCATAACAATAAAATGTTTCAGAAAAAAGCCTGACATGTATAAAGTGGATCCATTTGGAGAAAGAGTGGACAGACACAGGAGGCTACTATGCTAGGCCAGGTTTAAGTTGACAAAGATGTGGGGCGCCTGGGTGGCTCAGTCAGTTAAGCATCTGATTTCAGCTTAGCTCATGATCTCATGGTTCATGAGTTTGGCCCCGCGTCGGGCTCTGTGCTGACAGCTCAGAGCCTGGAGCCTGCTTCGGATTCTGTGTCTCCCTCTCTCTCTCTGCCCCTCCTCGGCCCATGCTCTGTCTCTCAAAAATAAATAAATGTTAAAAAAATTTTTTTTAAAAAGATGACAAAGATGTGCAGCGTGATACTGGTCTTACCATATTGCAGAGAAAGAGGTGAATGGGAAGAAGCGAGAGTGAGTGAGGATGGCGCAGGGCAAGCAGTGTTTGGCATCCTGGAAAAAAAATTTGAGTGAAACAGTCTGCTCTTCAAGAACTGACATTCTAGTCACACAAATATTTGACCTGATTACTACATAATATGAAAAGTGTTAAGTGAGTACATACAAAAGAAAGTGACTGAGGGAGTGTATGTCAGAGTTCCTCAGGAGGTGACATGACTGAGGGATGAGTAGGAGTTTGGGTGGGAAGGAAGGCTTTCCAGGCTTTCTAGACAGGATGCAAAGGCCCAGCATTATAAAAGGGTCTGTCCAGGGATCGGAGTAGTTCAGTATGACTGTGGTTTTAGGTAATCTGCAGATGTGATGCGGTATTTCCTGGTCTATTGAATTGAGGCCTTGAAAATGCACAGATCGACAGACTTGGAGCCTGGAGAGCTAGGCAGTTGGAAGAAGAAGCAAACTAGGGGGATGAGTTGATGATCGTGAATTTGATTTACCTCTTTCCCTTTTATTAATTTAGTAAATACTAAGCACTTATCATGTGCAAAGTACTGATGTAGGCATTGGGAAGGCAGCGGTGAACAAAACAGCCTGTGCCCATATGGTGCTTCCATTCTAGTGTGGGAGATGACCATAAACAAATAATCAAATTTTTTATATGTCAAGTAGCAATATTTGCCATGAAGAAAATAAAGCAGGGTAAGGAAATAGAGAATGATGAAAGCAGCACAATTTTGCATTGAGTAGTCAGAGAAGGCATCTCTGGAGATGTAACATTTGAGCCAGAGGCCTGAATGAAGCAAGGGAGCAATCAAAGTGGATATCTGGAGGGATACAGTATGCCCTGTAGAAAGAAAAGCTGATAGCAAAACCTGGGTGGTATATTCAGTTTACTTCAAGAAGGCAAATGAGAATTCATTTGGGAGGGAGAGAACTGTAAGAAATCTGTAAGAAATGAAATGAGAGAGGTAGTCAGAGGCCTCATTATGTTTTGTTTAAAGATGGTAGAAGGCTTTTGAAGGGTTTGTGCAAGACATGATTTTTGTTTTAAAAAGAGCACTGACTGCTACGTGGGGAATAGACTACTGGGGTAGAAAATGGACACAGGGACACTTAGGAGACTATTACACTACGGCAGAGAAGACGGTGACATGGACAGGCTGCTAGCAGTGGAGGAGGTGAGAGAGTGAGTGGACATGGGTGATATTTGAAGGTTATGCCAGTTGGATCTGCTAAAATATGTATTGACCTCATTGCTTTATTTTAATACATTTTAAGCATTGTAATAATGATAAATGAGCTGTCTTCTTTAAAAATCAGAGAAATATATAGCTAGATACAGATATCTAGATATAGATATATGTTTCCCCTTTTTCTAGGTTTGATTACTCAGGAGTTGGAAATTCGGATGGTAACTTACAAGAATGCACAGTGGGAAAGTGGAGAAAAGATGTTCTTTCTATAATTGATGACTTAGCTGAAGGACCACAGGTGACTATTTGTGTTAAATATAATTATTGACTAACCTCATTTTTTTTTGAGCTGTTTCTTTAGCTATGAAAATTTAATAGTTAAAATGTTTAACAATTAATTTTGGTATTTGATTTAAAATTATTCTATTCACTTTCTCATAAAATGTAAGTGGCATTTTACTTTACCTTGTAATCCTAATTTTAATTCTACTTTGTGCCAAATATTAAAAGCCTGGGAGCTAATGGATATAGAAGAAAAAAGTACATACATAAATTACTGAATCCCCTTACAGAAAAGAAAAAGAAATTCCTCTTTAAAACTGTGTATCTTTTGGGGGCACCTGGGTGGCTCAGTAGTTGAGCGTTTGACTCTTGATTTCGGCTCAGGTCATGATCCCGGGGTCAGGGGATTGAGCCCCGCATCGCTTAAGATTCTGTCTCCCTTTCCCCTGCTCACAGGTGCGCGCGTACTCTGTCTCTCCCTCTCTCTCTAAAATAAAATTAAAAAAATAAATATAACTGTGTGTTTTTGTTTTTAGATACTTGTTGGATCTAGCCTCGGTGGATGGCTTATGCTTCATGCTGCAATCGCAAGGCCACAAAAGGTCGTTGCTCTTATTGGTATAGCCACAGCTGTAGATGGCCTAGTGATACAGTTTAATCAGCTCCCTGTTGAGGTGGGTCACAAGCAACCTCGGCGTACGCCTCCTGTCATAGCTCTGCTTCTTCTTTCTTTGGATGTTTGTTCATGTGTTATCTGTCCTTTGACTTCCTGTGCTGGCTCATCTTTTGCCTTAGCTGCCTTTTTGTATATAATCTCTTTGCCTTATGTAACTGGGCTCTTGTTCAAGGTCTCCTTTTCTTCATTCAGTCCCTTCAAGTCATTCTGCCACGTATTTCAGCCACATTAATGAAATCACACGTTAAATTTCTTTTTTTAGCAACATTTTCGTTATTAATCACATTTACTTACTTGGATCGGACATTGTGATCTCTCTTTGTACCTTTTATTCTTATTTTGTGGCATATGGGAAATAGTACCTATTCTTACGACCACATTAGACGTGGCTCATCAATTATGAAACTTTTTTTCTTCTCCTGAGAGCAGCCTCAGAGCATCTCCCGGCAGAGTTCTCCCGTACATGTTATCATCCATCAGAGTCCGCACACAGGAGATGAGGTGTGTGACTCCTGGCTTAGACATGGAGTTGGCATTCTGTTCTACTAATTCTCACCTTTTAAAAAAATGTGCTTTTCATTATTACCATGCACTTTAGTAAATCATGGTCGAAATGAGGTTTCTGAAGTAAATGAAAATAATTTATTTGTTAATGTTATTATTAGACATGTTTAAGCACTTCGGTTATCTGCAGGGATAAAGAAATAATGGGTAATGGCTGTTTATTTTTGTGTGTTTTGTTGTTGTTTTGCAGTCAGTTGAGTTCTCTGGGTGTCTTTTTCCTAAGGATCTAAATGTCACCTGTGGGACTATGATCCTAGCAGGATGAGGCACAGAAAATTAAAGAAAGAAAAGCATTCTATTCAAATGGTTCAAAGAGTGTTTTCACTAGGCCGGCAGCATCAGCGTCACGTGAGAACTTGTTAGAAATGCATGTTCTTGAACTTCACCCAAGACCTACTGAGTCAGAAACTAGGAGTGTGGCCCAGCAATCTGTTTTAACCAGCCCCTCCCGTGAAGTTTGAGAACCACTGCTCTGGAGAGTGGAAGAGCAGGTAGAGGAGGAAAGGACATAAAGAGAAGGAAGAAGGCCTATGTAGTGGTGAATAGTAGAATATTGTTGACTTTTGCCTCAAGTTCTGCATTGATACCAGTGCCATGTACTATCTGTCCTAAGCTTCTTCTCAGCCCACGTTCCTCTCAGCCCCTTAAGAAATGTTATTATCTGCATGTGCAGTTTCTTCATGTAATTTCCTCTGAGAGCTAAAATTGCAAAGCTGGTCTTCCTTGCACTTACCTCAGATTTCTGAATTTTTTTGCTTTCTTAGTTGTTTCTCATACATAGTGCCTCAATGTTCGATGCTGTTAAATACTCCTACCATTGTATCTCTGCATATAAACCTTAAAGCCCTTACTCCATCCTCTAACTCAATTAAATGGTGCTTCTCCTGGTAGGAAATTATTTAAAGAACATAGCGGATGAGGAAGAAGGTGATTAAACAATTTTGTGTTGTTATTATGGTAAAAGACAAGGTCTTTGTACATTATTCTTTATGTGTGTATCCACGTCACTCATGGAGCATATGGTCAGTAATCCCCTAAGTGACTGAGAAGGTCTATACCTGCAAATGAGGACATGTCTCTGCTAATCCTAAATCAGACGAGCAAATGCTGGTGAATAGAAGCATGTTAACTTAAAAGCATGTAAGCAAAGAACAGGGACAGTAGGACCACTATCTCTTCTTCACAGAAGCAGCTAGCTCTAACAATGGCAAGGGAGCAGAAGTGGTGATTTTTACTATCATCTTTAGCCCTGGGAATGTTAACACTCAGCATTGCTTATTGCGTAGGAACTGACTCTGATTGTTTGCCTCCTTTGAACACTAGAGGATGGCAGATAGATGCACAGCTGTTTGGAATACAAGCTTCTCAACCACATCACCTTGATGTGGTTTCTTATTGGCATAGAACTTAATGTATATTGTACATTTTCTTCAGTTAATGATATTTTTGCTATTTCTGAACTTTTTGAGAGTTCAATTACATATAACATTCTATAAAGTTAATTTGTTCTACAAATGGATAGTATTCATTCACTTCAGTGGCAGATAACAGCTGGTTGGGGGGCAGGGATGCTTAAAATGCAGCTATTATTAATTGTATCCGTAAATTAGCATGGTTCCCACTTCATCTAATGACCAATGAAACTAAGTTCTAATTACTGAAATTACAAATTCAGGAGAATGATCCTGAGGATTTGAGGATCACTGAATATCATTTTTGCTTTAAATATCCAGTTCACATGTTCTTTTTTTTTAATTTAATTTTTTTCATTTACATCCAAATTACTTAGCATATACATGTTGTTTTAATACAGAGACTGCCTTAATATTCATGTAGATTCACATTTTATAGTTTTTTAGAATTTCCTTAATTTCAAGTCACTTGAAGACGTATTTAGGAGTATAGCTTTCAGTTATGCAGCTTTTTCACTGAATCAATAAATCGTTCTGGAATTTTAAAAAACACATTAAAATGCCTAAATACATATAGATTATATCATATATCTTATTGTTTAAATTTTTATTTTCCTTTTCATATTTGTAATAAATTAACAATTTTAAACATGGAAAAAATCATAATATCTTTATTGAAAATTTAAATACAAAAATTTTCAATATATTTGGCTTTTCTATCCTTATAGTTTTCTTTATTTTTGATAAGATGTCCACCTGTTTTTCTAGTCAGAAATTCCCTTAATATGATATGGTTTCAAGAGCCTTAAAAATACTTACATCTTGGGGTGCCTGGGTGGCTCGGTTGAGCGTCCGACATTGGCTCAAGTCACAATCCCACGGCTCTTGGGTTCGAGCCCCATGTTGGGCTATGTGCTGACAGCTCAGAGCCTGAAGACTGCTTCAGATTCTGTGTCTCCCTCTCTCTCTGTCTGCCCTTCCCCTCCTGCTCGTGCTTGCTGGCTCTCTCTCAAAAAAAATAAACATTAAAAAAAATTTTTTTTTAGTTTACATCTTCATGTACTAGTTCAAGTTCTGATAATCTTTCCAAATAATTTATTTATATACGAATAAATCTTTGTGCTCAAAGATGTTAATGGAAGTATCCAGCAGTGTGGAAATAATCAAGTTAATTAGTTTAGATCTAGCATAATGGACTATTTACTATGCAGCCTTTAAAAACTTTTCATAAAAAAAAAAAAAAAAACTTTTCATAGAATTTTTTTAAACCCAGAAATATATGTATGAAATAAGTAAAGCAACATAGAAAACTCTATGTGAATGGGTAATATCTGTTTTACATATTACATATATAAAACCAAATACATAGAGAAAAAATACTGGAAGGAAATGAGCCAGGATGTTAATGATTATTATATCTATGAGGTGGGATTATGTATGATTGCTTGTTTTTTATAATTTCTGTATTTCCCATATTTTCTATAATGAGTATATGTTACTCTAATTAGAAAAATTGTTTAAGGGGCACATGTGTGGCTTAGTTGCTTAACCATCCAGCTCTTGGTTTCAGCTCAGGTCATGATCTCTCATTTCATGATTTTTGAGCCCCACTTTGGGTTCTGCACTGTCAGTGCAGAATCCCCTGCTTGGGATTCTCTCTCTCTCTCTCTCTCTCTCTCTCTCTCTCTCTCTGCCCCTCCCCTGCTTGTGTTCTCTGTCTCTCAAAATAATAAACATTTTTTAAAAAAGAAAAGAAAATTAATTATTTAACACAAATTATAGTCTAGAAAATTAAAACTCTTCAAGAATCCAAAGATACCCGGTGTTTCATCTTAAGGAAATATGTGTAGAAATGATATCCTTGCTCAGTTTTCAGGAAATATCTGGAAGACTTCATTGTCATCCAGAACAACACGTTTTTTTCTCATTCCCTAGGACTCTGGAAAGAAAACAGTACTTTTTTTTTCTTTTCTTTTTTTTTCCTTTTCTTTTTTTTTTTTTTTTTTTTTTTCCTTTGTTTACATTTAGCCTGAAATTGCACATGTTTGGTTGTCCCAGAGTAAGTACTGTATTATTTTTCATTTTTAGTTCTGGGCTTGATTCTTTCTTTTCTTCTTTTTCCCCATCCCCATTTTAGTAGCTTCACATACAGATACTTTTAGTCTGTGATTTTGAAATCTAAACAGTTGTTATTCCTAAGATTAGGGTTTATATAATATGAATGATGCCTGAACTGATTCCCAGAAATTACTTTTTCTCCCCTTCATTTTCCCTTTCAGTTGGGGTGAAGTAACACCCGATTTAAGATGTTACCTAATAAAGCTAAATCTAATTTGAATCCTGGTTATGACAGTTGTTACCTTTCAGCTTTGAACGTGAAATTTAACTTCTCTAGATTCCAATAGCCTCTTTTGTAAAAATGAAATAATAACAGTTGTTATCAGGATCTTAGGAGACAACTATGTGTAAAGTACCTTTCACAGCTCCTTGCACGTAGTGTTTAATTTTTGATAATTATCATTGTTACATTTTTATCTCTTTTCCTCCTAGGACTGCTTTTCTTAGACTGTTTAAGACTATTGCATTTGTTAGTGTTGTATAAATACTTTTTTCCCCTCATTTTTCCCAATAGGTAAAAAAGGAAATAGAGATGAAAGGTGTGTGGAGCATGCCATCAAAATACAGTGAAAAAGGAGTTTATGACATTCAGTACAGTTTCATTAAAGAAGCTGAACACCACTGCTTGTTACATAGCCCTATTCCTGTGAACTGCCCTATAAGATTGCTCCACGGCATGAAAGATGACATCGTACCTTGGCATACATCCATACAGGTTGCCGACCGAGTAGTCAGCAAAGATGTAGATGTCATCCTCCGAAAAAACAGTGATCACAGAATGAAGGAAAAATCGGACATTCAACTTCTTGTTTACACTATTGATGACTTAATTGATAAGCTTTCAACTGTAGTTAACTAGAATCACATTTTTAGTTGGTATGAATTAACGGATCCAGAAAATTGCAAGAAGGGTGAAAGACCCTGATACTTGGGTTTTTTCCTCTTATCTCTCTGTTTTGTAAATATCACATGAGTATTTATTTAACGCTGTATGATATAAGTGATACAAATTGTGACGAAAGTATAAGCTGCCATCTGGAAAATTTTCTTCCTTCGATCCTTGATTTCTTTTAATTGAAGTAGAGTTGACACAGTGTTATAATAGTTTCAGGGATACAACATAGTGGTTGGACAGCTCTATATGTTATGCTATGCTCACCACAGATGTAGCTGCCACCTGTTACCATGCAGCACTGTTAGAGTGCCACCGACTGTTCCCTCTGCTGTGCCTTTCATCCCGTGACCCACTCATTCTGTACCTGGAAACCTGTGTCTCCCAGTCCCCTTCACCTATTTTTGCCCATCCCCCCACCCTCTCCCTTCTGACAACCACCAGTTTGTTCTCTGTATTTATGGGTCTGTTTCTGCTTTGTTGTTTGTTTTGCTTTTTAGGTTCCACATAAAAGTGAAATAATACTGTGTTGTCTTTCTCTTGTCTGACTTCACGTAACCTAGTACCTTCTAGGTCTGTCCATGTTGCGTGTTGATTTTTTTTTATTACTAAAAGATTTCCTACTTTTTTATTCGAGGTAATTTGTTTGCTAAATGCTTATGTTAACCAGGACAGCTCTTAATTGTGTTCTCTTCTACTTAGAATTGTTAATAAAGCTTGAATTTTTTTGTCCTTTGTCGTCGATCATATATGGAAATTTGTAAAATTGCTTCTGATTTTAAAATGCTATTCACAAAATACAGGACAATGTTTATTGAAGTAAATCTGAAATGATTGGAAAAAATGAGGTACGATAAAGTTCAAAACGTCAGAATATGACTATTAAATACTACATGTTATATTTGAGTTTAAAATTACGGTTATCCTTTTTTTTGAAGCTTATGTATTTTGAGAGCGTGCATGTATGTAAGTGGGGGAAGGGCAGAGAGAGAGGGAGAGAGAGAATCCCAAGCAGGCTCGACACTATCAGCACAGAGTACAACTCGGCTTGGTCTCGCAAACCGTGAGATCATGACCTGAGCCAAAATCAAGAGTTAGATGCTTAACCGACTGAGCCACCCAGGTGCACCAAGGTTGTCCTTTTTCAAAGGCTCAAAACTTCACAATGATACAAAGGAAATCTATCACTTCTAAATTTTGACTTTATCTGTCATTTAAATGGGATTTGATCTTAGTAATGGAGTATTTGCATATTCTGAAGAGGCAGTTAATCCTTATATATTCTTGCCTACTTGCAGAAACATTTCCTTTTCTAATAAAATGTGCCTTAAGTACAAATGGCCAAGTGATTGCCATCTAAGTCAGGGCTTTCTGAAGTGCAGAGACAGTAAGAAAATATGAAATGCAATTTATAAAGGTGTTTTCAAGAACTAAAATGGACTTGTGCAGTAGTGAGCCTTAATATTATTGAGCTGGTGTCTTAGCTTTTAAGTTTGGCTGGATTTCCTTTAGCCTTAGGTTATGTCTGTCAAAGTGAAACTTACTAAGTTGATAATGTGACCTGTATAGAGAAAATTCTTGGGGTGAAATTCCTGAGCCAAAGAATTAGCCTCAGAGAGGCCTGCTTACAAGGTGAGCCCTTGACCGGCATCTGAGAACTTGGCTTTTAGGAAGTTTCCGCCATTCCCAGAACTGGTAAACGTGGCTCACTACACCTAAACTGTTGACATTGTATGAACAGTATGGTTTGTGCTGAAGTCCTTTCCTTTTGGGAGCCTGGAATTGTGGTAGGTGCCAGGCAGAGAGTGCCTAAGGGACCAGCTCCCAATACCTGGGCACTGAATGTCGCGAACTACCCAGTGGACAGCATTGCCTGTGCTGTCACAACTCGTGACCGAGGGAACGTCAGCTCATCTGGCAGGACCACTGGGAGAGAATTCTTGGAAGCTTGTGCCTCATTTCCTCAGACTTCACCCCATGTGCCTTTTTCCTTGACAGATTTTGCTTTGTATCCGAAGCATAGCTGTGAGTAGAATTATGTGCTGGGTCCTGTGGATCCTAACAAATCATCAAACCTATGGGTGGCCTTCAGGACCCCTGACACAGACACTAAACAGGCTAATGTCCTCAAGGACTACAATCTAGGAGCTACCTTTCATACTGAACAGAAATCATTTACCAATCAAATGCACGTGAATCCTGCATGTGCCACGGTGCCTGGTGCTAGAGTGAGTTGACAGCAGACGGCAGGGTGGCCATTCTGGGGCTTGTTCCGCCCAGATACTGCCTAGGCACAAGGATTCAAAAGACAAGAGAAAAGGGCCCTGCGCCTGAGAGTTTTCTGAGGTTAAACATCGTAATGTAATAAGCATGCTTAGAGATTTGCAGCACACCTGTAGAGGCAATACAATACGCATAACAGTTAGGGACAGACTATACAGTGTGGGTTTAAATCCTGGCTCACCATTTACAAACACTGAAAGAGCAATTTACTTAACCTGGAAGTTTCCTCAGCTGCAAAAGGACATAAAGTTAGATAATAAAAGCATAAGGATTAAATAATTACTGTACATTTAGAACAATGACGCATACACATAGGAGTCACTGCCTCTTCACGTTTATTGTGCACTGAACACAGGCCGGTGAGAAACTGGTGGACATAATTCATGCGGGTTAGAAAGGAAAAGAGGCAAGGAAGTGGGCGGGGCTTCCACAACACCTCACTCGCCTGTTAGTTGTGTGCTATCCTTTCAAACCTTCAAAGGTTAGAAAAGGGGAGGAGGAGGACCCTTCACTATCTGAAGAGAGGAAAAGCCAATTTTAAAATTTAACCTAGCTTTGCAGAAGGTAACATCACAAATTCCAAATGATTTTGTATCTAGTACATCGTTAATTAGTGGGTTTTTTTCCCCAAAGCGCTCTCTCTCTTTTTTCTCTAAAACCACTCCATGCCATGTATCCAGGGACACAGAAAATGCTTGAACAACCAGCAGCCCCTCAGTCCCTTGTCCCCTGGAACTCCTGCATTATGTTAAAAGTGACATGACCCTTCTTAACAATGTCAGCATGTGCAGTAGAAAGAGATAAGGCAAACGCCATACGTAAGGAAGGCTAAGTGAGGTCACCGAATACGTTGGCTTTTGCTGCATCTGTTGAGCTTAGAGACATCTCCAGACCAAATCTAAACAGTATGCTGTTCCCTGAACAGCCAATAGAAAGTTCTGTGTGGAAGAGAGGAGGAAAAGAGCCTTGGGCATGGCTGAGCTTTAGAAAACATGGAGATGGCAAGGAGAACACGACTCTGCCACCTAACTATTCAGTGCTCAAAGGGAATATGCAAATTTTCATTAAATTTGAGACTTTTAAAAAAACAAAACCCAAATAACTAAGGAACTCTTATTTTCTGAAGGAAAGAAGATGGGAGGAATTTAGATACACCTTTTAAAGATCCCTTTTAAATACACATTTAAAAGTAATCTTTAATTTAGAAACATAATCATGTAGTATGGTTGGTTTGATTTAAAAAAATGTATGGGGCATCTGGGTGGCTCAGTCAGGTGACTGACTACAGCTCAGGTCATGATCTCACAGTTCGTGAGTTTGAGCCCCACGTGGGGTTCTGTGCTGATAGCTTAGAGCCTGGAGCCTGCTTCGGATTCTGTGTCTCCCTCTCTCTCTGTCCCTCCCCTGCTCGTTCTCTGTCTCTCAAAAATAAATAAACATTAAAAAAAATTGTTTTAATGTGGCACTTTGGTACATCTAGAGAATATACCTAGGAAGAGGCAGGCAGTTTTTCTTTTTTAACCAAATGTGTCTTTTGAGGAAATTATCCTTCCAGACATGTGGGGTCTCCCTTTTCTTGGGCTTTCAGGGGTTTGCTAACAATTTCTTCTACTAAAAAAATTAAAAATAACAATACTAATAAAATAAAAGGCTCAAATCAAATGTCAGTTCCCCAGTGAAAGCCTTTCCCAACTTATATCCACCTCAGTTTCTAAGAAGTTAGTTCATTCTGTGCATTCTATTCTCACCTTTTTTTGTTTTACGTTCACTTATTTATTTTGAGAGACGCAGAGAGAGAACATGAGCAGGGGAGGGATAGAGAGAGAGGGAGAGAGAGAGAATCCCAATCTCGACGTGAGACTTGAACTCCCTACGCAGGGCTCAAACTCCTGAACCGTGAGATCATGACCTGAGCTGAAATCCAGAGTCGGACGCTTAACCTGAACAGGCGCCCCTCTTCTCACCTTTCTGATAGAACGTAACTGTTTTGAGATTCTCACATATATGCCAGCCTCCCTCTCTCACAGGACCACTGAGGTCAGGAGCTCTGTGCTGACATTGCCTACCCCCAGGCAGCTCTGACTCTGCTGTGTCCCCTTATTTGCTGGCTCCTCCTTCTCACCACCCACTGCTTCAGCGTGAGCATTCCCATGAGTTCTAACCCTGGCCCTCTTCTCCTGCTACTTTGCTTAAGCACCCCTGCTCCTGGTTTTAACCCCACTCGTATGCAGTGATCCAAGTTCATTCCTCCACTCCAGACTTTTGTCTTGAGCCCCAGACCCATAAAATCAACTATCTAATCAGCTGGGATGGATGGTAGCTTCCAGATGCAGTTAGGATGAACCTTGTCATCTTCCCCCTATATGGACCTCCCCCCATGCAAGTCCCCTTACAATAACGGCACCACATCACCCGTTATACAGGTCAAATTCGTGAGTCATACTGACCACGCCCTTTTCCTTCATCCAAATCAATCAGATGATTCTCATTCTCAGTGAAAAAATTCAAACTGTTTTGCATAAGTCCAGTGGCAGGCAAGTCTGGTAAATATTTAACAACTAGCTTTCCAGGCAAAGAAAACAAAACAAGAACACGCTGATTTACAAATTTGCCAACATCCATGCCATAAATACTCCCGTTACGGCCGGTTTGAAGCTACCACTGTGATGTCACTGAATCCACCGAAGCTGGGAAGCGTGGCCAGTAGCAAACCATTACATAGTATATACACCATATAGAGACAGTAAACCTAATAATATTCTCAAAAAACACAGGCAATAGTAATACGTAGCAAAATAAAAGCGATCTGTTCTGAGTATTCAATATTTGTAAATTACTTAAGTGTAAATTTACATAATTCAATTGCTTGTAATGGCTGAGTGACAAGTGGCTCTCAACATTCCTGAAAATGTAACCATGGGCACTTGCAAGCAGACAACTTTATGGTCTAGAGCTTGCCTGACATCCAAGCCTTACTTTTCTTCCTGTGCGTCTCTTCTCTTTAATCCTATGTTTTGTTGACATTAGAACATTTGCACCTGCCTAAATAAGCTGCCTTTGCCAGCCATGTTCCTGACGCTCACAACCCCTCTTGCTGCAACCCATCCACCTGACAACACCTCTCCCCATTCACCTGGCAAACACGCATTCATCTTTTGAGGCTTAAAGTCATCTCCTTTATAAACCCTTTTTCCAATCCCCTACCCCCTTCCTCTGAGCACCTTGTGCACGTTGTTAGCATGACACCTGGCTCGCATTTATTGTTTACCAGTTTAACTTTGCTACTAGACCATGTTGCCATGTCTCATGCATTTTTTTGGTACTCAGATACATAGGCCCTTTAAAAAAGTTGTTGAAAAAATTAACTCTAATACTAGTAGACACTCAGTAAATGTCGAGTTGATCCCGTATCTCCCAGGGACCAAGCATTGTTTTCTCAGACAACTTCCTGTGGATTGCTGGACACTTCTCACCTACTCCTTGTTGTGGCTCCCGCTCTTTGCCACTGTATCCTCTTCAGAACCATGAGCTCAATCATTCACTTAAAGTGTCGCAGTTACTTTGTTACAGTGGAAAGGAATGGGTACAAAAGATCTGCGAAAGAAAGAAGAGAGAAAGAAAGAAGAGAATGATAGAAGAGAAAGAAAAGAGAAAGAAAGAAAGAAAGAAAGAAAGAAAGAAAAAGAAAGAAAGAAAAGAGAAATAAAGAAGAAAGAAAGAAGAGAAAAAAGGATAGAAGAGAAAGAAAGAACAGAGAAAGGAAAGAAAGAAAGAAGAAAGAAGAGAAAAAAGAAAAAGGAAGGTAAATGTACATGTACATCTTTCAGAATTGTTTTTAGCTTTATATAACAAGCCAACCTCTTCCTTAGAGCAATTCCAGCCACAGAGAAAGTAACATGTCTTTTGTTTGGACTTCATTGACCTTACTGCTGCCACCCAAGATGCAACCCAGTAACTTCCAATATTCTGCTGACAATTTCCCTGCTCTAAGCTCTTCCCCTAAGCCCCAAAGCTTCAGAGACAGTTCTGCCGTCTTTAGAGCTTCTTCAACCAATGATTCCATTCAGCATTATTGAGTCCTTTCTGTGCCTTTTTCTAAACCCACTGCTCTCCTCAAAGCTGATTCTCTCCCAGACCTTTATGTTTCAAAATTCTCTCTCCAGGCCTTCAGCTACTGACCACAAAGTCTTTTTCTCAGGCATACCGCCCACATGTCTACAAAGTGATTACATTTTCACTAGTCCAGGCCCCAGTGGGTAGGAGATTCCTCTCCATACATGTATTATTTGAGGTGTCATTCCCTGCCTAGCTTTCAACCAATTTTGCGCAGGGACAAAGATTACCTTCCTGTGCACCAGAATTGCTTTATCTAATGTGCCCAAGTCAACTGGTTCCAGGGGCAAGAATTCGATTTGATTCTTCTCCAGCACAATACTTGGCATAGTTAAGCGCTCAAATCATATTTGCTGCATGAACCAAAAGAACAGATGTTTGAGTGTTTTTCTCATGAAAAGGACCCAGAGACTCACACAACACCAATGAGACTTTACCCCCAAGTCACTTACAGTCTAGGAAGACAGATTGCCAAGTTCTTGAGCAGTTATAAAAATTTCAGCCCAACTTAGATCTAAGTTGATTACTCCTCCGGTCTTGTTTGACCAATCAGTTACCACAGTGGGGCCTGACAGGCCCTTGACTAAAACACACAGATGAAATGGTTACACGCTACCAAAACCTTTCACTCCACGAGCTCTTAGTACATTGACAGTGAGCTTTGTTTCTTTATAGAACATGCTCTTAGTATCTTTCCATTAAAAATAGCATTTAAAAGGTTCATTCTTTGGATAAGTCAAACTGAGGCACAACAGTTACGGCCAGGATGGAAGTTTCCAGATGAAATCTGGCTGGCAGCTGAACAAGTTAATGGATGCAGCTCTCAGCCCCTCCCCTCTTGTCCAGCCAGACAACTGTTACCCCAGGGCAGAGGGAAAGTGGTCTCTGGCAACTCCTGACAGATGGACAGCTGACAGAATGGACCCTCCCCTAGGCCCCAGGCCTTGTGCAGCTGTGCTCGGCCTTGTATACAATCGGCTGTCTCCCCCAGAGGAGGGGAAAGAATTGTGCAGCCAGAAAGAAGCTCTCAGCGGGAGGGAGGTGGGCGGGATTGACTGACATACGAGAGGGCTGGCTTTTTGGAGGGCTCTTAGCAACGGCCCCGGTTTGACCCTCCTCAGCTAGAAGAAAATCGAATCAGTGTACCATTCTTCCAGGCGCCATGCAGCATCAGCAACTGAACGTCAAGGCGGCCTTCCTTCCTTCCTGTTAATTACCTGCTCTCTCCCATTTCAGGATCCCCGTCTCTGCAAAGTGCTTCTAGAGAGGGGACGCCACGACCACCACCCAGCCCCCTTGCTGCCTGGGGTTTCAGCCTTGATTGTGAGTCCTTGTACATCACCTCATCTCATCCCATCGATAGGCGGGACCGAGAGGGGCGTTCCAGCCCCCCTGGACCAGCAGGGGCTTTATTCTAGAGTCACTGGCGCGTGGCTGCGCTTTCCCTTCGCGTTGGTAGGTGAAACCCCAGTGGCTTCATTGGCTCCTTGATTTAAACCACGCCCGGCTTTCTGCCCGCTTTGCTGCTGCTGGGCCAGGCCGCCCAGCCACGTCCCAGCCCCCGTTCGCAGGGAGCCGGGCCGCTGCTGCTATTGTGTGGATGCCGCGCGTGTCCTCTCTTCTCTTCCAGAGATGGCTAACAGGGGCCCGAGCTATGGCTTAAGCCGAGAGGTGCAGGAGAAGATCGAGCAGAAGTACGATGCGGACCTGGAGAACAAGCTGGTGGACTGGATCATCCTGCAGTGCGCCGAGGACATAGAGCACCCGCCCCCGGGCAGGGCCCATTTTCAGAAATGGTTAATGGACGGGACGGTAAGGCCGGCTGCGATCTTGGTGGCCAGGGCAGTGGGCTGGGAACCCCTCCAGGACTTTCTCTTCTAACAGGAGGCTGCAGGTGGAGCTGCGGCTGCCAAACTCTGTGTCTCGCGGGGTGGGCATGGAAATGCCTTTATTTCTTCGGGGTGGAAGGTCTGCGCTCCCCGCACAATTCCCTTCCTAGCTTAAGGACTCTCCACCCAGCTGAGACATGGCAGCTTCCTTGGGAGTTGTTGCCAAATTAAAAGCCCTTTTTGCTTTCTCCAGTGGGAATAATCAGTTAAGGATTTCCCTTAGATTTCTCCAGACTTTTGGTCCATCAGCGCGTGGGGTGGGGGGAGTAATTATTCCTCCCCCCTGGGGAATGGATTAGTTACAAAGTACAACAAAAGAAAGGGTCAGAGAGACTAACCACCTTCCCATCCTTCCCCAAGCCATGCTGCCTGGGGTGCTGGATGTCTTGAATGCATGGGTTCTCAAGAAACCGAAGGGAATCCTTACTTGGTAACTGCTTTTCTGACCAGATGCTCTCGTGCGTTTGGGGGTTGGAGACTGCTGATTCGAACAAGCCCATCTTTTCCCCGCAGGCTGTGATTTACTGTTACATAACAGCTATCCTACGTTTCTGTTGGGTCGCCCAGGACTTGGGTTACAAGCATCTAGGAGGAGGGTACCCGGTTCACCTCTTTATACCTCATTGGCACATATGGGTTGAGTTATTGAAGGCTGATTCTGATCTGCCCTTTGAGAGAAGAAATAATATTCGATTCTATTATTTGACCTCTCCTCCTTCCATTGAAAGTCTGGAAATCACGGGCTCATCATCACACATTGTTCCCTATTTGTAAACATTCTTTCCCTCCCCCAGAGAAAGGAAGGGAGGAGCCAGCAAGGAAGGGGGTTCCCAGGATGCAGGACCCACTGTAGCCAGGAGCAGCCCTGGGAGTGAGGCCACCTGGGTGTCTGGGGTTTGGCGTGGGAACCTGGCCACCCAGCCCTGAGCCGTGCCTTCCTGGGGCGCAAGACTTGCCTCTGCCCAAACCCGGAAACTGTACGCTTTAGGCCTAGGACTCACTTTGCATTAATGATGGATAAATACAAAGGGAAACATTGATTTTGTCTCCCCTTTCTCTCTTCAGGTCCTGTGCAAGCTGATAAACAGTTTATACCCACCGGGACAGGAGCCCATTCCCAAGATCTCAGAATCAAAGATGGCTTTTAAGCAGATGGAGCAAATCTCCCAGTTCCTAAAAGCTGCAGAAATCTACGGTGTCAGGACCACTGACATTTTTCAGACGGTGGATCTATGGGAAGGTAAACAGCCCTCATGCCTTTGGGGTTATTCCCCCTCCCCCTCCACTTTGGCTATCTCTTTGGGAAACCTGTTCACGGTGTTCTTCCTTATGCCTGTGTGTGCCCCTGTGGGGGTGGAGGGTGGGGGTGGAATGGGGGTTATCCGCTGTGACCCCGGGGCACTGTTAGCTTACAGCTTTGTGATATTCTATTGACAAGGCTACCCTCCTCTGAGGGAAGGCGCACCCTGGGGACATGGCGGGGGACCTCAGCAAACCAGCACGTAAACAGAAGCCTCCATGGAGAGAAAGCTAAAATGGTTACATGGATGCCTTTCATTCCTGTTACCCCTCCCACAACGTACTCTTTCTGAACAAATGGTAGCTACTGGAAGAGAAGGGGGTGGGGTGGTGAGCGTGCTTCTGACTCACCGGCAGCAACAGGGCTCGTAGACAAAGCCGCCTGGTGCGGTCTGTCATTCAGTCTGAGAAATCAAGAGCACCCCAACCTTTTACGAAACTATTATCTGAGGGCTTGGTGACTATCCCTTCCAGATATATATTCTGCTCAGAAAGTGTGAAACATGATTTTTTTTTTTCTTTCACATTTGTGAATTGACTTGTGAGGCATAAGTCTTATGAGGCATAAAAGTCAAATCACATTTCTGGACGTATTTGACAGTCCACCATTACTGGGGGAAATGGTGTGAATGGAGACACGGCCCAAGAAGTTGGGACCTGTGGTCATAGTGCTTAGTGTTCCCCTGGGCCCGAATGTGTGTGCCCATCCGTGCAACGGTTCCACGCCAGGCTGGCCAGGCACTGGAGCTATGGAACAGTTCAAGCAGGCCTTCCAGGTAGGCTCTGCTCGCTCATGCTCAGTCCCTGGCTGTTAGCAGTGGTGCGCCCAATAGGATGCCCAGGGCAGTGACCCAAATGGCCCCCCTGATAGTGAGAAGGGGGTAACTTTCCTGTGATCGGGAGATATGGTATTTTAAGAGGTATTTAGATGATGGATGAAACAGATTTCTAGCAGAGGACCATCCTACGAAACAACTTCTAAAGAAACAATTGCCTCCTTAACCCTTACACCCCCTCTGTGTCAGGCAGAGAGCTGGTATTTCCTGTTTCTCTCACACGTGAGTTGTTAAAATCCCAAGACACCCGTCACATAACCTGTGTTTTGCCATTACTTAGAAAGTCAGATATCCAGACCTTCAGTCCAGGCCATTGGACTTCTTGGCTACTCACTTCCAAATCTCGTGAATGTCACAGTTGAGACTTGGTTTCTGCTCTTTAGACCAAAACGATGATGATTTTCCCAGCTAATAAAGAGAGCCCCTGCCTATTGATATTTCCCTGTACCGTAGGCGTGGAACAAGTACTTTACTGTGTAATGCCAATTAATTCTCCTCCAGTTCTATGAGGTGTTGTTAATTTTCCCATTTCAAAGAGGATGAAGCTGAAGCTTGTCCATGAGTACTTGTACGCATCGTATGGCCTGTAATTAGCAGAGCCAGGGCTCAAACTTGAACTCTCTGAGGCCAGAAAATAGGGCCTCAACTAGTCTGCCCTGTCATGCTTTGACCAGGAGGCTGTTTCCTGCACCTGCACCATGAGTGTGCTGGTGAGTCATAACAGGAGGATGAAGAAGAGAAGGAGGAGGAGGAGTCAGGACTGTGTGGGACAGAAGGGTGGAGCCCCTGTATTAGGAGTTCATGTGAATAGAAGGGTGAGCCACCCACCAAGTGCAGGAAGTATGTAGGAAGAGAAGGAAACTGGGAAGTCTGTAGGAGATGTGGACCCCGAGCTTGCTTCTCTGTCTTTACGCGACTGACGATGTTTTACTTGCCTTTCCACTTTTATCAGAGATCACGCAGGTAAACTTGACATCCCGGAGGTGCTGGCAGTGACGAGGAGGGGTGTAGGGAGCCATGGTCCCTGATTAACAGAGCAGGGGGAGGTCTACACCACCTGTCCCAGCCCTGTGTGTTCATACTTCTTAAGGGAGAGGGAGGTCAAGAAGCATGAATGAGACTGTGGTCGCCTAAGGTAGGGTCGTGGACAGGTGGGCTCCAAACCAGGTTAATTCTCCTAGAAAAAGGAAACCAGGCAGACACGGAGCCAGGGCAAAAAGGATGAAGCTTTAAAGGAAAAAAGGAAGGGGATTCACTCCAAGGGTGGCTGACCGGGTATAGGTAGCCATGACTGACACTAACAAAGCAGATGCCTGGGAGTGTCCACGGCCTCCCGTGGGCCCCTTCATGGGAGGACTGAGGTTCTGGAAGAGTCATTCTAAGGGAGGGGGCCTCTGGATCACTGACTGAGGCTCAAGCCAGAGCTGGTTACCATACAATGGAGCAAGAGGTAGGAAAGTGGGTTGTTTGGGCAGAGAAGGGAGGGGCGGGCTTGGCCTTGAGCAAGGCCAGGGTGAGACCCAGGGTACTGAGTGAGAGAGGCTGGGTGCTTCCTGCCAGAGCTAGTTGTCGCTCGTGTCTGGGGATGAGCAAGCCTGAATCAAAGGGATGCTGCAAGGCAGGGTCGGCATGTGTCAGCGTGAGGGTGCCCATGTCTACTCACACAGCTATCAAGCTGGCCATTTGCTTGGCTTCATGCCGTATCCCCCCCACTGCTCCGACGGTGGTTTTCCGTTTATTCCCATTCCCTCCTGATGCCACGCACTGGGGGTGTGGTGGCTGTGGCTGCTGTGGGTCCAGCCCTTCTCGCTTGGGCACTTCTCTTCCTCCTCTGCAGGCACTTTATGCTCAACAGCTCTCTGCCCCCTGCCCCCCATCTCCCCCGCTTGGCATCTTCCCAATAGGGTTCTGCTTGCCCACGGCTGCCCAGTGACTCCATGTTGCTCTGAGGTTACAGACAAATGAAGCTGCAGGAGGCCAGGCTTGCAAGATGCCCTCCCATTTAGGCTTCAGTTAGACAGGCAGGGGCCCCAAATGGACCCATTATCCTGAAACCCCTGTTCGATGCACACTGAGATGTTTGGAATGGACTTAGGAGCAACCAGAATAAAGGTCCTGGGCTTTAAAAAGGAACCCCAGGGGCGCCTGGGTGGTTCAGTCGGTTAAGCGTCCGACTTCGGCTCAGGTCATGATCTCGCGGTCCGTGGGTTCGAGCCCCGCGTCGGGCTCTGTGCTGACAGCTCAGAGCCTGGAGCCTGTTTCAGATTCTGTGTCTCCCTCTCTCTGACCCTCCCCAGTTCATGCTCTGTCTCTCTCTGTCTCAAAAATAAATAAACGTTAAAAAAAAAAAAAAAATTTAAAAAGGAACCCCAGGCCTGAACAACGGCCCAGAAAACAACCCAACCAAAGGATATTAGAGACAAAGCTACTGAAGTTCCTCTGGGAGGAAGCTGGGTGAGCAATCCCTTTCAGGGCTGGGGAGGAAGCTGGGGCCGCTTAGAGCCCTGGGAGAGGACTAAAGAAGTCTTTCTCTTGCATGAGGGCAGGTGGATGCTGGCAGGTTCCTTCTGGATTTGTGGAGGGTGCCGGGAGGGGGTGGGAGTGGGGCTGTCTCAGCTGCCCATGACTCAGGAGAGCATACCGGAGATTAGACGTCAGTGTCTTTTCTGTGGAGGGAAAGTGAGAAGGAGACGAGGGAGGAGCAGGAAAAGGAAGTATGTGTGTTTGTGTGTGAGAGAGACAGAGAATGAGAGAGAACACGGGAGAACTAGGGGGTGTGCTGGTCAGAAAGACTCAAAGAAAACTTACCCTGGAAGGTGGTACAACACAGATTTCTAAGACTGCCTGGTTCACATCTCTGTTCCACCACTTATCAATTAACTTTTCTAAGCTTGGATTTTCTCAGCTATTTCACAGGGTTGACATGGGGATTAAAGGGGATGATGCATTAGAAGTTGCTTAGCAAAGTGTCTGGCAACCGTAGAGCATAATATACGGTGGCAAGGTAAACATTACTACAGTCATTGCCCTGTCCCTTTTTAGGACAAATTGAAAATGAGGGTGGCGGGAGCAAGGCTGGAAAGGCACATATTCTGCCTTGGAACAGATGGACTTCATTAATGGCTTCATACAGAAGCCGGTGTTGTTGCCTGGATGGCATTCGCCCTCTGTCTGTCGTGTGGTGCCTTCACTGCATCGGCCAGCCTCCAATATGGAGGGGCCGGCGTCACGGGTCACCTTACTGACTTTTTTCTATCCTGTGGCCATTACCCTCTTGACATCTTTCCCCAGAATATATTGCTTTGCCAATTCCAGACCCAGAAGATCTTGGTACAGTGAAAAAAGCATGAGTTTGGAGTGAGATAGATGGGTTGAAGCTCTTTAGCTACATGCCAACTTTGTGAACTTGTTTCAGTGCTCAGCTACTCAGAGCCTCAGTTTCCTTCTCTGTAAATAAGTCTAGCACCTTCCTCGGAAGGTTCTTGTAAGGATTAAGTGTGTAAAATGCCTGTGACCGTGCCTGGCTAATAGACACCTAATATATGTTGGCTTCCTTCCCCCTATACTATAAGTCCATCAGCAACTATCTTTTGGTTTCTTTGCACAGCCACATGGTGAACAAGCGTTAGACATGTAGAATTCTAGAATGTCAGAGCAGGCAAGACTCAAAGATCAATCCAATCTGATTACTTTTCTCAGGAGTCCTACTGACAAGGATCCTGGCCACATGGTTTTGCCCTGCCCCCCTGTTCCCTTTCCTTGATGACTAGGAGTCAGGGAAGAGTGTGGTTTATATTGGGGGGGGGAGTACCTGGCAGTCCAAATATATTCTCTCTGGGGAGGTGGCTCTATATGTGTCATTCCGTAACAGCAAGAACAAGGAAACATTTCACCCAACTCGAGAGACACTTGGGGGTCTTGTGAGGTACCTGTAGTGACTTGAGTCATCATAACGTGCCTGCTGCTTGCAGTCTCCACAGCCTCCACTGCTCGTGACTTTGTTTGGTGGGTTTTTCCTTCAGCCGTGGTTCTCAACCTCGAGCCTGGTAGGTTTATGAAAACACAGCCCCAGTGTTTCTGAGGTATTAAATCTGGGGTAGGGCCCAGAAATTTGCATTGCTTACCAATTCATAGGTGATGCTGCTTCTGCTGGTCTGGGAACCTGGCTTTGAGAACCAACAGAGTGTCTGCAGAAAGGCAAGCGACAAAAATTTGTGAAACTCACAGAGCAAGCCCAACCTACTCTCTGACATTTCTCCTTTGACCGTAGCAATATTTTCTCAATCTTGAGGAGAGAATTGGGGACTGTGCCTAAGTTATTACTCAAGGAAAACAGAAATGATACCAGAAAGATGAAAACAGCCAGTATTCCAAGAGTAACACAGATGAGTCAAGACGGATAACAAAACAAAGTAGCTCGGAAGCAAAAGTTTTGACTGTAAACTGTGAAACACTTTTATTTTTTAAAACCACTTATTTATTTATTTAGAGAGTGAGAGAGAGCACTAGCAGGGGAGGGGCAGAGAAAGAGGGAGACAGCGAGTCCCAGGCAGGCTCCCTTTATGGTAATAGCGCTCAGACTTTATGGGTAATAAGAATCCCGGTTGGGGGGGGCGGGAGAGCCTTATGGTGCAGAGCCCTCAGCCCCACCCCCCGGAAGTTATCATTCAGTAGTCTGAAGTACAAGACCACACTTGGGGAAACACCGCTTTGTGCTAATGCAGGAAAGAGGGCACACTCAGTTGTCTGAGCAAAGGTTTGCCAGGTTGAGTACAAGGGAGGCTGCTACAACACCATCTCATTTTTTATGATTGCAAGTCTAAATATCAGCCCCTCCTGTAAGAGGAGGCTAGAAGAGTCCAGCTCACCTGATCAAAGTGCTGAGCTGGTAATGCACATTTGGCCCCTCTGATTCCATGTGTCACTTCCCTTTTTATGGCCAGTGGTCTCACTTTTAGGTCACCACCAAGGACTCAGCATCTAGAAAATTCCCAGTCCTTCCCAGTAGTCGCTACTTCTTTTAGGACAGTCTTCTTTTTTTTTTCTTTTTTCTTTTTTCTTGGAAGAATAGCCTTGAGCAGTGTTTTCAAGCTGCCTTGCCAAAGTATCTAGGGTGTAGCTTTCAGGGAGCAAAGAGATTCCAAGCTGCCGGACTCCGAGCTGGCTCCCAGCTTGGATCAGAGCCCTTCTAATTATTGACTTTACCATTTGACTTTGTGCAAGATGTCTCCAAAGGGAGGAGTTTTTGCTTAAGGAATAGCGTGTAGTACTTACCGTGTGCTAGACCTCGCAATGTTTTTAACAAGTGAAAACCCAAGTAGTGGAACAATGCTTGCCTCTCCATCTGGCTGTATCCGAGTCATCTCAGGAGATTGCTCCAGAATCAGAATTTTTAAGATTCGCAGGTATTTCTTTCTTTCTTTTTTTTTTTTAACGTTCATTTATGTTTGAGAGAGAGAGACAGAGTGTGAGCTGGGGAGGGGCAGAGAGAGAGGGGACACGGAATCTGAAGCAGGCTCCAGGCTCTGAGCTCGAACCCACGAACCATGAGATTATGACCTGAGCAGAAGTCAGATGCTTAACCGACTGAGCCACCCAGGCACCCCTCATTCTCAGGTATTTCTGGTAATCAGTCTAGTTTGAGAGCCACCGTGCTTCTCAAACTTGCCTAATGGTGTAAATCACCTGGCGAGCTTATTACAAATATAAACTCCCAGGCCTCTCCCCAGGCCTACTGAATCCATCTCTAAGGGGAATGACCTCAAAATTCATATTTTTAAAGAGATGTCTCCCACACTATCCCATAAGTAGTCCAAGAGGCTTGGGAAACCTTGTTCTGAAGTAGGCCGTGTTCTAGGCAGATGGTTATAAGATTCACAGATCTTCCTTAACCTCACTGCTCCTTTGGACATTTAATATGTGACCCCCAGTTATAGAAATCAGCCTCTACAAATGGTCCCTTCCCTCCAGCAGCATGTGATCTGGGCTTCTGAACTGGCAAGAGAGGTGAGGCTAGAAAAAGGCCCTCTCACCATTTCATGCTGGAGTTCATGAGGGATGTCTGTTAGAAAGCTGAGTAGACATGCCAGGAAAGCAAGATAGACAAGTTAGAGGGGCAGATTCCTGCTCATAGTGTTACTTAGAATCTTGGCCAGGATGAACTTGACCGGCACACTGATGGGGGACTCTAGGCCCCAACTCTTCTTCTTGCTTTAACCTTATTTGAGTTGCGACCTGGAGAAATTATTCCAGACAAAAACGCTCAGAGACTTATGGCTCTTGGGGTTGGTACTGTTGAACTTATGGGGCGCAAGAACAGTGACCCAGTTTTGTCCCCCTGTGCATTCCCTCTGGCCTGGTCCTCACACAGCCACTGCCACCCCTGCAGGTTATCTCTGATCACCAAGGAATGTGCCACCACAACCAACCTGCAGTGGGGACCCATGGCTGATGGTGGCCTAGTGGACTGTTTGTGGGCTTTGCATTCAGACACCTGAGCTAGAGCCAGGCTCTGGTTTACTTGCTGAGTGACTCTGGGCTCGTTAATTAACCTCCCTGAATTCATTTTCCCATTCATACATTGGAGGGAATAATATCAATTCCACTGGTTTGATACCATGTATAAAAATATCTGGCTTATAATTTATATCAAATCTCTTGCCTTGGGACCTTTCTTAAGGAAAACTTTTCCAATGTGTTTTTGTCAAATAACGCCTCCTTCCCTAGCTTCTTCTGCCCAATCGTGTAATTGCTTCCTTTCCCACCTTCCAGGATATATCTTTCCTTGCCAACTTTTCCCCCTCCTTCCTGCCTGGTTTCATGCCGTGTGTATGACACCAGCTAGCTCCCTGTGAAGGGGGCTGGGTCTGTGCTAACACAACCTGCCTCTGCACCCGGGGCTCCAGGGTCATATCTGTAGCTGGGTTGCTGGCTGTCAGGCTGCACGTTCCCCCAGATGCTGGACTTCCTAGACCTGTGCTTTCCAACCACCAGAAACCGATTTCCTGTGTGGCCCTTGTACAGAGTAGGGTTAAATGGTATACTCTAACCTTCCCGACCCTCCCTGTGCTTAATTCTTGCTGTAAGTTCTCTTTAATGGATCACTGCTTAAGAGCAAACCCTCTCTCCATCTCTTTCCACAGTGATCCCTCAGAATATCATCACTACAGCTCTATTTAAAAAAAAAAAAAAAAGGATCGCATTACACAGTGACAATTACAGAAAAGCTTTTTATCTACGAGAAGTCATTCTAGTACCCACCTCTGGGTTTGCTCTTAAGTCTTATGATTCCTTGTGCCCTCCCCCACCCATCTGCTGCCCAGACACTTCCGTTCTGTTCTGCACGCCCTCCCCCCCCCCCCCCCCCCCCCCCGCCACCTCCTTCCCCCCCACCCAGCACTGTTAACTATCAGCTAACCCAGCCAGGCCTCAGGATTCCCGAAACCGCCCTGTGGTTAATGGGGTAGGGAAGAAAAGTGAGGGAAAATGAATCTACTCTTTTTCTTTCTTTCTTTCTTTCTTTCTTTCTTTCTTTCTTTCTTTCTCTCTCTGTCTCTCTCTGTCTGTCTCTCTCTCTCTCTCTCTCTCCTCTTTGAATAGATGGACATCCTGAACTGGACTTCCTCTGTGGACCTGAATTGTTTATTTCATTAGAGTTCTACTCCAGTCTTGTTTACCATCTGCCTTTCTCCTGTAATTCTGTATTCCCCAGTGACCAAGCCGCAGCAGCACGGTGGGGGGAGAGAGCACAGATGGTTCGCTCAGTGCAATGAGGGCCTTTTAGTATTTGCCCTTAACTTTTGCAGCTTCACCCACCCCTCCACCCTACCCGCCCCACTGAACGCTGCCTTCCTTGCTAACCCTGTGCCTTGAGCTTTGCACCCCACATCCCGTGCCGTGCACGGATCTCTGTCTAATCCAGGGCTGACCACGAGGTAGCATCTTTCCCAGCCCCAGGCCTGGCAGTCAGCTGGGAGGGAGGAAAGGAGAGAGGATGAGAGGAACAGGCTGACTTTCAGGGTCACTTGCCTCCTCTGTGGATTCAGGGTCACTGGGCTCCTCAGGGCATGCCCCCCCCCTCCCACTGTATGAAGGGGCACACCACACATCTCTCTCTCTCTCTCTCTCTCTCTCTCACACACACACACACACACACACACACGGCAGCTATTTATTATTTCCATTTAGCTCTTTCCAAGCTGCACAAAATAAAGGGCCTATCATTTGTGTCACATTGAGTGCTTTCTGTGTTGATTTGCTTGCCTTCATTTGCCCGCCTCCAGCCCAAAGAGCAAAGTGAATACCCTTTGAATCAATTGAATACGTCAAGTGAATACAATTTGACGCACATGGGTGATTTTAGACCCTTTTAAACCCAGAGAAAGTAAAAGAGAGGAGCCACCTGGGGTTTGGCACATTGAATCCAGCCAAGCAACTTCTTTCCAGTTTCCTTTTCCCCCTACCCCCAGTCCTGAGGAAAATCGTCTTCTGCGGACCAGCTCGCAAGCCTACCCACAGGATTTCCCCTTGCCACAGTCTGTAGAACCCACAGAGGCAAGGGCCTCTGCTCAGGGCAGGGACCTACTTGTATCTGGGCTGATAAGTGTTTGGAATGTTTTATTCATTCGGCAACTATGAATGAGTTAGAAACTGGGCGAGTCATGTAGAGACTAGCCAGGTAGTTTTTTGTTCTTTTCTGGGAAGTTTTGCCATGGTTATCTTCGGGGCTTTGAGAAGTATTTGGTATCCCTCCTCTTGAATGGGATCGGCCTACAGCCTCCCATCAGAACTTCCTTCCCAGAGGACCAGCCCCATCCTTCCAGATTCCTTAGCCCTGACACATGCTTGGCTTTAATGTCTTTGTTGGCTTGTAGGGAAGGACATGGCGGCTGTGCAGAGGACTCTGATGGCTCTTGGCAGCGTTGCAGTCACCAAGGATGATGGCTGCTACAGGGGAGAGCCATCCTGGTTTCACAGGTAAATATCCCTTCCTGCCACCACTCCCCACGCTCCACTCGGCAACCGAGGAGGGAGATTTCTACGAGAAAGAGCATCTGGAGCGCTAGAGGCTATTTCAACACAAAGCACTCAGGGCCCCCACAGCTGATTCCCCAAGAACAAGGGAAGACTGATGCTGTCATTCAGGTCAACAGCCCACCCAGGGCAGAAAGGATTGGGGGTTTCCTGCTGGATACTGGGACCCTTCGGCTCCGGCTGTGCTGTTTCTCCAGAGGCTGAGCAGGACTGACTGACTTTTCTCAGAGGTGGCTTGAGGTCTGAACTTGGTTTTGTTATGATCCAAGGAGCCCTCAAGTAAACTTACTTACTTATTTATTCTTGAACTTAATGAAGGGAACATATGTCCTGGTTAATGCCTGTTGTCCCAGTGTATTTCTTTATTTTTTTTAAATGTTTACTTGTTCATTTTGAGAGAGAGAGAGAGCACGTGCATATGAGCAGGGAGGGGCAGAGAGCAAGGGAGAGAGAGAGACTCCCAAGCAGGCTCCACACTATCTGCACAGAGCCTGATGTGGGGCTTGATCCCACAGATTGTGAGATCATGACTGAGCCAAAATCAAGAGTCAGATGTTTAACCAACTGAGCCTCCCAGGCAACCCCCCCAGCGTATTTATTAATAACTGTCTCTTTCACTTTCAAAAGTGGCATGGTCTGGATAATGTATTATGTGGTCATATCAGTAAAGGATTTATTTTCTTGTCCTTGTTTTCAAGGGTGGGGGAAGCAAGGAAGGTGAAACTCCACCCAATAGCTCAGGGGGCCTTGGAGACAAAAGAATACTTTGTAGCAGATAATTGACCCTTCATTTCCCTAACCTGGCTTTCTTTTTCTAGACAGTTATAAAAAGTTACCCCCTTGTGTCATTTTAAATGAACCTTGTCTGAAAATCTAGATTTTGGCCAGTTGAAACTCTGCTTTTAGTCCCAGCTTTGCTAGTGACATATCGTGGTTTATATGACCCACAAAACCAAAATTAATTACTACCTGGCTCTTTACTGAAATTTGCTGACCTCTGGGTAAGAGTAAGAAAATTTCCCTCCTTAACTCCTAGGTCCTACAGCTCTAAAACAGGAACATTAATCCTTGGCCCTACACAGGGAAAGGCCGAATGGGATTTATGACATGCTTTGTAAGAAGACCTGACTGTAATTTTCACAAGGGCTTGAGGTAACTTTGAGAGAGAGGGTGACAGGAAAGTTGTCTGAGAGTGAAGTCTTCAGAAAGGAAGCCACTGACTCTTTTGTGGAAATTCTGAAAAATCATCTGGGTTCTAAGGAGTGGAGATCTCCTGTGTCATGGAAGGGCCTATTTGGAGTAGGGCTAGAGCTCGTGATAGGACCATAGCCCAGGGTAGGAACATAGCCCAGGATAGGAATAATGATCAGAGTAGGGCCATAGCTTAGGCTGGGGCCATAGACCAGGTAGGGACTCATAGATCAAGGTAGGACCATAGCTCATGATAGGCTTATAGCTCAGCGTAGGGCCTCGGCTCATGGTAGGGTCATAGCCCATGGTGGCCATTGCTCAAGGTAGGACTGTAGCTCAGGGTAGGATCACAGTTCCTATCAGTACTATAGTTCAGTATAGGGTCTGCTATTCTATTTGGTGGCCTTGGGTTCTGTTTGGTGACCCCAGTAGAGTCTTTCTAACTACGTGTCTTGGGAAGGGCTTGAAAACTGTCAGAATGACATTATTCCATCTCACTTCCCCTGCCCAGGAAAGCCCAGCAGAATCGGAGAGGATTTTCAGAGGAGCAGCTTCGCCAGGGACAGAACGTCATCGGCCTGCAGATGGGCAGCAACAAGGGAGCCTCCCAGGCAGGCATGACCGGGTACGGGATGCCCAGGCAGATCATGTAAGATGCTGCCTCCTGCCCCCCCGTAGAGAGGACGAATGTTCCACACCACGGTCTCTGTGATAAAGAAATAGTTAGTCACCTTCTGACCTTCTCTTTCTCAAAGCCTCCCAGTTTCTGGTTTTTGCAAGTGCTGCATTTCTGCTGAGAATCCGCGTTGCCTACTGCTGCCACCTTGTGTTCATTTAGAACTATGCAAAGACTCCGCCTCCTCTTCCTGAGCTCCCTCTTTTGCCCAAGAGTCTCCCTTTGTCTGATTATTTATTTATTTATTTATTTGCCAAAAACTCCCCTCTTCAACTTATTAGAACAGACCTAATAAACAAATTAGTCTTGTGTCTTCAAACGTAAACTTCATTCTTCGCCATAGGGTCTTTGCCACGCAGGGCTGGCCTCCGTCCATTCAGGGGGCCAGCAAGACGGAATGAGGCTTAAGCTGAAGGTGTACAACTATAGGCTCTCTCTGAGGAAGCCCTGATCAGGTTGTGTTCTGTGTCTCAGCCACGGAAGTGGAAGTTTAGACATAGTTTTGCCCACTCTGATAGCCTAAAGCCAGGAGTTCCAGAACAAGGTCTTTGAGTCACTTGGGCAAAGTACCTACCTTGTGCCTATGATGCTGGACTCTGGGGGAGGGAACCCCGGAATGAGCAAGCCGAAGCCCCAGTTCTTAAGGGGCTCTCATATAGAGGCCCAGGAAGTATTTGCTGGATGGGTAGTTTTATCAAACAGCGGGTGACGGTCGAAGGAAAGAGCGGTTGTTACTTCTGTACCAGTCTTTCCCCTGCAGGCCGGACCCTGGGTCTGATGTCCACGTTGATATGGTTCTTCATAAGCCAAGCATTAGAGGCGATGTAGATTGCTCCCTTACACTCACTTACAGGGTCTAAATCCGTAAAACTGCTGGATATTGCCGAAGACAGACATCTAGCTAAGATGGGAGAGGTTCCAAAGATTCTCTCATCCATATGAAAATTAAGAAGGCCAATAAACTTCGAGACCACTGTTTAATCTTATTCTTTCCTACCAGTAGAAACAAGAAAAAGTGATTCATTTAGTAAGAAAAGAGATGAGGCCTTTTATCCATATAATGAATTATTAAGAAAAGGTAAATGAAACTATAGATATTGCCACCTCCTAAATGTTTGGGTGTTGGCTTTTCAGACCGTGTTCTCTGCAGTTCCAGGTTTCCAGAAGGATTTCTATGGGATCCCCGTTGGGGTGGGCAGTGCTGCTTAGGAGGCAGCATCCTGGGTCCCCATTTGTTCTTCCGAGAGAGCATCATTGATCTTATTTTCTATATTAGGATTCAGCATAAGACTTTAAGACTTTTAATATTAAAAAAAAAAAAAGGATAGCCTGAGTCACACAAGGAATATAATGTATCCTTCAGGAGCCCCAGAGACTTTCTAACAGCCACTGGTGAGTTGTCCATTCCTGGAAAGATGTCACATGAACATGGCAGCTGAACCTTTACCTCAGAGTTGTCACAAAAGCAAGAGAGGCGGGTTGATGGAAAAGGGTAAAATAAGACTGGGAGGAATTCCTGGAGAGAATAGAAGGTGGTCAGGTCCCTGTCTGGCATTGGGAGTGGGGGTGCGGGAGATAGCCTCCATCAGCGGGGGGATAGGTTTGGCATAGCTTTCAGGCTCCACCCGTTCCGTTCCCCACAGTGCCCTGGCACCACCACTGCTACGCCAGAGACGCGAAGAGGCTGAGAAACAGCAAAATCAGCTCAGGGCTGGAAGGAAGTAACCCACCAAATCTAGGGCGGTGTTTGAGCGCAGCTGGGAGTGAGGAGCAGGTGGTGACACTGATAGCCTCATCTGCACCTGGGCCTTTCCTCCTCTTAGCACGACCCCAACCAGCCCCTCAGGATCCCACCCCTGAGTCCCATTGGATGATGACAGCCTGGGGATGAGGCTGTTAAAAACAAAATTGAGGCCCTAGGGGGAAGGTGTACTCAAGTCATAGGGATTGACTAGGAATTAACACAGAATGAGAGAGCCTAGTTTATAATTCCAAAGACTACCTGCCTGAATTTAGTATTTCCATCTCCCCAAAGTGGCCAGAAGCGATCCAGACTGAGGTCTGAGATTTCCGCCCCTTTACCCACTTTGTATTTGCGATCAAGGTAGCAGATAACCTCAGGGTAACATGAGCTCCTGGACCCTATCTGAAAGACTCTTGAGGAACAAAAGTACCATCATCAAAAGACACAGTAGATCACCCTTACTGGATGAAGCAGAATTCGCAGACCAGACAGAAGAATCATTTCAAAGGAGTCTAATAAATATGCTAAAAATGATAAGGGAAAATACTGGAAACATGAAGTAATAATCCACTATGAAGAAAAATCAACTGGTGATATGGAACATTAAAAAATATAAATGAAATAAAGATTGGGAGTGGAAAGGATAAAATGAACAAGCTAATAAATTGGAATATCAAAACAAATTCTGTAAAAAAAGACATAAAGTGTAGGGGTGCCTGGGTGGCTCAGTCGGTTAAGAGTCCGACTTCTGCTCAGGTCATGATCTCACAGTCCGTGAGTTCGAGCCCCGCGTCGGGCTCTGGGCTGATGGCTCCGAGTCGGGAGCCTGCTTCCGAGTCTGTGTCTCCCTCTCTCTCTGTCCCTCCCCCGTTCATGCTCTGTCTCTCTCTGTCTCAAAAATAAATAAATGTTTAAAAAAAAATTAAAAAGAAAAGACATAAAGTGTAAATATAAAAAAACATTAAGTGATAGGAGTGAAAAATCATATCATTGAAACTTCACAAGGAAAGGAAATAAATCAATACAGGGGAGGGAAAATTTGAAGAAATGATTTTGAGAATTTCTCAGAAAAAAAAAAGCAAAACCAAAACCTAAGGACTCAGTTTTTTGGGTTTTTTTTTAATTTTTTTTAAGTTTATTTATTTTTGAGACAGAGAGAGACAGAGCATGAACGGGGGAGGGTCAGAGAGAGAGGGAGACACAGAATCGGAAGCAGGCTCCAGGCTCTGAGCCATCAGCCCAGAGTCCGACGCGGGGCTCGAACTCACGGACCGTGATATCGACCTGAGCCGAAGTCGGACGCTTAACCGACTGAGCCACCCAGGTGCCCCAGGACTCAGTTTTAAAAGACTTAGAAGGATTCCAAAAAATAAATGATAGAAGTCCTTAGCGGAAAACATTGTAGTGAAAAATGTGCCATTAAAAATAAATACAAAACTCTCAAAGCCTTTAAAGAGTAAAAGCCCATTACATGTAAGGGGGAAGAATCAGATTAACACTGAACTTCTCAACATAAAGTGATATTTTCAAGATGCTAAAGAGAAAAAGAAAACATTACACATGATTTTCTACATAGCAATTAATTTTTTAAGCCCAAAAGTAGAGCAGAAATATTTAACAAAAGCCCTCTGAAAACATAATTGGATTAAGTATTCCAGTAAGAAAAATATATTATTACCAGGAAAAGGCTACTTCATATGGAAAATGAGGATATGTAAATTAGAAAATTTTATTCTTGTTTAAATAAACAAGGATGAAACAATAGAGAGAAAAATTATATCTATGACAATTTAGGAAAAGAAAAAGAAAAGGAAAATGTCCTCTTTGGAAGAAAAATATAGATATTGATAAATTCAAGAAATTGTTAGGAAAAGAAACATATGGAGTCCAACTCACTTCATGAAGCTAATTTAACATTAATTCCAAAACCGAATAAGAAAATTACAGACTGATTTCGCTTGGGAACATAGATGTGAAAACTTCTAAATAAAATAATACTGAACCAATTCCAGCAATGAATTTTAAAAATCTGTTAGGGGGCGCCTGGGTGGCTCAATAGGTTAAGCGTCCGAATTCAGCTCAGGTCATGACCTCATGGTTTGTGGGTTCAAGCCCCGTGTCAGACTCTGTGCTGACAGCCCAGAGCCTGGAACCTGCCTCTGATTCTCTGTCTCTCTCTCCCCCTCCCTCACTCACACACACTCTCTCTCTCTCTGTCTCTCAAAAAAATAAAAAATAAAAATAAATAAATAAAAATCTGTTAGAATAAACCCTTTGTCTCTTTTTAAGAGAACTCTTTTTCCTTTCCTTTCCTTTCTTTTCTTTTCTTTTCTCTTCTTTTTTTGTTTGTTTTGTTTTTTTGACTGGATGGGCTCTCTGGGAACCTAACCCTAGCTAGCCCTGAGTAGAAACTTGAACCCATGTTCTATTCCTTGCCTTTTCCTCTTCTAAAATCAGAGAGATTACCTACTCCAAGCCCTGATTTTTATTTATAATACTTGAGACCAAAAATGAAATGACTTTTCCTACATTATTTAGATAATTAATTGTTGGAGGAGGATTTAAATCTAGTTTCCTAGGCTTCTGGAATAGCATTCATTAATTTTTATTATTCAACCTTTCTGCTAATTCTAATTCTTCCTAAGGCTTTATTAAGCAATGTCCTAATGTGGCATTCCATTCTTATTTATTTAATTTTTGATTTATTCAAAAATTGTCCTGGTTCAGCAAAAGCCATCTGTAGGCTGAAGGTACAAAAATTGAAAGGGCGGGCCTATGCCGGCCGACTCCATCTTGTTCTGTGTCCTTCACCTTGACCACACCTCCTCCCCTTGAGTAACCCCCCCCCTCACCTGTCTAACAGGACTCGGACCCTTCCCCAGCCAATCGGCTGAGGCCACAGCCGTTACCTCACCAACTGCCCCTGGGCCCCAATAAAACCTTTGTCCTTTTGAAACTCGCTCTCTCTCCCTGGTATCTCACCGCTGCGTCGGTGCAGGTAGGGGATTGAGCTCGAGCTAGCTCGAATAAAGGTTCTTTTGCTTTTGCATCGGACTCGGCTCCCTAGTGGTCTTTGGGGATCACGAATTCTGGGCATAACATTTGGGGGCTCGTCCGGGATCCCCAAGACCCCTGAGGGACCCCCGACCCGGAGAGCCTGACTGGCCACGGTTAGTGTCTGTTTGTTTGTTCTGTCTTTTCTGTGTGAGCTCACTTCTGGAGTTCTGGTAGTGCCCGACGTGGTCTAAGTGGACGCACTGGAGGACCACGGGCCGGGAGTTTCGGAAGACGTTCCGATTCTCCCTTCTGGAGGGACGTGGAATCCCCTCAAAGGTCTGAGACGAGGCGGGTCGCTCCCGCTGGTCGGCGTGAGGCGTCGTCTTTGGAGGGACGTGGAATCCCCTCATCGGTTTTGGAGGGACGTGGAATCCCCTCAAATGTCTAAGCTAGCTTTCAGTTTTGCTTCCATGGAGTTGGAAGATTTTCTAGGGGCCCTCTGTTTGTCTGTTTTTGTGTTTCTCTGTTTTGTTCTGTGGACTTACTGGACGGACGTTATGGGACAGACTCAGACTACTCCTCTAAGTATTATGATTGATCACTTTAAGGATGTGAGGGGAAGAGCTAACAACCTCAGTGTGGAAGTCCGAAAGGGTCGGTGGCAGTTTTTTTGTTCTAGCGAGTGGCCAACTTTCAATGTCGGATGGCCACCAGAGGGGACCTTCGACCTCCCTACCATCCACCGAGTCAGGAGTATCATCTCTCAGCCTAAGACGGGCCATCTTGATCAGCTCCCTTACATTATCACTTGGCAGGACCTTGTGGAAGACCCACCCTCTTGGCTTAAACCCTTCCTAGCCCCGCTCCCTCCGGAGCCAAAACCCATTCTTGCTTTGCAGGGGACAAAGAAGAAGAAAAGTCTTATCCAGCCTTCAGCACCCCTCTACCCTGTCTTACAGGGGGGTACTGAAGAAGAATTAATTTTTCCTCCCTCGTATAACCCCTCTAGGATGCTGGAAGAACACCATCCTCCCCCTCCGGGGGAGGCAGATGCTGTTCCGAGAGCGGGAGGCGGAAACGCTCCAGTGGGAAGCCCGCCCTTCACCAGACAAAGGGCTCAGAGGGAGCAATCCGCCTCCGCCGCCGACTCCACTATTCTGCCCCTGCGAGCCACCGGACCCCCAGACGCGGAGGGGAACCAGCCCCATCACTATTGGCCTTTCGCCACTAGTGACCTCTACAATTGGAAAGCTCAGAATCCTAAGTTTTCCGAGAAACCGGCAGGGCTTATTGATTTATTAGACTCTGTTCTTTTTACCCATCAGCCCACGTGGGACGATTGCCAGCAGCTTTTGCAGGTCCTGTTCACGACTGAAGAAAGAGAAAGAATCGTCAACGAGGCCCGAAAACTAGTTCCGGGCACAGACGGGAATCCCACCACCAACCAGGCTCAGATAGATGCCTCCTTCCCCTTAACTCGGCCCCAGTGGGATTTCAACACGGCAGAAGGTAAGGAGAGGCTCCGGGTCTACCGCCAGACTCTAATGGGGGGTCTCCGAATGGCTGCTAGAAAGCCAACCAATTTGGCCAAGGTAGGAAATGTACAACAGGGAAAAGATGAATCTCCGGCTGCCTTTTTAGAACGGATCATGGAGGCATTCCGTACCTATACCCCCATGGATCCAGAGGCTCCGGAAAGCAAGGCAGCTGTTATCATGGCCTTTGTAAACCAATCGGCCATAGACATTAGGAGAAAATTACAGAAAATAGATAGACTAGGAGAAAAAAGTCTGCAGGACTTACTGGTGGTAGCCGAAAAGGTATATAATAACCGGGAGCTTCCTGAGGACAAGCAGGCCCGCGCCATGGCGACTGCCAGCAGTAAGCAGACTCGAGACCTGGCCAGAATACTACTAGCTACCACTGCTGACTCCCCTGAGGAACGAGACCGCCATCTCCGGCAGCTGGCAGACGACACAAGAAAAGGTAAAAGAACCACCAAGGGGGGGAAGCAGAGGCTGCAGAAGGATCAGTGCGCATACTGCAAGGAGATAGGGCATTGGGCCCGAGATTGTCTGAAAAGGGCCGGCGGGAAAGGAAGCAAGACTGATCGAGTAAAAGTCCTAGAGCTAGATGAACTAAGTGATTAGGGGAGTCGGGGTTCGGACCCTCTCCCCGAACCCAGGGTAACTCTTAAAGTGGAGGGGACCCCTGTTGACTTCCTTGTCGACACCGGAGCACAACATTCGGTCCTCCGCACCCCACAAGGAAAACTAGCCAGCAAGAAGTCCTGGGTACAAGGGGCAACTGGTATGAGCCAGTATTCATGGACTACCCGAAGAACAGTAGATTTGGGAACGGGCCGGGTATCCCACTCCTTTATGGTAATACCAGAATGCCCCTACCAGCTGTTAGGACGGGACTTACTGACCAAGATTGGAGCTCAGATAACTTTCAGACAAGGGGGGCCTCAGGTCACCGATGGCAAGGGCCACCCCATCCAGGTCCTGACCATGAAACTGGAGGATGAATACCTCCTCCACCAGGAGGCGCTCCCGAGAGAGGATAATATAGACAGATGGCTACAAGAATTCCCCTCGGTTTGGGCAGAGACTGGGGGGGGGATGGGACTAGCCGCTCATAGGACCCCAGTCCTGGTAGAGCTCAAGCCAGGAGAGAGTCCGGTAAGGATCAAACAATACCCCATGTCACAGGAGGCCCGGAAGGGGATCCAGCCACACATCCGGAGACTACGAAGCCTAGGGGTACTAGTTCCTTGCCAGTCTGCCTGGAACACCCCCTTACTGCCGGTCAAAAAGCCTCACACAAATGACTACCGACCGGTACAAGACCTCCGGGAAGTAAATAAGAGGGTCGCGGACATACACCCAACTGTTCCCAACCCATATACTCTCTTGAGCTCCTTGGCGCCCTCCAGGGTCTGGTATACTGTACTAGATTTAAAGGACGCCTTCTTCAGTCTGCCGCTGGCACCCCAGAGCCAACCCCTGTTCGCCTTCGAGTGGCATGATCCGGAGGAGGGCTACAGTGGGCAACTCACCTGGACACGGCTACCTCAGGGATTCAAAAATTCACCCACCATCTTCGACGAGGCACTACACGAGGACCTGGGTGAGTACAGAAGGGAGCACCCTGGCCTCACCCTCCTACAGTACGTAGATGACATCCTGATTGCTGCTGACACGGCCAAAGACTGTGAGCGAGGGACCCAGGACCTGCTGGCTACCCTGGGAGCTTTAGGGTACCGGGCATCCGCGAAGAAGGCTCAGATATGCAGGGAGAGGGTAAGTTACCTGGGATATATCCTGGAGGGCGGACAGCGGCGGTTATCAGATGCCAGAAAAGAAACTGTCCTAAAGATCCCTACTCCCACCTCCCGAAGAGAAGTGAGGGAATTCCTAGGATCAGCCGGCTACTGCCGCCTCTGGGTTCCAGGTTTTGCTGAGATCGCCAGGCCCCTATATGAAGCTACCAAAGAGGGGAAAACATTTAAATGGACTGAAAAAGAAGAAATTGCCTTTAATCAGTTAAAAAAGGCCCTCCTAAGTGCCCCAGCCCTGGGCCTACCAGACATTATGAAACCCTTCCACCTCTTTGTAGACGAACATAAGGGAATAGCAAAAGGGGTTCTAACTCAAGCCTTAGGCCCCTGGAACCGCCCAGTGGCTTACCTGTCTAAGAAACTAGACCCAGTGGCTGCCGGCTGGCCGCCATGCCTAAGAATTATTGCGGCGACAGCACTCCTAGTCAAGGATGCAGACAAACTGACCCTAGGACAGGAGATCTGGATCACAACCCCACACGCCATTGAAGGGGTCCTGAAACAGCCTCCTGATAGATGGATGAGCAACACACGTGTGACTCATTACCAGAGCCTCCTACTCAACCCTCCACGAGTGCGGTTCCACCCCAGTGCAGCCCTCAATCCTGCAACCCTGCTGCCCGACCCTGACCTAGGTGCTCCACTACATGACTGTGCGGGAATCCTGGAACAAGTACATGGATTCCGGATGGACCTGACCGACCAGCCCCTCCCCGATGCCGAGGCTACTTGGTTCACTGATGGCAGCAGCTTTGTGCGAGATGGACACAGGTATGCGGGTGCAGCGGTGGTCACCGAAATGGACACCGTATGGGCAGAGGCTCTACCCTCCGGAACGTCAGCCCAGCGAGCGGAGCTCATAGCCCTCACCAAGGCGCTGATGCTGGGAGCTGGAAAACGGCTTAACATCTACACAGACAGCCGTTATGCATTTGCCACAGCTCATATTCATGGGGCAATTTATCAGGAGAGGGGGTTACTGACGGCAGAAGGACGGACTGTAAAAAATAAGCAGGAGATACTTAACCTGCTTACGGCCTTATGGCTTCCTGCCAAGCTAGCCATTATCCACTGCCAAGGGCACCAAAAAGCTGATAACCCAGTAGCTAGAGGTAATCGAAAGGCTGACCAGGCAGCCAAGGCAGTAGCCCTTACTCCAGTCCCCACCATGACCATACAACTACCAGACCCGGGAGACCCAGTTTTACCAGACCAGCCCAAATACTCCCAGGAGGAGTTACAGCGGATCAAGAAACTCCCCATGGCCCAGGAGATAAAGGGATGGTGGTATACACCTAACAAGGAGCTCGTGCTGCCAGACCGGCTCGGAGTCTCAATATTAGAGCACATGCATCGGTCTACTCACATGGGGGCCCGAAAATTAAAAGACTTAATCCGACATGCCGGAATCAAGATTCACCAACAGGACACCAAAATAGAGCAAGTTGTATCTGCCTGCAAGACCTGCCAACTCACCAACGCGAAAGCCACATCAAATAAAAAAGGAACCAGGCTCAGAGGCACCAGACCGGGAGCCCAATGGGAAGTCGACTTCACTGAAGTCAAACCAGGAAAGTATGGTTATAAATATCTTTTAGTATTTACAGACACCTTCTCTGGCTGGGTGGAGGCATACCCAACCAAGCATGAAACGGCTCAGACGGTGGCTAAGAAGCTACTAGAAGACATCTTACCCAGGTATGGTTTTCCTGCCATGGTAGGATCAGACAATGGACCAGCTTTTATCTCTCAGGTAACACAGGCAGTAGCCAAGGCGGTGGGGGCAAACTGGAAATTACATTGTGCTTATAGGCCCCAGAGCTCAGGACAGGTAGAAAGAATGAATAGAACCCTAAAAGAGACCCTTACCAAATTAACCATGGAGACTGGCGGGGACTGGGTGACTCTCCTACCGTACGCCCTTTACCGGGTTAGAAACACTCCTTACACTCTGGGTTTTACTCCCTACGAGATCATGTTTGGCAGGCCACCCCCTGTTATTCCCAGCCTTCGAGCTGAACTTCTTGCAGAGTTTAAAGATCAAGAACTTTTTCTTTCCTTGAGAGGGCTCCAGAGGGCGCACGAGGATATTTGGCCGCGCCTCCGTGCCATCTACGAGGCTGGCCCGACCCCGACACCTCATCAGTACAAGCCGGGAGACTGGGTCTATGTCAAGAGGCACCACCGAGAGACTCTCGAGCCGCGCTGGAAGGGACCCTACATTGTAGTGCTGACAACCCCCACCGCTCTCAAAGTAGACGGCATCGCGACCTGGGTCCATCACACCCACGTTCAGCCAGCGGACCCCTCCTCGATCCGGAAGGACTTCGTCACGCGATGGGCCATCAGTCGGGACCAACACAACCCGCTCAAGCTCAAGCTCAAGCTACAGCACATTCGACCCACCTAATATTGGTAACTCTGTTAACTCTGCTTGTCATTGCTCATGCTACCGGGAGTCCCCACACCCCCCAAAACATCACCTGGCAGATCATAGATACCAGCTCAGGGACAATACTTAATTAGACCTCCCAGAGCCACCCCAGGGACACATGCTTCCCAGAACTTAGCGTAAACTTCCAAACTGTTCCCCTTGTCACCATAAATGCAGCCGGTCCCATGATTGGGTCCGTAAGTTACATGACAAGGGGGGAATGAAAGGGCGGGCCTATGCCGGCCGACTCCATCTTGTTCTGTGTCCTTCACCTTGACCACACCTCCTCCCCTTGAGTAACCCCCCCCCTCACCTGTCTAACAGGACTCGGACCCTTCCCCAGCCAATCGGCTGAGGCCACAGCCGTTACCTCACCAACTGCCCCTGGGCCCCAATAAAACCTTTGTCCTTTTGAAACTCGCTCTCTCTCCCTGGTATCTCACCGCTGCGTCGGTGCAGGTAGGGGATTGAGCTCGAGCTAGCTCGAATAAAGGTTCTTTTGCTTTTGCATCGGACTCGGCTCCCTAGTGGTCTTTGGGGATCACGAATTCTGGGCATAACAAAATGACTAGCAAACCATTTGTGCCGTAAATCCGTCAACAAGAATTTATTGAGTCTCTAATATATTTATGGAATTGTATTATAAACTAGGGAGATAATAGGTTATGAACATGGCTTTTAGTTGCATGAATTTGTAGTCTACGTGAACAAACAGAATCTGCTCTGCAGTTCCTTGTGTCTATTGCTTATTTAAGTTTGAAAGCCACATGAGAGCAATGTTCACTCGGACTCTCAGAAGGAAGAGTTCTCTGGCCTGGGATGGCCAGGGAACGTTTGCCGGAGCAGACAAGTCTCAGGAACTTCTGCTCAGGGCTGCCATGGGAACGTATTGGATGCTTTACCACTTATTCCAGCCGGCCTGGACTCAACAGAGTTAAAACAACAAGAAACAGGCTTGGATTTCAAGACAAATCCTTGCTGAGTAGACTTGAGCAAGGGCCATGGGGACGTGCGAAATACCTGTGGCGCCCATATCTGGGAGCCTCATTTCATCTTAGACCTCTAGAAGACAGTTAAAGGTCAGGATCTTAAAAAAAAAAAAAAAAAAAAAAAAAAAGACATCAAGGTTGTTTGCTTTCTTTTTTTTTTAATTTTTTTTTTTAACATTTATTTATTTTTGAGACAGAGAGAGACAGAGCATGAGCGGGGGAGGGGCAGAGAGAGAGGGAGACACAGAATCAGAAGCAGGCTCCAGGCTCTGAGCCATCAGCCCAAATCCTGACGCGGGGCTCGAACTCACGGACTGCGGGACTGCGAGATCGTGACCTGAGCCGAAGTCGGATGATCAACCGACTGAGCCACCCAGGTGCCCCAAGGTTGTCTGCTTTCAAGTTACTTTTTAAAAGTTTAGTCAGCTTTCTTAGAGATCAACTTGATGTGGCATGTACAGAACTTTCCCTGCTGAGGGTTGCAGATCCACCATGGGATCAAGACATCCAGTTCTCAGCTTCATATCTGTTTCAATCCAGGAGCCAAGCTCAAGGCTCCTGAGGACCATGGACACAAAAGGATGTGCTAATGTCTAGTGACATCTACAGGCATGCCATCTGTAGGGTTGTGCCAGGTTACAGTGTGAATATATGGCCCATTTCTGGATGTGAATATATGGTCCATTTCTGGATACATGTCCAAGACAGAAAGATGATTTAAGAAATCTAGGCAGACAGACTAGGCCAGAGTTTTCTACTTTACCTATCACCCCGCCCACCAACAACAGTGATTGAAGCTGGGTCTTATGTCAATGGAAATGCAAAGCTCAACTTTCATAAGGTCTCATTTTTTATTTCCAGGTATCCTGCCATTTTAGTTATGATTTACAGAAAGCTTTAATGACATAATAGATTGCAGCACTATTGTTGAAAATAAATTTAATTACCATGGCCTCAAAACTGCTAAATTCATCAGTCATTAAAGTTAAAATAATTCTGTGGACTCTGAATCTTTCATTGCTATGATACCATGAAGTACAAAGCAACTTTTGGTAGCATCATTGGCAGAAATGAGCAGATAGTTCTTTCAAGTTGTCTAGTTCCCTTGGACATTTTGAAAGATAAATGTCCCTATTAAACAGGACACAATCAGCTTCTTGAATGATGTAGATTCAAGGCCATCCTTCACATGAGCTGGTAATGCCCTCATGTTATGCAGATGATGAGTAAGCTTAAGGTCACTCTCTCCCCTGAGTACTGAGAAGTGTGGCCATTTCTCTATACTCTCATGAGCATTATCACTTAAAAAATATGTTTGTGAATGGGGTGCCTGGGTGGCTCAGTCGGTTAAGCGTCTGACTTCAGCTCAGGTCATGATCTCACAGTCCGTGAGTTCGAATTCCGTGTCAGGCTCTGTGCTGACAGCTTGGAGCCTGGAGCCTGCTTTGAATTCTGTGTGTCCCTCTCTCTGCCCCTCCCCTGCTCATGCTCTGTCTCTCTCTGTCTCAAAAATAAATAAAAACATTTTTAAAAATTAAAAAAAATATGTTTGTGAATATTCTGGAAGACACCCTCTGTGTATTAGGATGTTAGTGGAACTTGGTGGTCTTCTTGAGCAGCTGCAAAGGAGTTTTATGATTGCTGGGTCTTTACCCCATATCCCAACATTTTCCATCCCTGCCAAAGAGTACATTAAATCCACAAGCTGTTCATGCTTGTTACTAACTCTGATGTACACAGGGTTTGGAATACAGAAGTCAACTGGAAAAAAAATTTGCAAAATATAAGACCAGAACAGAAATGATTACTTACAGAATTCAACTTGAACGTCTTAGGCAAAAAACTAAAGCAAAATATGGTTAATTTGTCATTCAGCAAAACGAAAGATCTGATGTAGCTATAAGCCTATTATATATTCACAAAATAAATATGTCAACTTTTATGGCCCTGAGCAGAGAATGTAAAGCTATTCTGAAGGGCAAGGATAAATCTCACTGTGGTTCAATTGGGTTTAGAGTGATTATCGCCCTATTGACCTTTATTTTAATGAAACAGATACTGAAGGGCCTTCTGTTGGGTAAAATTAAACATCCATGCTGGTTCCACATTCTTGGATCAATAATTCCTTGGGAGAACACTGCATCGGTCTTATGATGGAATGAGCCTGGCTTGCAGAGATTGCAAAATGAAAAAGTCTTCCTGAGAAGAAATCCTGTTTCAAAACAACTGAAGGGAAAAAATAATGAGCTAAAGGAATGTCACTTGAAAGGTATTTAGTGAACACCTACTTTGAGTCAGGAACTCTCTATAATCCGTCTCTTTTAATGCATGCAACAATCCTGCAAAGTGAGTATTTACATCATTTTCCAGATAAGAAAGTGAGGAGATCAGAGAAGCTGAAGGACGGCCCAAGGTCTCATAGTTAGTCACGAGGAAACTAGAATTTGAACCCTGAACAATGATTCCAGAGTTTTATGAATTCCATCATACAACACTGCCTCCTAGACGCACTGCTGGGCTCTGGGAGACACACAGGCGACGACGTGGTTCCCCCTGCGCTCAACTAGCACTTAATCTTTCCCCAGTAGGAACTCACAGTGAAGGGCTCACTTGTCCATAATTCAGGAAAGCACAAATATGTGCAATTTTCTAGACCCAGGTCAAAAGATGTGTTTAATTCCTTCCTGAATTCAGAGTACTCTGGTGTATATACAGTAACCAATACTTAAGATAGCTTGTTTTCCATGTGAAAGTTTAACATCTGATTCTTGATCAGAATGATTCCTGTAAAGCTGTACAAATGTTACGTTAATTTTTCCTTTTCTTTGGCATCGTTTAACGAGGGCCAGGATTAGGCTAATTGTGAGTAAGGCTCTCCACTTGGGCAGAAAATTTAATTTTGAGAGGCAAACTCATCTGTAATCCAACCACCCCTGTGTGGCAGAAGAAATAAGTATAGATAAACTGGGAATGTTGTATTCCTTAACCCATGGTAATTAGTAGATGTTCTTAATTAATATTTCATAAACACATTAGCCAAGATTCACTGAGCATTTGCTATATGTCAAGGCTCCTGCTACCCTCGGGGTTTTCGTAAGGAACAGAGACTCCCTCAGCTGACATGAGTTTGTCACTAGGAGAGTCAGGAAGCTGAACCCTCTACCGGTGCAGCCTTGCTCCACGGATCTGGGTTACCATGCAGAGCAATGACTCCTACTTACAGCCTGATACCAGCCCAGTGGACAGACTCCAGCCTTTGCTGGTTCGGTCTCGCGAATTTCATCCATGAGGCTGAGGAACCTGTATTGAGAAAGGGGATGTGGAAGCTGTGGATAACCCTTGGCTGGCGTTCTCAAGGACCTCTGGTGACATTCACCTTGTGAGGCAAGTGCAAAAATACCATTTAAGATCAAACTCTTTCCGGTCCAGTGGAGCAGACTGATGTACTTCATGACCACTTAGCAGAGACATCCACTCATACGCCCTCTGCGCTTAATGGGAAAGGGAGAGGATGGCGATAATCTCCCTCAAGAAGTCAGAAGCACTTCGCCTGTTGGAGAAAAGGCAATGAAGCTCCACGGGGGCCTCCGCATCCTCCTGCTGGACCCATGAATATTCCCAACCCCGTCTTCCAGCTCTTAAGTGAGATCTGTCCCAGTGTGACAGCCTGGGGACATGCTGACAAATCAACACCTGTCTCAGATACCCTGAGGGTTTAGGTCGGCCTTCATCAAACAGAGACACCAGTGGAAATGAGTAAAAAATAATTTAGCAGCGAATGCAACAGAAAGCACATACGAAGACATGGTGTATGTTGGCTGGAACAAAACCTGAATCTACAGCTGGTTTGTGACTGCAAACAGAAGGGGAGAAAAACCTGCCTCCGCACTGTATCACTTCCCTCAATGAGGGTAGGAAATGTTGGAGAGCCAAACTACTTTTTTAGGAGGAAAGATTTAATTCAATTTGGAAATCTCAGAAAAGGTATGAAAATTAGAAGGCTTTCTTGGGGGTGGCGGTGTGGCAGAAGGCAGGATTTTTGCATTACCACATTACTGACGTTTTTATTTGGATGTTAGCTGTGCTCCCAAGCATACGATCTTTGACAGAAATGACCAGAATATATACGGAGGTATTCTTTGTTTGCCATTTTTTCAAACATTTTTCAATGTTTATTTACTTTTTGAGAGAGAGAGAAAGAGAGAGAGAGAGAGAAAGAGTCCAACTGGGGAGGGTCAGAGAGTGAGGGGGACACAGAATCTGAAGCAGGCTCCAGGCTCTGAGCTGTCAGCACAGAGCTCGATGCAGGGCTCGAACTCCTGAACTGCAAGATCATGATCTGAGATCATGACTTGACCGGAAGTCAGATGCTCAACTGACTGAGCCACCCGGGGAACCCCTCTTGTTTGCCATTTGTGAATGACATCAAGGCCACGGAGCCTCTCATTGGGAATGATTTAGGGTAATGAGCAAATCACTGAATGGGATTTATTTCAGATTCCAGAATATGCACATAGCCTCTGGGAAAGATGGTATGACAAGGTGCTGAACTCCACAGTTGCTCAGAGTACCAAAGGGCAGAACAAATGACATCGGTGCAGAAGCTAACACTGCAGAACAGTGTAAGAACAGAACCGCGCTAAGAAGAGGGATCCCCAGTTAAGCCAGGGGATACACCTTTAAAATGACTTCGTTGCTCTTATCTGTTTTCTCTCCCTCTTGTTTTTACTCTTCCTTTTTTCCCATGCCTCCCTGTGCCACATTCATTTTGATTTATGTTTTATTTCATCCTTTCTATCATATATTGTTCTCCTTTTTCATCATTCTGTCATTCCCCCGATCCTACCCTTTCAATGTGATGAATCTGATTTTTAAAGTTGGTTTGAAACAAAGCATTCCTTTGTAATCTGGTGACCTGTGCATAATTTCCAAAGTAATACTTTTTAGTATAGCAGATTAATTCTTTCATTAAACACTGAGCTGATTCAGCACCTACAGCAAGCCAGATGTGTGGCCAGATCAATACAGTGATAGTTTTCTGTGCAAATGCTTTTTACCAACGTGGGCCAATCTGAGCCCTGTAGGGTGTATCTGGTTAGGGGTGTATTATAGAATAATTTCCGGACTAGTTTATTCAAGTGTTACTCAACCCAACTACATGTTTTTACTGAATTGAGCACTCTTTTTTTTTTTTTTAAGTTTATTTATTTTGACAGAGAGAGAAAGAGAGAACCAGCGGGGGAGGGGCAGAAAGACAGGGGAACCGAGGATCCAAAGCAGGCTCCGTGCGGACAGCAGAGAGCCAGACATGGAGTTTGAACTCACAAACCGTGAGATCATCACCTGAGCCAAAGTCGGACACTGAGCCACCCAGGTGCCCCCTGAACTGAGCATTGTTTATACCAAGCACTTAAAAAGAGAAAAGAGGTCTTTTTAATGTGGTTATTGAACCAGAAAGAGAAGAGGCATTAACCATCCACCCCTTTATTCTCCCATTACTGATCTAATGCGGGACTATCTCGTCTGAACAGTTGCCCCTTGGTATTGATATGGCTGACAATGGGTGGGGTATTAATGGCTCCTCTTGGACCATGACTCAGCCATACTGTACCATCCTTCCTCCTTCTCACCATAGAGGAAAAGGGAGTCAGAAGAGTATGGTGGAGTTTCAGGAAAACATCTCAATAATCTGGTTAGAATACTACCTGCAGCTGCCCCAGACTATGGCCAGGCTCTAGAAGTTTGGCAATGCTGTACATTAAAAGTAAGTTGATTCTGTTGAGAGTGACAATCCTCCTATAGTCTCTCCCACCTCTCCAGATCTTGGGGAGGCATTATGGGCTTAACTGTGTCACCCCAAAAGAGAAATTGAAGCACTAATTCCTTCTACCTCAGAATGTGACCTCATTTGGAAATAGGCTCATTGAAAATGTAATTAGTTAACGTGAGGTCATACCAGAGTGGGGTGGGCCCTTAATCCGATATGGCTGGTGTAAGAAGAGACACAAAGATACATAAAGGGGAAATCCAATGTGACAATAGTGGCAGAGACTAAGTTGCTGCAGCTGAAAGCCAAGGTGCCCATGAGCACTGGCCACCATCAGAAGCTAGGAAGAGGCAACGAAGGATTTGACCTTACGTATTTCAGAGTGAGCATGGTTCTGCTGACTCCTTGATTTTGGACTTCTAGCCTCCAGAACAGTGGGACAATCAATTTCTGTTGTTTTCAGTCCCCCAGTTTGTGGCACTTTGTCATGGCGGCCCCCGAAAACTAATACACTCTGTATGCCAAGAACACAGTGCCCTGACTGCTGTCTTGGCCGTTTCTCTGGGTGTGTTTTCAGGGAGCAACCTTAAAGGGTGAGGTAATATCTCCATCTTGGACAATGGACAGTCTTGCTTATCATTTGCTATAAAAATGGTGGGTTCCCCCAGCTCAGTGAAGTAAGTCCACTGCACTCATCTGAACCATGTTGTGTCACCCCTAGGGGACTCTGGGAAAGAGGAACCAATGCCAATATGCTGGTACTCATGCTGTTTGCAGAGCCATGAACTGTGTATCTGCTGCCACCATCCATGTACTAGTGACGAACTGACTTGTTAGCTAGTAGATAAGGTGAAGCCAATCCCAGACATAGCTGATTTCTGAAGGGGCTATCACCACCACCCCCTAACTCCCAAAGCTCTTGTGTTGCAGGGGCTTCTGTCTTCCAGGAGCTTAGAGACAGGATATACATATGACAGGAGAAGTAACCAACAGACAACATGAGCGACGTCACAGAGTAGTGTGTGATGAATTATGAGCACATAATTTAAGTCGTTAAGTGCTGGTATATCCAATAAAAACTTTCATTTAGGGAGAAGAAGAGAGTGCAGCAGGCTGGGGTGGAAATGCTTGCAGGTGAGCTACAAGTGGAATCTTGAAAGTGGTTAGCATTTCAATGGTAATATGAACCAGAGGCACAAGAGTCAGAGGAGAGGACTGTTGCTATCAACCTCCTCTAAGATTCTTTTTTTTTTTAATGTTTATTTATTTTTGAGACAGAGAGAGACAGAGCATGAATGGGGGAGGGTCAGAGAGAGGGAGACACAGAATCCAAAGCAAGCTCCAGGCTTTGAGTGGTCAGCACAGAGCCTGACGCGGGGCTCGAACTCACGGACCGTGAGATCATGACCTGAGCTGAAGTCGGACGCTTAACCGACTGAGCCACCCAGGCTCCCCAACCTCCTCTAAGATTCTATAGCATCTTGTTGATGCCCCTTTGATAGCACTCGTTACATAATATTGTAATCTGCACTTTGCATGTCTTCTCCCTCTACTGAGAGCTTTTTAAGGGCAGGGATATATATTTTTAAGTTTATGTATTTATTTTGAAAGAGAGAGAGAGAGGGACAGAAAGGGGGGGGGGGAGAGAGAGAGAGAGAGAGAGAGAGAGAGAGAATCCCAAGCAGGCTCCCCGCTGTCAGCATAGAGCTCCACGCGGGGCTCAGTCTCATGAACCGCAAGATCATGACCTGAACTGAAATCGAGAGTCGGACATTTAACCAACTGAGCCACATAGGCGCCCCTTGGGCAGCGATATATTTTATTCATTTAAAAATATTTGGCCTCTGTCACATGGTAGGCATATAATAAATGTCCGGTAAATGATGACAGCCGAATAAATGGATGAATTAAAGACTGAAAATGCATGCTTTGACAGAGTAGATTTAGTGGGTGTGACAGGAGGACCGAGGAGGTACCTGGTACCACATTGAGGAAGACCTTGAATGTCAGCCTGGGGCACTGAAAAGGAGACCGGACTGTCATTGTCAGGATGGAGGTGATATTAAAGAGTTATTTTAGGAAAATTTAGTTAGTAGTGATGTGCACATGAGGGATGAGCCCAGAGGAAAGAAACCAGTTTGGCAGATATTTTGATAGTCTAGATATAGAGGTTCTCTAAAATGAGCCACTATTGCTTCATTTTTTTTTTAAAGATTCATGTGATGTGACAAAGAGGATTAGGACTGTGGTCTATGTGAATCAGCAGGGAAAGGGAAGCCAGGATCACTGCCTTGTCATTTTATTACAGCACACTAAGGGTGATAAGGTTAAGTGGCTGGCTGGCTTCCAGCCTCCTGTACCATCTTGTGATTCCTCAGGCTTCACTCCCCGTCTGCAGAGAGCGTGGTGGTGAGTGGTGATCAGACGGCAACTTTGCACGTGGCCATCCATTCATCATGATAGACAGAAGTGGGTCCTAAGTAGTAGACGTGAACTTTATCTGTTGCTGGGAAGCTGGCCCCTCCTCTCGGTGGGCAAGGATGGAAATGGCACCTGCTAAGTGCCTTCTATGCCGGGGGCTCAGAACCTTGCTCGGGTTAGGTGGGTGACTTGCCCCTACCTCTAGACCTTCAGATGCGCCAGGCTTGCCATTCAATGGGAGGTTGAAACCTTAAGATGTTTTTGTGTGGGCACCTGGGTGGCTCAGTCAGTTAAGCGTCAGACTCTTGGTTTTGGCTCAGGTCATGATCTTACGATTCGTGAGGTGGACTCCTGTGCTGATAGCACCGAGCCCATTTGGGATGCTCTCCCCACCTCTCTCTCTGCCCTCCCCTCCTGCATGCTCTCTCTCTTAAATTAAATAAAGATGTTTTGTGGGGCATCTGGGTGGCTCAGTTGGCTAAATGTCCGACTTTGGCTCAGATCATGACCTCACGGTTCGTGAGCTCGAGCCCCGCGTCAGGGTCTGTGTTGACAGCTCGGAGCACGGAGCCTGCTTCAGATTCTGTGTGTGTCTCTCTCTCTGCCCATCCCCCACTCGCGCTCTCTCTCTCTCTCTCTCTCTCAAAAATAAGTAAATATTAAAAAGTAAACAAAGACATTTTTGTGTGTTGAATTGATGTGTGTGTCAGTCATGTGCTCCCAGTGACCTCTGCTGAATCCAATGGAGAGGTATTTCTCCTTCAATACAGGTCATTGCATACTTGTCTACTTAGCCAGCCGGCGGACAGGACAGGGACTTTTGTCCCTGAGAAAGGAAGAGAAACATCTTCACTGTCTTTCAAACTGCGTATGATAAGAAGCACCAATCTATATCTGGCCATTGTGATCGTCTTTGATCATGTGTTCTGGAATTGAAGGGAGGGGCTCTGTTCCAGAACTTCCATGCCAATAAAAACAATAAGGAGATGGCTGAATGTTTGGCCACCAAGACTTTATTTTGCATCCCAGCTTTCTTTGCCCTTGTCTTCCAAAACCAATGGTTTATCCAGAGTATTTGACTCCCAGAAATGATAATTCCATAGCTCCATAACATTTTATCAGGAAAAATTTCAAACATACAGTTGAAAAAATTCTATAGTGTAAATACGTATACCCACACCTAGATTCTACCATTAACATTTGTTATATTTGCTTTATCATGTATCTATCTAGAATGGATTATTTTTTCACAACCTCTTCTTTTATGCAATGAAAATTGTTTCAGTAATGATCACAAAATAAAATGAATAATAATAATAGCTAGAAAAAAGAGTGAAAATTTTTACACAATTATGCTAGTAAAAAATAAATAAGATAAATATTGCATAAAGATACTATATGGAAAATATTACACTTTATTATTGACATCCTGTATACCTGTTTTAAATTGACAGTGTAAATTAACTCCAAATGGTCGCATGGATTATCAAAAATTAAATCATTGAAGTTCTGTTCTTTTATCTCTATCATGGTGCTATTATTGCCCACATTAAATCTTCTGTTTAAATGCAGGAATATGGGGGCGCCTGGGTGGCTCAGTCAGTTGAACGTCAGACTTCGGCTCAGGTCATGATCTCACGGTTCGTGAGTTTGAGCCACGCGTCAGGCTCTGTGCTGACGGCTCGGAGCCTGGAGCCTGCTTCAGATTCTGTGTCTCCCTCTCTCTTCCCCGCTCATGCTCTGTCTCTCAAAAATGAATAAACATTAAAAAAAAAAAAATTAAAAATAAATAAATAAATAAATAAATGCAGGAATATGTAGTGCCACGGTTTGTTGGAGACCCAAGATTCTGCAAGTAAGTTTAAATGATTCCAGACTGGGGCGCCTGGGTGGCTCGGTCGGTTAAGCGTCCGACTTCGGCTCAGGTCATGATCTCGGGTCCGTGAGTTCGAGCCCTGTGTGGGGCTCTGTGCTGACAGCTCAGAGCCTGGAGCCTGTTTCAGATTCTGTGTCTCCCTCTCTCTGACCCTCCCCCGTTCATGCTCTGTCTCTCTCTGTCTCAAAAAATAAATAAACGTTAAAAAAAAAAAATTAAAATAAGTAAATAAATAAATAAATAAATGATTCCAGACTATTAGAAACTTACTCCTTACTCCTGAAATAAGCATGTGTCACAGAGTCCTCCTGAGTTTGAGACCAACTGTACGAATGGGAGTTCTCTCAATTAACTTCTACATGACTTTCATTATTTATTGAAAGATGAGAATAAAAGCGTGCTCATTTGAAGCTTACATATATATATATATATATATATATATATATATATATACACACACACACATATAATCTCATTTGTAAATGGTGGCAATTGTTTCAAACTTATACCAATCAAAGCTTTTTTTCAGGGAGGAGTATTTTATTATTTAGACATTGTTTAGAATTTGCTGGTATTTGGTAATAATATAAAAGCAGACTTTAGGGTTGCCTGGGTTACTCAGTTGGTTGAGCATCCAACTTTTGATCTCAGCGTGGGTCATGATCTCATGTTCTGTGGGTTTAAGCCCTGTGTCAGGCTCTGCACTGACAGTGCAAAACCTGTTTGGGATTCTGTCTCTCCCTCTCTCTAATCCTCCACTATTCATGCTCTCTGTCTCTATCAAAAGAAATAAATAAACTTAAAAAAAATTAAAAATCAGACCGTAGCTGGCTTTCTGTTTGTCTTAAAATTCTGTACATACAGTGCAGACTCCTGTGATATGCCACCCCTTTCCACTCATGGTGATGACAAAGAGAAACATCTGGATGTTAGTGAAAGGTTGTAAAGACAGATTTTATGCAGTACTGTGGCAATAGGGGAAAGAGACTTCAGAATGGAACTTAGCTCAATTCCAAATACAACACAGAGAGCTGGCAATTTATGGCCAATGAACAGAGTAAGGGGGCCAGTGGGTGGAAAATCACTAAGAGAAGACATCAAGGGTAGGGAGATCCTTGCCTAGAGGCAGGCCAAGGACTTATACGTCAAGGGTGGGGGATGAGGAGCTTGATCAGGTATCAAGGGTGACCAGATATCAAGGTGGGGGCAATCCTCACTCAATTGACATCAGGATTCTTGCTACCATCGGGCTAGGCAGGCCAAGGTCAGGGCCCAAGGGTGGGGCCTAATCAAAAAGAGGGCTCAGAGGAGCCTGTCTTAGGGCTGACTCTCAGGGAAAGAATCTTTGTCAGTGGCCACTGCCCAGGACATGGAGCTTACTTATACTGGTGAAATGAATCATTCTAGAAATAAGGGAAATAAAACAGAAAAGAGAGGCAATTAAAGCAAGCCCTAATTTTAGATTTCCCAGTCTTACCATTACAAAGCATTATTAGTCATGTGAAAAGTGTTATTAATACATTGCAGACCCAGGGAGTGAATTTGTACAACATGGCATTGTCTGTCATTCTGTCTTTATCTCTGACTAATCTTTGACCACTTTCAACAGGCAGTTTCTCATATGTTTTGTTATGAACAGCCCTTGAGTGACAGCAGAGTTTGTGTCTGGAACAGTGCTTCTCCTCTAAGTGGCCACTGGTCAGCTTTCCATTAATGCCCAGTGCTCACGGGAAAACCTGCCCGTGTCACAGGGATGGACTGTGTAATATGTGAGCCAGCCTAGCCTTTTCCTTCCCTGTCTGCTGAGGACAATGTCCCTCACGACTCCCTTCCTCTTCCCGCCCTTGAACCTAATTCAGGTTGGCATACAAGAATGGGGGACAGCAGTGAGAGGATTTTCAACCAAAAACTCCCAGGTTTACTGAGGACTGCCAGCCGGGGGAGAAAAAAGGAAAAATTCCTCTTGAATGGGGATTTTCAGAGCCTGTAGCTGTACAGTCAAGAGCAGAATTGGAAAGTCAGGCTTCGGGAACCATCTTGGATCTGAGCAAGAGAAATAGGAATGGTAAGATTTCAAAGAAGCCGAGCTGAGAGTTATGTTAGATTTCTTCGTATTCTTTAGAAGATGCAAATTAACAATCTTAGTATTCTTTGGAAGATGTAAATTAGAAATTTTTCTTTTCTTTTCTTTTCTTTTAATTTTTATTTTAGAGAGAGACAGTGTGTGTGTGTGCCAGTGGGAGAGAGGGGCAGAGGGAGAGAGCAAGAGAATCGACACTGGGCTCAATCCCACAACCTTGGGATTATGAGCTGAACCAAAGTCAGATGCTCAACCGACTAAGCCACCCAGGCATTCCCCCCCCCCCCCAATTTTGTTCAACCTGATTTAACTTTTCATCTCTGTTATTTATTTTATAGCCAGGAGGCAACATTTTAATGACTTGTAAATATCTTCAGATTGTTGGACTGTGTCCTTGTGAGGCAACCTTGCCTTGAGGCTCCGTTCCGAGGGCCTGACTTATACAGTTACATTAAGAAATTTGTGGGTTGGGGTGCCCAGCTGACTGCCAGGTCCCTTTAACACTCCCTATATAGCAATGAGGCAGCTTCAGTTTCTGAACTGAACCCGGTAGAGGTAAATTGATTCCTTCCCTCTGAAAGCTAGCTTGAACGCAGCTACCAATTCTTAAGTGAGAATGTAAGGGGATGGAAACTGGCTTTGAGACACCTCTGGATGCTCACACGTAGAAAATCTAACCATGGATAAAGAAAACACTGATGTTTCATCCAAACCTGCCGATGTGAATGTAAGTACGGTGTGGGAAGCCTTCTCTCTTACTTGAATGCCATTTTTGCTGACCTTGTTAGTAAAATGAGACCATGTTACTTTGTAAAAATAAAGAGAGCAAAACATACTTTATCTTCTTATAGTACTTAATGGATTTTACCAACGTGAGCTCCTTTCAAAGTGCTGTACTTGGCAATTGATTTGCAACTGTTTTTCTAAAACTCCAGGGAAATTGTACTGATCTCTACACAAATTCCATTTTAAAATTTAATCAGTGCTAACTGAGACTGCCTATAATGTGCTCCTGCGCTTAAAGACCCAACCTTGGCCTTGTCAGCTCTACATGTGCCCGGCATTTCTGTGTCTTTTTTGTACTTCTTTGGTGGAATATTTGAAAGTAGTGGGACATCATAGTCAACTCATACTGCAATAGAACATTTTTCTCTTTAGAAACACCATCTTCATGCCTGCAGGACATCACATCCAATGAGGCCTGGTCTAGTTCAATTTCACCAGGAGGGATATAAGCTACATTTCACTCCAGGGGTTGACAAGGGTGTTTGGTAAAAAGAATGAGGGGGCCATGAATAATTCAGAATGTACTTGGCTACATATTATCCCATTAATTGGTAGGGTTAAAGACTGGAAGGCATGAACTTTGAAGGGAAGAGTGAAGGAGAGTAAGAGAGAATGAGAGCTCTTCAGAAAACTCGAAAAAGAAATGCTTTCTTTGGAATTGGTGTTCTAGGTCATTGCCTTTAAAAGAATGTGTGGTTAAAAATTATTTCATCACTGGAGTTTAGTTACCTGACATGTATAAATCTGTCCTTCAAAGAAGCTAAACTCTTGCATACATTATTAAAGAATTCACAGCATCAGATGGCAGAGGGTAGCGGAGAAATAAAAAAGAGGAGGGGAAGAGTTGAATAATGCATTTTTTCCTCTTGCACATAACACTTTGCACATCACCTAATACCAATAATTTTCCGAGTCCTTTATTTCATTCTTTATTTTTTTAAGTTTATTCATTTATTTTGAGAGAGAGAGCGAGCACACTCGATCCAGGGGAGGGGCAGAGAGAGAGGGAGAGAAAGAGAGAATCCTAAGCAAGCTCAATGCTGTCAGCACCCCACTCGGTTTCCATCTCAAGAACTGGGAGATCATGACCTTTTCTGAGATCGTGCCCTGAACCGAAATCAAGAGTCAAATGCTTATCCAACTAAGACACCCAGGAGCCCTATTTCATTCTTTATTTTCAAATAATTCTTTCATTTGCCTTTGAGAGACTGAGTCCCTGGTCAGTTCATTGACTGTGGTAAAAGCGCATGCATGGAAGGAACTGGTTTCTATCCCACAGCCCTGCACGAACCACAGCAACATCATCCTTAACTTTTTCTTTCTAACACCCAGTCAGGAAGCCCCTAAGTAAGAAATCAATTTGTTTCTATCAGGAAGTGACTTATGTTCTCATTTTCCTGCCTCAGCCAGAGGAAATTGATGGTGGGACAAAAGCAATGTAATACAAACATGTGAAACACACATACTCTCACAGCTGAGCTGTGTACACATGAAATGACCCTCACAGAATCCTAACCTCCTGACCTTTGGGCCCTCTGGTCTACCCACCATGACATTGAGGCCCATTCTCTACAGCATCTACTTAGCACAACTGGAGAGATGAGAGGATCTGGGAACTGCTTCAATGGAGTTCATGTAATGTCTGATTTTTCTGATCTTAACTGCACTATTTAATGTGAGTCCATTTATTACACTTACATAAATGATTTGACTGATATATGTGGCCTTTTAGCACAAATATTCTCCTGACTGGGTGGTTCCAAATGTGCTCTAAACTAATCTCTCTCTCTCTCTCTCTCTCTCTTTTTTTTTTTTTTAAAGATATCCAATATCTCAGTTCAGGTGGTCAGTACCCAAGGGAAGTTGCCAGGTAGACGAGCACCTCGACCTCAAAAACCCATCAGCAAAGCCAAACCGAAGAAGCAACCCAAGAAGAAAGCTCCCTTCTGGAATGTCCAGAACAAAATCATTATCTTCACAGTATTTCTATTCATCCTAGCAGTCACAGCCTGGACGCTTCTGTGGCTCTACATCAGTGAGTGAAATCCTGTGTTCCTTTGGGGTTAGGGTTTGTCCTGTGGGGCCAGTGTCCGTGGTGTAGACCCAATCTACCCTTGGGTATGTCTGATAGAATTTCCCAAGTTCCCAGGCCCATAGCCACTCCCAAAACTGTTGAGGTTTTAAGGTGGAAGAAAGCAGCATTGTCTCTCCCACTTTTACTTTTGTTACCACTGCTTGCTTCCCACAGGAGAGCAGAGGAGCAGAGGAGCAGAGATGGGGGGTAGGAGGACAAGAGCTGAGAAGGATGCTCGGGAGATTTGGACTAGTTCAGAAATGGAATGCATGTTTAGCTTTAAGAAATGAATGGAATTCTAAGTTGTTTCATTTCCTCATTCCACCCACTGCTTGTTTCTAGGCAACCTCACATTCCCAGCTCCCAGAGCATCCTTTTCCTCATGTGCATTTCACTCCACTGTTTTTATGTTTCTGTCGATCATATAGGTTATGTTCTTGTCCAGCTGATTGATCCTCTTGGACAGGAGTTGTAACTAAGCTGGTACTTAAAGAGTACTTATCCATGCAGTAACTACAGCACATGTTGACTTACGCTAAGCTTCCAACACCATACATGTTAATATGTTTGATACAAGATATGTGTACCCTCAAGGATATTAAAACTTGAGTTGTGAAGCAAGTTTTACAGGTAAAGAATTAATGAATATTGTATTGAATAGTTCAGATCACTTACATATATACAAATCAATTACTTATAATTTGCGTGGCACAATGTAAGACATCAAGACATCAATGCAAGACATATCATTGCATCAATCATATCAATTGCATCAATCAATATCATTGCATCAAGACATCAATGCAAGATATATCTCCTACCTTCAAAAAGCTCACAGATGCAAACAAAACAAAACAAAGCTCACAGATGCATTTTCTACTTTCAGAAAACCCACAGTTCAGTGCTGCAGAGGGGGTGTGAATTGAATTGGTTGTTTTTCGTTTTGTTTTGTTTTATGCTTAAGCAATTACTTTGCAGTCACAGAAAAGAGGCATCTAACCTGCCTGGGCATAGAGTCCAGAGAAGGCTTTATGAACTGGTTATTCAAAATTCATTTCTCTTGTATCTTGAGCATGCCCGCTGTGAGCTGGGTCCCGTGATAGGCATGGAAACACAGTGGTAGAGAAGAGAGAATCTCTGTCTTCTAGGAGCTTAAAGACTAGTGAAGGAAGTCGAGTCAATGGGCAATCAAGACAAACACAAAACACACACGATCCCAACCCACAACGAACCAACTTATTTCCCATCAGTTCTCTGCTGGCCCTCAATCTATACACTCACATTGCCTTAGCATGTTTGTATAAAGTTCTGGAATGTCACTCTATAGAAGCACTTTGGTGGCTGTGTTAAAAATCAGAGAAGTACATCTCAGGAAGACAGACCAGTCTGAGGAATGAGAAACTGGTATGAACAAATGAAAATTGTTCAACAAACAGCAATGCTGTGACCATGTTGGGCTGTGCTAAAGAGTTTGGTAAATGTAATCTAGTTCGAGGCTAAATTGATCTTGCTTGTATTGTTGTTCTCCTGATGCTTGAGTCTGGATAACACCATTATAAGAAGAATGTGAGAGCTTCTATATATATAGAAAGCCTGGCTTTCACTCAAATTTTAATAAGTCTGCAACAACAACAACAAAAATCTACGAAGCACTTCCTTGTTCAAATCAGGCATGAAAACAGTTATTGCTTTCTATGTGAGGCTAGCGAGTCAAGGTGATCCATCCAAGGTCACATACCTTTAAAGAACAAATCTAGGGCATCCGCTCAGGCCTTCTGCCCCTGGGCCCCTTCTCCACATCCCCATAGCCTCACTCCACTGCATGGGGCTAATGTGGCCCTGGATGGCTCCCAGGGTGGCTTCGGATTACTCACAAAGGCACACCTTTTTCCTAATTCAGTCATCGCTTCTGTAACGTTTCCATGTGCTGGGCATTGTTCTAGGAGACAGTATCCTCTCCCTTTCTTCCTCTTCCACCCTTCCTCTCTCTTTTCCTTCCCACAAACATTTATTGAGCTTCAAAGCTACATAAGGGGCGGAGGGACAAAAAGAAGTTACTGTTACTCTTAAAGGACAGAAGTTATGACACAGTGGGGACATGTGTCACAGGAGAGAAATGTACCATGGCCATGGGAGTCTGGGAGATGGTGCCAACTAGGAGGAAGACCTTGGTAACAAAAAGAAAAGGCAGAAAGAAGAGCCCGTCACTCCCCCCCAACCCCCACCATCCCCCAGGCTATTCTCGGTCTCTCTAAAGCAACTCAGATACAACAGTGTTCTTCCCACATTGTCAATCGTTCTGGGCAGGCTGGATGCCCAAACCCACTGTCCACACTGGGCAATGCATTTGAGCAGGAGTGACCCGACGCTGGGCTGAGAACCCTGCTTTGTGGTTCACAGGAAGGATGAATTCTCATGCATTGCACAGAGCTGAAGACCAGCCCAGCACCCTGTGCAGCAGCTACACAAGTCAGATAGGGATGAGCCCCCAGGAGCTCAGTGAAGGTCAGCTGGGGGGCCCTTCCCACTTGTCCCGCTATGCTCACTTCACCTCAGAGCTTGACAGTATCCATTTCTTACCTCCTTACCTTCTACAGACTAAGGATCCATGAAAACTGCATACACTCTTCTTGGCCTGGTAGCGACTCTAGGGCAAGTATAAAGTCAAAGAGGCAGATCTTTAATCTTTGAATCTGTCTCATAAGTATTTGCCAGGAGAGAACAGACTATCCTAGGAGATATGGTGACTTACTGCTGATGGAAGTGACGTTATTAACTACATTTAGAGCTTCACAGGTTGTGAAGCAGTCACGTAAGTAGGCACCTAATAAAACATTTTAGGGGCCTGATACTGACACAGATCAGACAATGCCTCATTGCCACACAGAGGGGAAAGCCCTCTACTTGCTTTCTCTCTTGTCTTACAGGTAAGACAGAAAGCAAAGATGCTTTTTACTTTGTTGGGATGTTTCGCATTACCAACATTGAGTTTGTTCCTGAATATCGACAGAAGGAGTCCAGGGAATTTCTGTCCATGGCGCGGACTGTGCAGCAAGTGGTGAGCTGAGGGGGGTGGGGAGATTGGTGTGGGAGGCCTGGGAGAGTGGGGCAGATGAGGGGCCAGGGTGGAGGGCTCACAAGTGTCACAGGTGAGCAGGGTGGATGGAAGAAGAAGTCAGAGGCAAACTTGGGATTTAGCTCATCTTGGCTATAATTGCTTATTTGACAGAGTTGCTAATTTATTTGGTAACTTATTTATATTATTTATCGCTGAGCGTAAAAACAAGTGGCTCTCTGAGCTCTAGGGTTTCCCATCTGTAAAATAAAGAAATTACATCAGGTGATCTTTAAAATGCCTCCCAGAACTAAAGTTACACATGCTGATTAATTTTGTGAGCTGTACACATCTATCTCAACCTCACCGCAGTGGAATCTCTTTACTTAAAAAACAAAAAAGCTTTCTCATTATAGAACTAATACGTATTTAACCACTAACATTTTTTAAATTCAGAAAATTATGAAAAGGAATGTTAAATTTTCTTTAACATCATCTCCCGAGATAGAACCCCTTTTTATTCTGGGCCACATAGACATAAAAGAGAGCATGATATTGGAATATTTGCAGATAGTTTTATAGTAGATTTTTCCTCTTAACATTAGGTTGCATGTTTCTATGTAAGAAAATATTCTTAAAAAACACAAATTTTAATAGCTACAAAGTTAGCCAATCCCCTCTTATTGGATATTTGTCTTCCATTTTTGTTACTCTGGATAATGCCATACAGAACTGCTACATGGATTGTGTCGATCTATGATTACTTCCTTAGCAGATCTCCTAAAATAAAAAGATCTACTCATGGCTCTTGGTACATATTACGAACTAGAAAGCTTCTGCCAATTTGTATCTGCACAGTAATGGAGAGGGTCGCCTACACGGTGGGCCCACACTGCCTTGACAGGCACGCTGTGGTGTAGACTGGGGAAGGGTTGTGGGAGAGCAAGCAAAGACAACAGTGGGCACAGTGGCCCTTATCTACTGAAGAAGGCCTTCTATATACGGGGTATGTGGATAAATACTTTACCTTTAAATTGTATCAATTATTCCTCAAATTACCCCAAAGATTCTTGGTAAGCACTCTGATCACTTTACAGAGAAAGAAAGAGAGAGAAAGAGAGAGAAGGAAGGAAGGAAGGAAGGAAGGAAGGAAGGAAGGAAGGAAAGAAGTGTTGCAGGATTTTTTACCTCAATAACTGGGATTCGTTGTCTCACTGCTTCAAAGAATGAAGAGACGGACACAAAGTGAGCAGCAGGCAAAAGTTTATTAGAGTATAAGATTACGAAGAGTAGTACGAAAGCTCTCTCTGCAGAGAGGGGACACTGAAAAGTGAATTGCCTGCCGACAATAGGCAAGCTGTCCTTGTTTTATCAGGTTCTGGTCCCTCCCTCCCTTCCTTCCCTTCCCCCTTGTTCCTTCTCAAGTTTTACCTTTATTGGCTGGATAACTCTAGGTGTTGGGTTGTCCATTCCTGATTGGTTTGTTTCCATTGTAGGAGGGATGGTCTAAGGCCACATCATTCCTTGTGGGTCGTAGGTTTTATGGTCTACTAATTTTTAGTCAGGTCTTTTGTCAAATTCTTGAGAGAAATCTGGGGGGAGTAGGTGGTCTCTGTTACATTCTTAAGAGGAACCTTATGCCTGAGGGGGTTTGCTGTGGTCAGACACTCCCAGCATTGTTCTAAAATATGCGTTTTTCCCCACCCAGGACCTCAGGTCCTATCCTTTCCCTCTCTGCCTATTTTACCCTATTTTTTACTGTCATAGAGGGAAAGAAGGCAGGCAGGCAGGCAGGAGGGAAGGAAAGAAAGAAAGAAAGAAGAAGAAAGAAAGAAAGAAAGAAAGAAAGAAAGAGAAAGAGAAAAACCTGAGTGCTCGGCAGGTTTAGGTAATGTATTCTGTGTTGCATGGTGACTTTAAACTTCGCAATTAGATGGGTGATTTTGCCATTTAGGAAGGAAGGGGGGGGAATATAGGAGGAGATTTGGCAGAGACTCAGCTTGGCTTTAGAAAGCTAAGAAAGGGCAAAGAAGGTGAATTGAAATAGCTTTCCTTGGGATCCAACGATGGCGCCTTTTAAAAGAGCTGGGTGTTTCCCTAGAGACTGCAGAGTTGGAGGGGGTGGTGGTGAACCTGGCCGTGGGCGCCACCTGCCCCCTAGTGGCTACTAGAGCAATGTGCCCTTAAGAATATAAATTTTCCATGCTGTGCATTGTTAGAAAAGAGGTTGGATCAAATCCTTTCTAAATGTACTTAAAGGAGTTTGATTTATTAATTATGGAAAAAATTAACCTTTGGAGTAGGCAGAATACAGAAGTTAAGCTTGATCAGGGTGTCTAAAGACAGCAAAGAATGGATATAGGTAACTGATTATTCTTCACAGATAGCAGAATGGCAGCAACCCAAGATTTTAGCCTTCCGTTAGAACCCAGCTCTTTTCCTTGCTGGCTGTCAGTGCTTGGACCTACAGGGTGCTAGGTGCTGTGAGTGAAAGCCAAATTTGACAGACTTCAGACACCTCGGTTTTTCATTTTCAGGTAAACCTGGTTTATACAACATCTGCCTTCTCTAAATTTTACAAGCAGTCTGTTGTTGCAGATGTCAGGTAATGTATGTCCCTTGCTTTGGGATTTCTGTTTACTGCTGTGAAAAGGTGAAAGCTAAGATCTTACCATTCTCAAGTAAGTTCTTGGGGGCGGCTTTGCGTTAATACTCTTAGCACAACTGCTGACTCCATTCTGCCCTGCTGTCATGCTGAGTTTTTCTCTTCATCTACCAAAGCCTGCCCTCTCCTCATAGCTGGGATCCTGGGCACCCCGCCTCTCCCCGTCTTAATACCACTGGGCAAGACGGCCACAAACATGGCTACCATTGGGTGGGGTAAAAATAAAACACAGTCTAGTCTTTCTCAAAATATGTTAAGTAAAAAACTGGTCATTAGGGATTTTCTAAGAAAAAAGGGATCTCAAACTCAAATAATTTTTATTAAAATTTATTGTATTAATTTTTGATTATGTTAGTAAAACTGCCTTTTTAAATTATGTTTTATGTACTGTATCCCACCTGCCCCCACCTGCAGAGAGGCACAATCCACTTTGACATACCAAAAGCACTAAGAAGCTTGGAGTAAAGCTATTTGTTTACTTTCTATTTCCCACATTATTTACTGTAGAACACTTAAGGTTTGTTTTTCATAAAACATGACAATAGTTGTGTACTCAGAAGCTCTTGCTCCAGAGTTTGGCTAAATACCAAGTTGGGCTCGATTCCTGGATTTACTACTTACTAGCTATATGATTTTGAGTTATAGTTGATCTTGATTTCCTTATCGGTAAAACTGGAGTAATAGGACCTTGCTCATAAGATTCAGTGGGATAAAGCAGAATTTAGCAATGTATTTGTACATGGTGAAGTATCAAAAACTATAATTGTTGGGGCGCCTGGGTGGCTCAGTCGGTTAAGCGTCCGACTTCAGCTCAGGTCACGATCTCGTGGTCCGTGAGTTCGAGCCCCGCATTGGGCTCTGGGCTGATGGCTCAGAGCCTGGAGCCTGCTTCCGATTCTGTGTCTCCCTCTCTCTCTGCCCCTCCCCCGTTCATGCTCTGTGTCTCTCTGTCTCAAAAATAAATAAAACGTTAAAAAAAATTAAAAAAAAAAAACTATAATTGTTTTTATTTGTAATAATAGCGAATACTGGTTGATATTCATAAAAATAGTATATTCTCCATGGAGATGCAACTATACATGAATGGTTTTAGATGTGAACCCAACACAGGAAGACACACAGTATTATGCTTTCTCTTACCAATCCCCTCAATAGGAATCAATGACTTCTTCAAGAACGAATTTTAGAAGTTGAAGGATATCCTTACTGGCCTCCCCTTGACTCTATTAGTTGGGTGATTGTCTTTCTATGAAAGTCCTAAGAGAGATACCTAAATATCCCTTTTTTTTTTTTTTTTTTTTTTTTTTACTGTAGCAGCAACAACAAAGGTGGCCTCCTTGTCCACTTTTGGATTGTGTTTGTCATGCCACATGCCAAGGGCCATATCTTCTGTGAGGACTGTGTGGCTGCCATTTTGAAGGACTCCATCCAGACAAGTATCATAAACCGAACCTCTGTGGGGAGCTTGCAGGGCCTGGCTGTAGATATGGACTCTGTGGTACTAAATGGTGATTGTTGGTTGATTATGCATTCCTTCCTATAGCACTCCTGATATGTCCATTAACATAGTCAATATTATAATGAAGTATTCTCTTCCACAATCCCAGTAAAACAGGGTTAGCTGAGGACACTGATACAGGAAGTTACTAAATACAATGATTGGACAATAGAATACTCAAAATTTCAAAATATATATGAAACTGAATTTATTAAAGTGTACCCTTCCCTATATTTAATTCAATTCCATGAATCTTCAAACTAAGGCTCCAAGTCTTGGAGAAAAAAGAATTTTGCTGAGGTTTATCTTGTCTTTTCCCTTGTCCAGACAGAACTGCACCTATGTTATTTATGTAATGCTGCCCAATGTTCCACAATGACCTGTTGAATAGCCCTGCCAGAACGTGAATGTCATCATTTGATTGGCCCAGTAAAATAATTGTGTGACTCCCAAATTATGCAACTTTCTCTCTTGATTTAAATTCTCTCTCTCTCTCTCTCTCTCTCTATATATATATAACATTATATATAATATAAAAATATAAATATACCCTTTACTCGGCTTCAACAACTATCAACTCATGGCCATCCCCCTCGCTCTCAAAATACATAAACAACTTCCCCTACCCTCACTGGATTATTTTAAAGCAAATCCCAGATATGATGAATTGCTTTTAAGGACTGAAAATCATTTATATATATATATATATATATATATATATATATATATATATATAATAAAAATCATATATATATATTATGTTTATTTATTTCTGAGACAGAGAGAGACAGACAGAGAGCATGAGTGGGGGAGGGGCAGAGAGAGTGGGAGACAGAATCCGAAGCAGACTCCAGGCTCTGAGCTGTCAGTACAGAGCCCCATGCGGGGCTCCAACTCACAACCTGTGAGATCATGACCTGAGCCGAAGTTGGTCGCTCAACCGACTGAGCCACCCAGGTGCCCCAGGACTGAAAAGCATTTTTACTGAGGATAATTCTAACAAAATGATATACTGGAACTGACAGTTTCTTTTCCGTGTGTTTTTTCAATGCAGCTGGGCTTCGGTCAGATTACTCTTCAACCATAGGAGCTGGTAAATTATGACGCATAGCTTCTCCTACACTGCCTCCAAATTAGTATCCTTTTTGGCTATAGTTTTCTTTTTCATATGGTGGTATTTGTTAGTCCTCTTTCAGTTACCAGTGATAGAAATACACTCAAACTGGCTTAAGCACTGAAGAAACTTGATTGGCTCTTGTACCTGGGACAAGGGGTGGAGAATGTGCTGGCTTCAGGCCTGTTTGGGGCCAGGTTCTAAAATAAAATCTCATCAGGACTCCACATCTCTGCTTTTCCTTGCTGAAGCTTCATCAAATGTATTCTTCTAATGCAGTGTCATAAATGGCATCAATAGATCCAAGCTTATAATATATTAGTAGCAGCAATGGTAGAACAACCCCTCTCCACCCCCCTCAATAACTTTCCCGACAGTTTTTGCAGAAGTCCTGGTGCCGAATTTACTGTCTCAGATTGGCTGGCAAGCCCATTCATGCACCAGCTTCCTTTACTCTGGCCAGTCTGGGTCATGCGCCCATCTCTGGACATAGAAGTGAGTTTAACCCCAACCAAACCACACAATCAGGGTATAGACAGTTTCTCAAAGTAAAATCCTGGAGCCATTACCAGAAGAAGGGGGAGCGGACTCTGGGCTGGCAAAAACAGCAGATGTCCTCCAGAGGAACTCTTTGCTCCTCACTCTTTAAAGATGTCTAGAAAAGTTATTTCTAAAACCGAACAAAACAAAGTGCTGTCTCCACAGACAAAGGCTGCTCTCAGTACTTCTATGCAGATCATCTGTCTCTCCGCTACCCTCTGGAGATTTCTGCAACCTCAGGGAGGCTGACGTGCCACTTCAAGCTGGTGGCCGTGGTGGGCTACCTGATTCGTCTCTCGATAGAGTCCGTCCAGATTGAAGCTGACAATTGTGTCACCGACTCCCTGACCATTTACGACTCCCTCATGCCACTCCGGAGCACCGTCTTGTATAGGTACTCAGGTCGCAAGGGAAAAAACTGGCAGTATCGTGTTTCCCTTAGAAACAAAGGGAAAAAACTTTTGCGTGCGCACATGAGATCAAAGACGGACCCACGCCTTACTTAGCATCCCGTGTATTAGCCAGAGCCTGTCAGACACAATGCTTGCTTTTTACTTGTTAGCCTACCAGAGTGAAAATCAGTGTAGCAGGAACTTCAGCCACTTCTTGAAATATTTCTGAAATATAATTTTTTTTGTTTAATTTTACTTTTATGCAATCGCTCTCATTAGAGTGTGAGAATTAAATACTCTATGAGGATTGCATTCCATGAGTAAAACAAAAATTTTCTCCCTTATTAGAAAGAGAACACAATGTTCACTGTGAAAGTGAGGTCAATCAGAGAAAACAATGTCAATATTTCACAATCTCATTACCCAGAACAAATGCCTGTTATGTTTTTGCAAATATTTTCGTTCATATATAGATATGTAATTGCACACATATGTACATATACATATGCTAATATTTTTTTATTTACTAGCAGACATCTTTTTGAGTGCTTAATATCTTAATAATGATACTTATACTTTATTCACAATGTGCTGTTTTTACTGTGGTAAAATAGTGCTTATGTAGGTATAGAGCAGTGTTTTATGTATATATGTATGTATGTATGAGTTTATATTTTGGAATTTATATTTTGCATGTTAAAAATTTCAACAGCATAAATGGTACACAGTGACAAGTAAGTTTGTCACTGGCTCCCATTCCTCAGTCATTGTTACTGCTTCTTTTCACCCTTCCAGACATACTTTGCTATTATCTCATTTAATCCTTACCGAAAGGCTATGAGGGATGTCCTATAGTCATTACCACCGTTTCACCATAGGGGACCTGGCATTTATGAAGATTAGTTGCTGGAGAATCTTTCAGCCAGTTAAGTGACAGAGTTGAGTTCTCAGTCCGGTTTTGCTTAGAACAGAGCTCATGACTGCAGCCATTTAAATGGCTGTTTATGCCTTGTTTGTTCTCAAGGAGGGTCCTGTGACAGCCATCAGGAAAATTCTTTGGTAGTTACCAGACAAAAGTTTCCGTACCTTTATCCGCCCCCCTCCATCGTACCCTGTGGCCACTAATTGACGAAGCTCTGACTGGCCGGGTCTGCCTAACAAGAACTGTGTAGATGGCCCAGGAAACGTGTGGAATTAGTGGTGGAGGGAGGCTCACTCCTCAATAACCTACTATTCATGTACTTTTGTTCTGTTATCTGGTTTCAGAATTTGTGAACCCACAAGAACGATAATGTCCTTTGTTTCCACAAATAATCTCATGCTGGTGGCATTTAAGTCTCCTCAGATACGGAGGCTATCAGGAATCCGGGCGTTTTTTGAGGTCATTCCAGAACAAAGTAAGTCTTTGCTAATTGAAAAAAGTCACCTTGAAAAATATCTGGTATGATACTCCAGTCTTATCTCTCCTGAGGCTGTGTTGTAATAGTTATATGAGTCAGGGACCCTGACTCAGGGTCCTGTCAGAGGAGAGAGAGATATAGTATTTAAACAGAATTTAATGTGAAGAACTGCTAACTCAGGATAAAGGTGTTAGCTAGCTAACTCAAAAGGTGAAAAGAAAACTGTAAGGTATTATGTAGGCAGTACACCCAGGAAGCAACCACCACCCGTAGGTCTAGGGGGACAAGGGAAAGCCGCCAGAATGATGACAATTTACAGTGTGGAGGAGGGGTCTGTGGCCTGAAATTCAGACTTCTGAGGAATGGAGTGCCAGGCTGGTGTTGGTGTCTCTTGAGTTCAGAGGCAGGTATTCGCGGGGTCGAGGAGGGGGTCCAGACCGTCGAGGAGCGGGTACCGGACAGTCGACAGCCGAGGCCGGTATCCTTGAGGGAGGTGCAATGAAGTGGAAGTTGGGAAAACTGCTAACAGGGTTCGACTCAGCTACGGGGACAAAACAGAGCTGCATGAGGGGGTGGGGAGAGCCATGGTTGCGGGGGGATGACACTCCCAGGAAGAGGAAACGAAACACACGGGAAAGCCTATTCTTCCTCCTCCAGGCTTCTAGCTGCCTGTAGCGCCCCCTATTGACAGAGCCTAGTTGGAAGCCAGGTGGCAAAGGAGAGAAGCCTTTTGCAGAGTCCCCGCTACAGCGTCACGGAACAGAGTAGAGAGGGGTGGGTTCGGAGCTGAGTGATAACAGCTCAGTACCTAGTGGGCGTGGGGTGGGGGACTGTCTATGGTGAATCCTCCTTAATAGCAATGCATGGGAATGCCATCCTAGAAGAAGATGCGTGTGAAGTAACACCCGGAGATTCAATGGATTTTCCTAGGTCAGGTAGTGAGCAAAAAGTGACCCAGCTCCCTTTCATTCTTCTCTTTTTGATGTGGGTTGACGAAGTAAAACAAAACAAGACTAAATAAAAAGAGCCTTCACTGAAACTCTAGTCTTTTTGTAATGTTTGTTGCCTTGTAGCTGGTCAGGTCTTACAGATGGTGTCCTGGCAACTTCTCTATGAACACCAACGAGGACAAAAAGATCAGAATGACAGATGTGGGTGAGGAGGGCAGTGGATTTGGCTTAAGTTACCTGGTCATGGCTTAATAGGTCCATCTACATTTTAAGGCAGTGGCTTGTTTTGATAGGTTTTCTCCATCGAATTATTACAAAACTAAATGTAAAACTGATTTGTTAAAGAAAATTGAACTGGCAATTTGAGATGTTGTTGGGTTGAAAATTGTCTCCAGCTCCAAAGATTAAAAATATGATTATCTCAGAAATATTGCAGTGGAATTTGTGAACAAACATTGACTGAGCATGTACTACATGCCAGGGATGATTCCAGGTGTAAGGGAAAGAGTAGCAAACAAAATAGACAAAAACCAATACTCTCAAGGACATTACATTTTAGGAGAAGGATGACCATGCAGTATGAATAAACATTCAGATTGTTTTATATAAACAGGACAACATGTTATGTAAACTGGGCATATTTCCTAAACAACAAATATACACTAATTTAAACAAATAACGCTCAGAAGCCTTAAAAAATATATTTAAAGTATGTTTTTAAAGAGAGTAATAGATCTGTAGTCAAAATACATGATCTGAAAACAAATACAGAATTTGAACAAGAAGTTTAGCTATACCTCTGTATGGTACTATTTCTTTTTTGAAAAATTAGCTTAAATTTAAAAAAGTATCTAAGCTTGTTGATCGAAGAGTGTGCATTTGTAGTTAAAGAAATGAATTCAGTGCATTTCCCATAATCCCATGACTGCAAATCGTTGTCTGTTAATGGATATTTTTTTTCAGAATGTGAAAACACAGTATTCATCAAAGAAATCACTGGCTTTGAAGGGAAAATTTCAAGTCCATATTACCCAAGCTACTATCCTCCGAAATGCAAGTGTACCTGGAAATTTCAGGTAACCTAGTTTTACCACTATTTTAGAAAAATATTATTATCTTATGTTTAGTAACAGTTTATTTTTAAATTTAATTAATTAAAAAAAATTTTAATGTTTATTTATTTTTGAGAGACAGAGAGAGAGACAGAGTGCAAGCCAGGGATGGGCAGAAAGGGAGACAGAATCTAAAGCAGCCTCCAGGCTCTGAGCTGTCAGCACAGAGCCTGACGCAAGGCTCAAACTCACCAGCAGTGAGATCATGACCTGAGCCGAAGTTGGACGCCCAACCGACTGAGCCACCCAGGCACCCCATTAACTTTTTACTACAAAAAGAATATTAGTTAATTTTATAACACTTAAACCCTAAGCAAATATGTTACCTAGAACATGGAAGTTCCTTGTAATTTCAACCCTCTGCCTATAAATTAACTGTTCTTTGGGACGGGCTTATTTTTCCAGTTGTTGTTTTGTTTGTTTGTATCAAAAAAAAACCCCGCAAAGACAGGGGCTCCTCCGTGGCTCTGTTGGTTAAGAATTGGACTTCAGCTCAGGTCATGATTTCACAATCTATGGGTTTGAGCCCCTCGTTGGGCTCTGTGGTGACAGCTCAGAGCCTGGAGCCTGCTTTGGATTCTATGTCTCCCTGTCTTTCTGCCCCTCCCCCACTCACACTCTGTCTTTATCTCCCTCAAAAATAAACATTAAAAAATTTTTAAATGCAAAGATATTGTTACGAGATCAAACAATATTTCTTTCTTTTTTTTTTTTTTTCTTTTTACCTTGGTAGAACTCACCACTTTTTACTTCTTTCACTATCAGCATTATAGTAAGAATAATAAAGAAATAATAAATTTAATTAGGCAATGTATATTTCAGTTGTATAAGCAAACCAAAATGTAAATGTATATGAAATATATACATCTCTGGTCCTTAAAAAAGAGTTCAATCTTGTTTTTTTTTTTTTTTTTTTTTTTTTGTCTTTAAAATTTTAGTCCATAACTGTTTTTCTTTCTCCGACTTTAGTGTCTCATGGAAGGTCATGAAGCCTTTCATGGAAGGCTCTTTCAGCATATATGTATAAAATCATTTTTGTGAGGCACAGCAAGTGGATGTAAGTGGCAAGCAGTTTATGGTTTGCATTCATTCAACATGTTATTATTAACTGCCTACTATGTGTCAGGCAGTATTCTGGACACTGGGATCCATGATATCCGACATGAAGCTTACCATACAGTAGGGGGAGACAGGTGACAACAATGTGTATAGTATGTTACATAGTGCTATGGAGAACAAAGCAGGCATGGGGCTCCATCTCGTTAACCGTGAGGTCGTGACCTGAGCTGAAACCAAGAATCGGATGCTTACCCAACTGAGCCACCCAGGTGCCCCAAAGAGTTAAATATTTTTAAAAAAATTTTTTTAATGTTTATTTATTTTTGACACAGAGAGAGAGAGACACAGAGCATGAGCGGGGGAGGGGCAGAGAGAGAGGGAGACACAGAATCTGAAGCAGGCTCCAGGCTCTGAGCCATCAGCACAGAGCCCGATGCGGGGCTCGAACTCCCCAACCAAGAGACCATGACCTGAGCCGAAGTCCGAAGCTCCACCAACTGAGCCACCCAGGAGCCCCAGACTTAAATATTTTTAATAATTTTATTACACCCAAATGTTTACTTAGTCTCAGTGTCCTAATGGCATACATCCTTAACTTATTTATTTTTTTTTATCATTGTTGCAAACATTTCCAAAATAACTAAAACCCAAAGGTTCTGGACTCGCTCACCACCAGATTTTTAATGCCTCATCAGGGCAGCAGAATCTCAGTACCTCAAGTGACTCTCGCAACTTGGGTAAGGAACAGGAGAGACTGCAAATCTGTCTCTTCCATCTCTCTGAAGAGCAGATGGATCTTTTTTATGACATCCAGAAGAGGAAAGGCCCCATTCCCAAAAGCTCTGTCAAATGTTTGAAATTCTTTTCAGGTGAAATAAATGTGATTCCATAATAAGCCATAAGCCCTACAGTGAAGATCCTCAAACATTGTTCTAGTCAGAATGTAAATTAGAATATCAGATTGTTTCCCTAGGGGTTGAGAGTTAGAAATTCTAAATAAAAAGAATTCTTTATAGGGGCGCCTGGGTGGCGCAGTCGGTTAAGCGTCCGACTTCAGCCAGGTCACGATCTCGCGGTCCGTGAGTTCGAGCCCTCGAGCCCCGCGTCAGGCTCTGGGCTGATGGCTCGGAGCCTGGAGCCTGTTTCCGATTCTGTGTCTCCCTCTCTCTCTGCCCCTCCCCCGTTCATGCTCTGTCTCTCTCTGTCCCAAAAATAAATAAAAAACGTTGAAAAAAAAATTAAAAAAAAATTCTTTTATAAAAAAAAAAGAATTCTTTATAAGGCAAAAAGCATGCCCCTGGGGGAGTGGAGAATGGGAGAGGGAAGACAGGAAATATTAGGGATAGACTTGGTGGGTGACACCATTTCCCAGAGGTCAAGGCTGGTCCTCTTCAGCATGGAGGTTAAATAAAGCTGTTTCTTCCTTCGACCACTTTGAACAGCCACCTAAAATTGTGTGATTGCATATTTCTGCAAATGGAAATCATGTAAAAAAAATAATTGGGGGCTCCTGGGTGGCTCAGTCGGTTAAGCATCCCACTTTGGCTCAGGTCATGATCTCAGTTTGTGAGTTCAAGCCCGGCAGCAGGTTCTGTGCTGACAGCTCAGAGCCTGGAGCCTGTTTCAGATTCTGTGTCTCCCTCTCTCTGACCCTCCCCTGTTCATGCTCTGTCTCTCTCTCTCTCAAAAATAAGTAAACATTAAAAAATTAAAAAAAAAAAAAAAGGCACCTGTCAAATAGCTTTGAATTTATTGCAAACAACTGGGAAGAATGACGTAAGTGACAAAAATATTGACTCAAGTCATGGTAAAACGATAAACCCTTTAATACAGGAGAGTTGATTTCTATTATTCTCCATCCTTCTTAGTGCCTGGTCCGACTTCCAGATGTAACTGAAGAGCAATCAATCCCTTGTGCAAACTCACTTTCAGCTGACTTTTTTCTTTTCTTTTCTGAGCCTGAGTGGGGGATGGGCAGAGAGAGACACACACAGAATCCGAAGCAGGCTCCAGGCTCTGAGCTGTCAACACAGAGCCTGATACGGGGCTTGAACCCACGAACCATGAGATCATGACCTGAGTCGAAGTCCGAAGCTCCACCAACTGAGCCACCGAGACGCCCCTCGGCTGCGTTTTTAAGGTCTCATTTACCTGAGGATTAACTCCCGCTCCAACTTAAAGTTCCTCTGATTCTTCTCCCAAGAATAAACAAATATTCATTGAATGTCAGTTTCAGGCATGTAACCATAGGGAACACTTAGTAACAAGGTAAAGTCCTTGTTGTCTCAGAGCTTACAGACTGTGGGGGAAGAAGGTGTGGTGAAATAAGAAATAGCAAAAAGGAGTATTGAGGCTTATAACCTGTCACCTGCATTTGTTTAGGGCACACACATTTTTATTTGCTCTTAAAACATACCGCTGATATAGGAAAGAGACTCTGGTCACATTTTATGGATAAGGCAATAGAACTGGGGGCAAGCCATTTGCCAGAGGTTACTCAAATAGAAAGTGACCCAGGCAGCATTAAAAGGAATCATGTGCCCCTCCATTAAGTAAATTCAGCACCCTCTCCTTTCCTGGGTTCCTAAAGATGTTCAGCTTCCCTGTTTCATAACAATCACTTAATTGAGTATTTACCTTTCTGTTTTCCTTCTTTTTGTTTTTCAACGAATGCATTTTGCTATGGAATCTTAGAAGAAAAATGTGGAGTGGGGTTTTGAATTGTTATATAACCGATGCCATCAGCCTAGCACCCACCAGTTTAGATGCATCCACATAAGCAATATACTGTGGGCCATGTAAATTCACCTCCTCCTATCACCTAGGGAATAGGTGGGATTCCCCAGAGATGAATCCCTCTTCCCTGCTTCTGTGGCAAGCATCTAACCATGGAAGTTCCCAGTGCCAGTGGGAGATGGGTTGAGTTATATGTATAGAACCACTGGCGAGTGAGAAGTGATAAGGATAAAGCACGTCCTGCATCCTGTCGCTGTCACTGACTAGAGAAATATTTCAACACAGCAGGTCCAAATCAGGAGACTTTCTCCCCTTATTTGGTAAAAGTTCCCAAAGCAAAGGCGTGGGTTGGGCAGTGGGAAACAGAGAATACAGGACACAGAAGGAAATAGCATACTTAGCAGGTTTTTTTTTTAATTTTTTTTAACGTTTATTCATTTTTGAGACAGAGAGGGACAGAGCATGAATGGGGGAAGGTCAGAGAGAGAGGGAGACACAGAATCTGAAACAGGCTCCAGGCTCTGAGCTGTCAGCACAGAGTCCGATGCAGGGCTCGAACTCACGGACCGCGAGATCATGACCTGAGCCGAAGTCGGACGCCCAACCAACTGAGCCACCCAAGCGCCCCAGCAGTTTTTAATTTTTGTCCATTTGTTGAGCAAAAGAGCTCACGGTGTTTTTTGGAACTGCCCTGCTTTACCCCACTTGTCAAGCTGGATAATATCAGTAATGCTTCTTGGTCAATCTGGGCTCACGTGTAGACTTGTGTGCAATTCTGTGTCAGTGGAACCTGGTGTGCAAGGGGACTTACTTCCTTTCTCCGTGGAGAGGCTTTGGAGATTGGGGAGCACATATAAATCTATTTTACTTTGGAGCGATGGAACACAGTGAAAACGCCCATGTAACCTTCTTGTGGAGGGCTACATTGGAATATATTCTTATGCTAGAAAATTACACTGATTACTCTAGATATTTATTATCTCTTAGTTGACATCTATTTATTTTTAATGTGAAGAAACAGTAAGATGACAAGACTGGGGGGATAAATCGATGTATGTTCTCAGGAGCCCTTGGCGTTCGCTGCACATAAGACCGTCCTGTTCCCCTTGAGCCCTCACTGTCAGTGTTCCGGGTGGCATGATACATTGAGAAAAAGCAGCCTTCAGAGAAATGCAGGGTAACATCGAGAATGTCACTTATTTTTGGTTAGTCTTGACTTCTTCCATAAAATAGGACTCATACTTCCTTCCTGTGTCGTCGTGTTGTTTAAATGAGAGACATAGAGGCGCCTGGCTGGCTCAGTTGATGGAGCGTGCAATTCTTGGTTTCAAGGTCCCGAGTTGGGGCCCCACGTTGGGTGTAGAGATTACTTAATTTAAGTAAATAAATAAGTAAATAAATAGCCTGAATCATTTTCTCTGCAAGATAGGTTGAGGGATGAGGGCTACAGTATTTAAATACATGTTAGAAAGAAGTACATACAACAAAGACATTGTAACATCAAATACATCACAAATACAAATGATATCACTACAACACTAAATGTCAGAGCAATAAAAATCGGTTAAAATTAATTTCTTAAAAAAAAAAAAAAAAAAGGAGGCGTCCCTGGGTGGCTCAGTTGGCTAAGCGTTTCACTTTGGCTGGGGTCATGATCTCGTCTGGGGTCATGAGCCCCATGTAGGGCTCTGTGCTGACAGCTCGGCAGGCCTGGAGCCTGCTTCGGATTCTGTGCCTCCGTCTCTCTCTACCCCTCCCCTGTTTGCCTTCTCTCTCTCTCTCTGTGTCTCAAAAATAAACATTAAAAAAAATAGATTTAAAAAACTTAAAAACTAAAATCATGACATAACACAATGTATGTGTACGTCATACAATGTCATAAAAAAGGTCAGATGTGTGTGCGCACACGCATGCACACTCACATGGGTGTGTGACGTATGGGCAGCCTCTTTCTTGTTTGATCTGGTCTCAGCAGACCTGGGAGTGATTTAGTAACTGCCTTCAGGAATACCCAGGTTTAATATGAAGAGGATGCTGATTCACTTCTCTGTTATCTAAATAATCTGAATAGTGCTTTAAATGAACTATGTCATTGTTACTGAGGGAGGAAACTGTGTGCATTCATTAACAAGTGGGTGTTTTCAAAGTTAAGCTCATTTACAAGGAGGAAACTGACACCTAGAGATAATCTAATATGTCCCATGTTACCCAGCTCACTCAAAACTGGGGCCTTAGAGCAGCTCCCTAGCACTGGGCCACCCATTTCCCTCTCTATTACGCTCTCCTCATTCTGGTTTGTTGCAGGGTAGGGGAGGTACTGGTCTATCCCACCAAAGGTCATACTGTGGTAGGGTTTTTTCCCGTAATACCCGGGATTCATTGTCTCTCCACTTGGAAAATGACGAGGTGGACACAAAAGGAACAGCAGGCAAAAGTTTATTAGAATATAAGATTAGAAAGGAAGAATAGTATGTCTCCCCTTCACAGAGAGGGGACATTCGAAAGTGAATGTCCAAGCACTATAGGCAAGGGTTCTTTTTTCATAAGGTTCTGGTCAGCCCTGCCCCTTCCCCTCTCCCTTGTTCCTTCTCAGGTTCTACACTTATTGGCTGGATAACTCTAGGTGCTGGGTTGTCCATTCCTGATTGGCTCATTTCCATTGTACGAGGGGTGGTCTGTGGCCATATTTAAGTCTTTTGTCAAATTCCAGAGGGGAAACCTGAGGACCAGTAGGTGGTCTCTGTTATATTCTTAAGAGGAACCTTATGGCCTGGGGGTTTGCTGTGGTCAGACACTCCCAGCATTGTTTCAAAATAGGTGTTTTTCCCCACCCAGGAACCTCAGATCCTAATCTTTCCCTCTCTGCCTATGGAATCCTATCTTCTCGTATCATAATAAGGCACAAAGAATAAAATGCCCTAAAAGCGGCAAGCTGAGGGAATGAGTTCTGAGTGAGGAAACTTAGCCTGAAACATATCCTTCAGTTGAAACATTTTTCTGACTTAATGTTTGTTTTTCACAGACTTCCTTATCAACACTTGGCGTAGCACTGAAATTCCATAATTATTCAATAACCAAGAAGAGCGTGAAAGGCTGTGACCATGGATGGTGGGAAATTAATGAACAAATGTAAGTGGGTTCCATATGTAAAGAATCTGATGAAAGGCCTCACCTAAAGGTTCAAAGCCTTGGATCCCTTGTCCCCGAAGAGTTTGCACTTAACGATTTACAGAGAGGGAAATTGAGGGATACAGGAGTTAAATAACTTGCTCAAGGTCACTCACCTTTTTTTTTTTTTTTTTAATTTTTTTTTTTTAACCTTTATTTATTTTTGAGACAGAGAGAGACAGAGCATGAATGGGGGAGGGTCAGAGAGAGGGAGACACAGAATCCGAAACAGGCTCCAGGCTCTGAGCTGGCAGCACAGAGCCCGATGCGGGGCTCGAACTCACGGACTGTGAGATCATGACCTGAGCTGAAGTCAGATGCTTAACTGACTGAGCCACCCAGGTGCCCCAAGGTCACTCAGCTTATATGTGATTAAGCCAGGATTCAAATCCATGTCTTATGGCTCCCAAGTCCTGGCTGGGCCACTGCTCTTTGCTGCTGGGCTATGAGTGTGCACCCTCTATACTTTACAAAAATAGCTTGGCAGATAAACCATGGAGCCCTGGAGGAAATAGTAAATAGGAGTCCTGGTGATACAAAAATTAAAAACCATTAGCCAACTGTGTGCAGTAGGAGAGGTTGGGTCAGTCTGGCTGTATCCTGGCACATGGGTTGAGGCTGATTAGAGAAATCGAGGTGTCTGAGCTTCCCGAACTGACCCAGGATCTCCTCACTCTCACCCTTAATTTGCATCTTAGTTATTTTTATTGTTTATTTGCTTCTAAAGTTGTACTAGGTCTTGTATTTAAAAATAGAGAATGTCCTGTCTTTGCAGCAGAATAGCTTCTAAGTTTACTTTGAAGGAAGAATTTTTGTGAGGTTAGCCTAAGGGATTTGCCTGCTAATTCTTTGCTCACTGTTAATCCATGAATGAAACTTTCCTTTTCTAAATGATTTTCCTGAACCACCTTCTTTCATTTCCTTTAGACGCTCGGATTATGTGCTATGCAGTGATAGGTTCTGCCTTCACTGGAATATATCCTATCTGATTGAAGAGCATTCTTGGACCATTATTAGATGTGCCTTGTATTCATATTGGAAATGATTTTGAATCAGGGTCTATTGTGCAGGAGACAGAAAACCTGGGTTCAAATTTGAGCTCTGTAATTTAGTACTTATATTAACTAGGACAAATTACTTAACCTCTTTGATTTTCAATCTGTAAATGAGGTAATAATTCTTACTTGTTAAGGTGGGATTTTTTTGGTAAGGATTCAATGAGATAATGCATACTACACACCAAAAGAAAATATTAGTCATTATTATGATGAGTAAGATTGTTTGGGATACAGTTGTTGAATCACTATGTTATACACCTGAAACTATTGCAACATCGCATGTCAAAAAAAAATTGCCTTGGAAATTACTTTGGATGGATAAATACTATAGAATGTGCCCCCCCCCCCCCACCAAATTTTATGAATGCTGCATTTTGATACTTAATTAGATAGAGGTTGAAAAAACAACTCTTAACAATTATTTTATAAAGTTGTATGGGTAAGATAGAGCTATAATTCAGAACTAGATACTATTTTTTTTTTCCTTCTAAGTAACAACTGCTACCACCTAGGAAGTGTTGCTGTCAAAGTATGAGCAGGATTTTCTAACAAGGAATCAGAATCAGGAACTCTCTCTGCTTAAATACTTTCCCTGAAGGGCTGGCTCTTCAGTTTGACTGAAGTTTGGCTGGCTGAAATCCTATCAGATTCTTTTGATGTTAGTTGCACCCTTAGGATTTAAAATGCCAGCCCTTCCCATTATCAGTTCTTTTCATCTAAAAAGGAAAGGCTGTAATTGAACTAACTTCGGACACCTTGCTGAAAAGTTGCCTAAAGGCATTGGGTTTGTAAAGGGGAAGCAGAAAAAAGTAATGCCGCCACCAGGATGCCCAGTGATCGTGAGTTCAGAGAACATGGGAATAGGGTGTAGCCGCTCAGGGCAGCTACAATGCAACATATGACCCTAAAGGAATGGATGTCCTTTCGATGAAGTTTTGCAGAGCAAAGTTCACGAAGGGAAAGCTGTTGGTGCACTAGAAAGTACCAGGGTTTATTTATTTATTTATTTTTCCAAGCAAAACAAAATCATATGTAATGGTCTTAAATGCAAAAGTAAAAACAAACAAGAAACAAAAGCAAAAAACAAAGCAAAAGAAAATGAACAGAACAGTACAACCCAAAAATGTCAAGACAGTTATGAAGCAAACTTGGGAGGGTTAATCTTTAGATTTAATACCAGGGGGACTTGTGTCCTAATCCTGCTTCCACTTTCTTGCTATTTCGAACTTTAACATGTTACTTCACTTATTTACTTCTTGGTTTTCTTACCTGTCATGTGCCTGTACCTGTAAACTGACTCTTGTTGGGTTTCTCCAATTTCTCACTTTTTTGTTGTTGTTGTTAACTTTTGTTCCCTTAGCTACCACTGTGCTCCATTCCGTACTGTTCCTCTCTAAACTCCAGCCAAAACATGTGTTCAAAGAGTCCTTGACTCCTCCTTAACATCCCGGTAAGATTGATTTTCGCGAGAAAGCTCTAGTAAATGCTAATGGAGAGCACAAATAAAATCACTACGAGACACAAATAACAATAATCATGTTTTCAGAACACAGGAATCTGATCCCAAGATGACCAGCTGGAGTAGAATCCGGCCCCAAAAGGTTAATGTGGATGCCAGGTGCCTCTCAGAGCCTGGCTCCCGTTTGGCAAAGTGACCACCTACCTATGGCTGTTATCTCTTCCTCTGTTCCAGGAGCTAGTCTACCAGCCCATCAGGGCCTGAAATTTAACTAACTGCAAAAGATTCTTCCTGAAATATAAATGAATACTTTCCTCTTTTGAACCTTAAAGTCATGGGTTACCTCTGTGGTCCTCCCGCAGAATGCCAGCGTCTGATCCCTGGAACCTTTGTGGTTCCCACGTGTTTTGGCAGCTAGGAGTGATTGGCATTCACAGATTCCACTCCTCAACCCGTGTGTTTGCTGTTTCCCTTTGCGACCTTGCAGGTTTCACCCTGGAAAGAACTTTGCCTACACAGAGCAAAGATCTAACTTATCATAGGCCCCCAGGGTAATAATATTTCATGTTCTACTAACCACAGTGTTCATATAATTAGAATTCCTAACAGGAGAGACATTTCCTCTTAGGACAAAAGGTAAGAAAAGTCAAGGTAAGGAAATATTGCAGACAGACATTACTACTTTGAAATTTTGCCAACGACAAGCCTCAGAGCGTACCTCAGTTTTCACTTTAGTTTGAAAAAATATTGCATGTGCTCTACTTTAAGTGTTTCTGGGATTCTTTGCATATTTTCAGCCTCAGCTCATGGATTCCACTCTGCTCTATAGGTAAGTTTGTGGGCAAAAGCAGGCACTTCTTACTGTTACGTGGTTATTTATGCAGAAAAAAGAGAAGACCCATACTTCTTCTGTTTCTAAGTGTTTGTGAGCAAAACAACAGGTAGCAGTCAATAGTACCTCAGCTGTATTTAGCAGAGTAGAAAATCGAGGGGACAGAGGTTACCCAATCACAGAGACCTAGATAGAATGGACAACTATTGTTAGCTCTGCCATAAGCATCTCTGCTTACGAAGCCCCAAGTACCAAAGTATTAGTGAGTTCGCGGTCAGTGAGAATGCAGCTGGCAGACCCTTTTCCCTGACTCTTGTCTCCTCAGGTATTGTGGCTCCTACATGGATCACCAGACGATTTTCCGAGTGCCCAGCTCGCTCGCTCACATTCAGCTGCACTGCAGTTCAAGGCTTTCCGACAAGCCACTATTGGTGGAATATGGCAGTTACAACATTAGTCAACGTAAGCCTGGGATTGGCTCTTTAAAAATTTTTTTTTTTAATATTTATTTATTTTTGAGAGACAGAGTGAGACAAAGTGAGACTGGGGGAGGGGCAGAGAGAGAGGGAGACACAGGATTGGAAACAGGCTCCAGGCTCTGAGCTGTCAGCACAGAGCCTGGCGCGGGGCTCGAACCCACAGACTGTGAGATCATGACCTGAGCCGAAGTCGGACGCTCAACTGACTGAGCCACCCAGGCGCCCCATGGGATTGGCTCTTTAGAAAAATCTTAGTACATGGTTAAACAGAGGCTAATACTTTATAACTCTAAAACTTGAGAAATTATGGAATAAAAACTGATTTATTTATGGGGCGCTTGGGTGGGTAAGTGTCCGACTTCAGCTCAGGTCATGATCTAATGGGTCGTGGGGCTGAGCCCCATGTCAGGTTCTGCACTGACAGTGTGGAGCCTGCTTGGGATTCTCTCTCTGCCCCTCTCCCACTCACTCTCTCTTTCTCTCAAAATCAATCTATCAATCAATCAATAAACAAACTTTAAAAATGGATTTATTTCTGCTATTTACTATTATATTTTATAATAATACATAAATAAATATATTATAAATATGTGTTATATAAAAATGTATAATAAATAATACATAAAATTCTGTATTTACAGTTTAAATTATAGAAGAAATAATAGAATTATTTGTTACAATTGAAAAATAGTTTCTTACATAATTTCTGAAATATGAGACAAGCTCATCTCTTTTTTTTTAATGTTTATTTATTTATTTATTTAGAGAGAGAGAGAGAGAGAGCGAGAGAGCACATGCGCACACAAGCAGGGGAGGGGCAGATAGAGAGAAAGGAGAGAGAGAATTCCAAGTAGGCTCTGCGTTGTCAACAAAGAGACCCATGTGGGGCTCGAATTCATGAACTGTAAGATCATGACCTGAGCCAAAATCAAGAGCCAGAAACTTAACCGAATGAGCCACCCAGGAGCACCCCCCACCTCCTTTTTTCAAATGGGAACAAATCCATTTCTTGATTTATTATTTTTGCTGTTCATAAATCTTTGTAAATATGATGTTTATAAAACATTTGGTGGATCACAGGGCAACTGTTGTGACTCACTTTGGCCCATGACCCATACGGACAGCTGATCAGCCCTCAAAATGTTGCCCTTCACACCGAGAACCACTGGAACAGTAGCCAGGAAGTGGTCAGTAGGAAAAGCAGGGTTTGAGGGAAGTCTTTAGAGCTGGAGAGAGTAGATATTGACTCAGGAAATTCTCCACCCATTTTAAAAGGGGGCAAGTAAGCGCTAACCATTTAGAAGGCCATGAGGATAAGACTGACAGAAAGCTCATTTAGAACCTTTCTTCTTTGCCAATATACCTGCTTCTGGATCTGAAGTATTACACTTCTGAATATCAGAATATTACAATTTTCAGCAAGAATTTAGGTGAAGCAGGAAAGAACATCCAATGGAAAAAAGACAGTCTCTTTAACAAATGGTGCTGGGAGAACTGGACAGCAACATGCAGAAGGTTGAAACTAGACCACTTTCTCACACCATTCACAAAAATAAACTCAAAATGGATAAAGGACCTGAATGTGAGACAGGAAACCATCAAAACCTTAGAGGAGAAAGCAGGAAAAGACCTCTCTGACCTCAGCCGTAGCAATCTCTTACTCGGCACATCCCCAAAGGCAAGGGAATTAAAAGCAAAAGTGAATTACTGGGACCTTATGAAGATAAAAAGCTTCTGCACAGCAAAGGAAACAACCAACAAAACTAAAAGGCAACCAACGGAATGGGAAAAGATATTTGCAAATGACACATCGGACAAGGGGCTAGTATCCAAAATCTATAAAGAGCTCACCAAACTCCACACCCGAAAAACAAATAACCCAGTGAAGAAATGGGCAGAAAACATGAATAGACACTTCTCTAAAGAAGACATCCGGATGGCCAACAGGCACATGAAAAGATGTTCAACGTCGCTCCTTATCAGGGAAATACAAATCAAAACCACACTCAGATACCACCTCACGCCAGTCAGAGTGGCCAAAATGAAGAAATCAGGAGACTATAGATGCTGGAGAGGATGTGGAGAAACGGGAACCCTCTTGCACTGTTGGTGGGAATGCAAATTGGTGCAGCCGCTCTGGAAAGCAGTGTGGAGGTTCCTCAGAAAATTAAAAATAGACCTACCCTATGACCCAGCAATAGCACTGCTAGGAATTTATCCAAGGGATACAGGAGTACTGATGCATAGGGGCACTTGTACCCCAATGTTTATAGCAGCACTCTCAACAATAGCCAAATTATGGAAAGAGCCTAAATGTCCATCAACTGATGAATGGATAAAGAAATTGTGGTTTATATACACAATGGAATACTACGTGGCAATGAGAAAAAATGAAATATGGCCTTTTGTAGCAACGTGGATGGAACTGGAGAGTGTGATGCTAAGTGAAATAAGCCATACAGAGAAAGACAGATACCATATGGTTTCACTCTTATGTGGATCCTGAGAAATGTAACAGAAACCCATGGGGGAGGGGAAGGAGAAAAAAAAAAAAAAAGAGGTTAGAGTGGGAGAGAGCCAAAGCATAAGAGACTGTTAAAAACTGAGAACAAACTGAGTGTTGATGGGGGGTGGGAGGGAGGGCAGGGTGGGTGATGGGTATTGAGGAGGGCACCTTTTAGGATGAGCACTGGGTGTTGTATGGAAACCAATTTGACAGTAAATTTCATATATTAAAAAATAAAAAATAAAAAAAAATTAAAAAAAAAGAATTTAGGTGAAAAGTGAGCCATTTTATCTATTTTAATTTTTAATGTTTATTTATTTTTGAGAGAGAGAGAGAGAGAGAGAGAGAGCATGAGCAGGAGAGAGGCAGAGAAAGAGGGAGACACAGAATCTGAAGCAGGCTCTAGGCTCTGAGCTGTCAACATGCAAGGCTCGAACTTGTGAACTGCGAGATCATGACCTGAGCTGAAGTTGGGCGCTTAACCCATTGAGCCACCCAGGTGCCCCATGAGCCATCTTACTTTTAGTTGTTTCTTCAAACTATGAATATATATGTTTTGTAATTTTTTTTAACATTTATTTATTTTTGAGAGACAGAACATAAGTGGGAGAGGGGCAGAGAGAGAGGAGACACAGAATCTGAAGCAGGCTCCAGGCTCTGAGCTGTCAGCACAGAGCCTGATGCGGGGCTCGAACTCACGGACCTCGAGATTATGACCTGAACTAAAGTCAGACGCTTAACCTACTGAGCCACCCAGGTGCCCCAAACCATGAATATTTTCTAGAAACTCTCCATCTTGTGCCAGTGAGATAGTGGTCGACCTGCCCATGCATTTTTCCCCATTCTTTTGCCCAAGGGGAGTGTCTTCGTCAATTTGGGCTATTCTACCACAGACTGGGTAGCTTGTAAAAAACAGAAACTTATTTCTTACAGTTCTGGAGGCTGGAAATCTGAGATCAAGATGCCAGCATGGTCAGGTGAAGGCTGTCTTTGGGTCACAGACTTGTATCTTCATGTATGGAAGCAGTGTGGGAGCTCTGTGGGGCCTCTTTTGTGGGAGCTCTGTGGGGCCTCTTTTATAAAGACATTCATCTTATTCATGAGGCCTCTGCCTTCATCACTTAATCGCCTCCCTAAGGCCCTACTTCCTAATATCATCACAATGGACACAAACATTCAGACCATAGCAATGAAGAAGGATTTATTGTTCCTAATATATTTAGCTATAAGCCCAGGATTTATCAGGCAGGGAATGGATCTTTGATGAGTAGCCTGGTTGAAGTGGAGTGGGAGGTAGAAGGCAGGAGTCCTGAGTTTTAAGGACAGTCGCTAATCTCTGTAGGTCCATGTGTCTAAGATCAGTGGTTACTAATATATTTGAGGACAGAAGTCGCTTGATAATGGAATTAAAAGCAGACTCCTCAGAATAATGCATCTGATCGTACGGGACTCGGAGGCACCAGAAGGCCATTTATAATCCCTGGGGAGTCTAAAGACTGCGCATCAAGCATGCTGGACTGTCTAAAGTATCTTCCAGCTTTCACTTTCTCCAAGTCAATGACAAAGCCGGTTTGCTGAGTCAATGAAAGAGGTAGTAGAAGTTTGATTGGACATGTGACCTGGATGCAATGCCGACTCAGAGCTTCTGGTGGGTTAGTTTACTTTCTTTGCTCTCCTAAATTCACCTTTTTTGTCTTTCAGTTACCACCTATAGCTTGATCTGATGGAGCAATTGTGTAATTACTGTCACCATATTGCCAATTCCTTGATCACCTAACACGTCGTAGTTCTTTTTTAGTGTGGTCTGATGACTTTTAGGGACTCACACAAGATTTTCTGTGTTTTATCATCTCTAGCCTGTCCTGTTGGATCTTTTAGATGCTCCTCTGGTTTGTGTGTCCCTCAGACCCAGCGATGTGATGGAGTAAATGACTGCTTTGATGAAAGTGATGAGCTTTTCTGTGGTGGGTATTCAAAATTTACTATGGCTTTCTTATGAAGAAATAACTTTTCTGGGCCATGGTATCTACTAGCATATATCATGGGTCTTTGTAGCTGTTACCTATTGCTGCATAACAAGCGACCCCAAAACTCAGTGGCTCACAACAATCATTTATTCTGGGCCATGCATCCAAGGGTTGTTTAAGATATGACACATCTAGCCTGGGCTCTGCTGGGTGGCTCTGCTTTAAGCAGCAGATCCCCATTAACATGGTTCTTTCCAGGTTGGGGTCAGGTCTATTCCTTATGCTCTTTTCCTCGTTGAACTGTTGGGCTAGCCATGGCAGGGTAGAGGTAAAGGAAGGGCGTGCAAAAATACATGGTTCTTCTTAGGTTCTGGGCTTGGAATTGGCACACCATCACTTATGTTATATTCCATCAATCAAAGTGAGTCATATAGCTAAGGCCATAGTCAAGGGTCAGGGAAGTTTATACTGCACACTCTGGGGGCATGGCAAGGATTGGGAATGTATAATACTACCACAGGGAGTGAGAATTTGCGACTAATAATGCAACCAACCACAATCTTAAAACTAACTATCCCATTTTAAAGAATAGATCTTTTATCTAGAGAGAAGCTCAGAAACTGCAGAGAGTAAACTCCTTGAGCATGTTCATTTATGGAACATAGTTATTGTGAATGAAAGAATTATTATTATTGCTATAATTACCAGTGTCGTTTGCATCAACATTGCATCTGCAATGACTAAAGGGTGGGGTATTGGATATTCTTATTTTGGATAGAGATTCTCCTTCTGGTTTTTCATTACTATTTGCACATCATTCTTGATCTCTGGTTTCAGGGAGTAATATGGGGAGGATAGTTCACTGGACCATATGACACCATTGGCAACACTTTCTCCTAAAGATCCAGAGTTTAATTCAAATACAATTGTGATGGCGAAGCTATTTAATTTCTTTCATATTCTTGGAGAAATGTTAGAGTTAATATAACATAACTAACTGAAAACAATTCTAGTCGTGAAAAATAACCTATGGTTCCACACCTTTATTTTGTTTTTGGCAAAACAGAAAAGAAATCTCTTAACTTATGGCTCATTGACCTTTTCAATCTACTGCATTTTCTGTTGTTTAAGAAAATAAATACTGGCCATTATACAGTGACTGAGGTTGCTGGTATTTTTTACACTATTATCATGTTCTGCTATGATGCTCCAAACAAAAGTGATTATTGTTACTTTATAAGAAGGACTGTTTCTGGTAATCATTTATCACATGTGATTATCATAATCATCGCAATGATTATCATTGTGCCATTTTGGAAACCATTCTCTAGGAGTCAGCTAGGTACTTCCAGAAGCTCAGTGAGCTATTTCAGGGTAGCAATATCCAACCTTTGCTACCCTCTGCCCCCAACAAGAGATGCCGCTGGAGAAACAAGAGCAAATAACAAAAATGATCACTTTTCACAAAACCAGAAATGTCTAAGGAATCATACCTTCAAAGAGTGCTTGCTAATATAACTGTGCCTGTCACTTGTCCAAAGGCAGTTCATGAAAATATTCCAAAGAACAATTGTGGTAAATTTACAATGCTGTTTCCTAATTCAGGAAATGGATTGCTTGGGGCAAAATCAGTTTTTTTGTTTTTAATTTTAGAGACAGCGAGAGAAAGCATGAGCAGGGGAGGGTTAGAGAGAGAGAGAGAGAGAGAGAGAGAGAGAGAATCTTAAGCAGGCTCGACGCTCATGACTCCCCACAGTCATGACCTGAGCCGAAATCAAAAGTCAAATGCTCAACTGACTGAGCCACCCAGGTGCCCCAGGGCAAAATGATTTTAACAAGAGTTTTCCTTACACAGTCTTTTAAGATCTCACATTTGTTAATCTAGGTAGCAAACCTTTAATGAGCACCTACTTTGTACTCAGGGATTTGAGGTGCAGAGATGAACACAACAAAAACCCTCAATCTAAGGACACTCCCATTTTGTTTAGAAAGGTAGAGAAGTTCCATTTAGATAACAGCTTATGACTTTTTGTTTTCCTTCAAAGAAAATCTCACGATGCATTTGATTGTAATGAGGTAAACAAATTGCCAGAGTTTAATACATTTATGCAAAAGCAAAAATCCGATTTGACAAACTCAAAGCACTGGGAATTACAGCAAAGTTTCAACCTCTGCTTTTCTCATGCAGGTGTCAGTTTGGCGAAAACACGCTTTTTATTTTATGTAAGTCATCTCAACCATCTGCCGCGTCGGAGGGACGCTGCTGGGTCTCAGAGGCCGGCTGATGTTTCAGGCTCATGAGCTTTCTGTCTGTTCTCATTCCAGTGACTCTTAAACCTGCTTGCAACACCAGCTCCCTCAGGCAGCATGGCCCTCTGGTCTGTGACGGCTTCAGGGACTGTGAGGATGGCCGGGATGAGCAGGACTGCACTCAAAGTGAGGGAGCGTCCTCTGCACTCTGATGTGTTTCCTGTACGCTCTTCTAAGTCAGAACCGAAAAACCTCTGCGGGGTTGGGCAATTGACTTGCCCCGGTTTTCCCAGGACTTCCCCTGTTCCCGAGGAATCCTCTTGGCCCCAGGAAAAAGGGGGCAGTTGGTCACTCTAACTTGGGTGGAGTATGTGTATTGTGTGTGTATGTGTCCATGTGAATACTGGAAGATTTTCATTGCTTACTTGCTTTTAATGCTGTTCAAGACTAACAGATACTGAGGATGTGATATGGTGGGACTTGCCAGATACCATGATAGGACATGTCCTATTCTAGCCCCTACAGAAACACATACCATGGGGGATGTGAATAAATGTGCTGTGATTCACAGAGCCCACCCATTTTCCCCCCTACTGGTATAAAAGGATTGAATATGGTATTGATTTTTGTTCAAAATTTTCTTGGAGAACAAGACAAAGTAACTTTTTTTTCTTAATATTTATGTTTGAGAGAGAGAGACAGAGTGCAAGCAGGGGAGGGGCAGAGTGTGAGAGGGAGACACAGAATCTGAAGCAGGCTCCGGGCTCTGAGCTGTCAGCACAGAGCCCGACGCAGGACTTGAACCCATGAAACATGAGATCATGACCTGAGCCAATGTCAGATGCTCAACCGATTGAGCCACCCAAGCGCCCCAAGACAAAATAATTAATAGCAAAGAGGCCGTGGCCTAAAGCTACCGATATAGCGAACTTCTTTTCATCTCACCTCTAGTGGAAGAAAGGAGAGACCATCTGATTGCTTCTCAACAGGTGCACCTGCCTTCTTCTACTGAGGTGAGGGGACTGGTCACTGTTAGGGTTGCTGCATCGCCCTCAGCCAGGTTTCCCGGAGCAGCAAATACCGATGCTATGTCTACACCACTCTTGCAGGATGGAGCTGAGTGTCATTCACTCAAGTCTGTTTCTGGGCAGGAAAAACTTCTTCCCTCTTCTGTTCATTTTTTAGGCATTCCATGTAACAACAGAACTTTTAAGTGTGGCAATGATATTTGCTTTAGGAAACAAAACGCACAATGTGATGGGACTGTGGACTGCCCAGATGGAAGCGATGAACAAGGCTGCAGTGAGTAGAAATATGTTCCTTCTGACTCCCTGTATTCCTTCCTCAGTTCACCAGTTTTTCATTTGCATTCCCTTCTTAGTGTAAATCGCCCTGGCAAAAGTTGCCATGGGTTCAGGGAAGAATAGTAAATATTGGTGAACTGCATCTGAAATGGTTTCTCAAAATTAAAAATTCTGGGGGTGCTTAGGTGGCTTAGTCGGTGAAGCCTCAGACTCTTGATTTTGGCTCAGGTCATGATCTCACGGTTTGTGGGATCGAGCCCCACATCAGGCTCTGCGCAGACAGCACATAGCCTGCTTGGGATTCTCTCTCTCTCTCTCTCTCTCTCTCCCCCCCACTGTCCCTGCCCCACTCGCAAATGCTCTCTCACATACTCTCTAAATAAATATGGGGCGCCTGGGTGGCTCAGTCAGTTAAGTGTCCGACTTCGGCTCAGGTCATGATCTCGCGGTTCGTGAGTTCGAGCCCCGCGTCAGGCTCTGTGCTGATGGCTCAGAGCCTGGAGCCTGTTTCAGATTCTGTGTCTCCCTCTCTCTCTGACCCTCCCCCATTCATGCTCTGTCTCTCTCTGTTTCAAAAATAAATAAAACGTTAAAAAAAATTTTTAAAATAAATAAATAAAAAAGCTAAAAAAAGTTCTAGAATGGATTCTGTTTTCTTGATAACAAGCATTAAAGCACCTGATGTTTATAATGAGAACTTTCACATTCTAATAATTCTAATTAAGGGAGAAGTTCGTAAATAAAAAAAATCCATTAGAAAAGATATAGATATGGGAACACAGCAGATGACTGTTATTTAGGCCTTATGTTATGATCAATGCCAAGGGCTGCTTCTTTAACTATCACCTGAGAACTGTAATCTGCCACATGTTATTATGTGGTCTCTAATTGTCCAGGTGGCAACTTGTTAACTATGCATTGTTATCAATACTATTTACACTGGAAAATAATTGCTCTGATAACTAGTTTTTCTTAGTAGGTTTTCATTTGTCTTGGACTTAGAAATTCTCTCTCAAATGCTTCCTCTCAAATCAGCACCACTCCAAAGACGCTCTCAAATTCTATTGCTTTTCAAACGAATCTTTTCCTCTCTAATAAAAGGCTACTGTTCATATCAGGGCATCTGTTGCTAACAAGTCCCCTCCTCCTGTCATGCGCTTTATTATGTGGAGACTCTCGGTCCTGGCCTGTTTTCGGAGCGAGTGGTTTATTGGTGCCTTTTCTCTAGATAAACAAGAGGTTTCAAGTTGCTTGCCTGGTATGTCAGTTCCCAATGTAGCTCGAAACCTGGCTTCATTTCCAGTGTTTCTTCCAAGTCTGCTTTAAAATCATGTGAGCCTTCTTTCCTAAAGGCTGCAGCAGGAGTCTCTCCACCCACCACCGCATCATTGGGGGAACCGACACCCAGGAAGGGGGTTGGCCTTGGCAGGTCAGCCTCCACTTTGTGGGATCTGCCTACTGCGGAGCCTCGGTCATCTCCAGGGAGTGGCTTCTTTCTGCGGCCCATTGTTTCCATGGAAACAGGTAGGGTATCTCAATTCTTACTCTATGATGGCACCCTCTCTCATCACAGACCACGCATCTGCCCTCAAGTTGTGGAAGGAAGCTGCCCTTGGAGACATTCCATCAGTTCAAATGATGTGTGTGTGTGTGTGTGTGTGTGTGTGTGTGTGTGTGTAAGAGTGGGGAATGGGCACCGGACTTGTATTTAGAGTGGAACAGTAATGATTCTGCACCCAATTTCCAATGTGGTGGTTGGCAGGACGGTTCCCACACCACCAAGCAATTCTCTGACACCAGTTGACTGTCTTACAATTTGACTCAATTTTGACCCTATCTACATGTTAGATAGGGTCAGATTAAACCTGGTAGGACCTGGAAGACTGTCCTTCCTTCCCTACTTCAGCCAGTGGTAAGTCCAGGTTGTCACCAATCCTTCTGGCCCACTGGCTATAGATTGGTGACTCCAACCATCCGTTCCTCGGTTTGATTGATTTGCTAGAGCAGTTCATAGAACTCAGAGGAACATTTTACTTTCTAGATCACTGGTTTATTGTAAAAGGGTATAATTCGGGAACAAGCAGATTGGAAGAGAGGCACAGGGCAAGGTTTAGGGAAAGGGCAAGGAGCTTTCACGCCTACTCCAGGTGCACCGCTCTCCCTGAATCTCCACGTGTTCACCAACCCGGAAGCTCTCTGAACCCTGTCCTTTTGGGTGTTTATAGAGGCTTCATTACAAAGGCACGATTGACTAAATCGTTGGCCATTGGCGATGGATTCAACCTCCAGCTCCTCTCCCCTCCTCAGAGGTCAGCAAGTGGGACTGAAAGCTCCAACCCTCAATCACAGTGTTGGTTCTCCTGGCAACCAGCCCCCAGCCTTAGGGTGGGGTCCAAAAGTCACTCATTAACCTAACAGTGTAACAAAAGACAGCTTTGTGACTCTAGTCACTTAGGAAACTCCAAGGGTTTTTAGTTCTGTGCCAAAATGAGATGAAGACCAAATACAGTAAAACCTTGGATGGCGGGTAACTTGTTCTGCAAGTGTTCTGCAAGACAAGAAAACATTTCTAATAATTTTTTTTTGATTTACCATTAAAATTTTTTTAATGTTTATTTGTTTTTGAAAAAAAATTTTAATGTTTATTTATATTTGCAAAAGAGAGACAGAGCATGAGTAGGGGAGAGGCAGAGAGAGGGAGACACAGAATCTGAAGCAGGCTCCAGGCTCTGAGCACAGAGCCCGATGCGGGGTCGAACTGACAAACCATGAGCTCATGACCCAAGCTGAAGTTGGATGCTTAACCGACTGAGTCACCCGGGTTCCCCTAATGTTTATTGATTTTTGAGAGAGAGAGAGAGAGAGAGAACATGAGCTTGAGAACTTGCGCATGAGCAGGGGTGGGACAGAGAGAGAAGGGGACAGAGAATCCCAAGCGGGCTCTGCCCTGACAGCCCAATGCAGGGCTGAAACTCATGAACCTCGAGATCATGACCTGAGATGAAGTCGGGCACTTAACCAACTGAGCCACCCAGGTGGCCCTCTAATAAATTGTAACTTGATAAATGAGCAATGTCTCGCAATATGAGTAGTGAGTAGTACGTGATGCCAAACATCACATGATCACAACTGAGCCAATGGTTTTTTTTTTCTCTCTGCCTCCCTCTTTCTCTGTGGGATTGTGGGTAATCATCTCCCAGGCTCAGATGCTCCGTCTCAGGCTGAGGTGTTTGGTAGAAATCAGTGATTTTTCAGAACGTTGGATGGTGCCCACAACTGGCACCAGTGTATTTTTTTTGTCACTTCAAACCACCTGTGGACAGTCCTTTGCTTTTCCATACAAGAGGAAGCTTGAGAATGCTTTGCTTCATTCTAGGCCAGGCTGCCTGCAGATGCAGACCCTTTCCTCTGCTGCCTTATTGCCAGTTACATTAAATACAGTAGATGACAAGAGTATATTAATATGTACTGTAGTCAGCATATACAATGGCCCCCATGCAGAAAAAGATTCCGTTGAGCCAAGAGACAGCAGTGATTCCATTAGTGATAGTGAAAGTCGTCCTACACAATAACCCTCCTGTCTCTTGTCTGCCTTATACCAACCATGAAGGTTTTTAAAGGTAAGTGCAGGTGAATTTGTTCAGAATTAGAATTCTGGAAGGGCTGACAAAGAGTGGGGCCCCTTGGGAATGGTCATGCTTGAGTAGTTGTAGCAGTGACCTTTAAGACTTCTGGCAGATGACAAGAAGGAATTTCATTAAGTTCCTGCTTATAGCACTTTGATTTCTAAACTATTTTGGAATTCATATCATTTGAATTTGGCAAAAAGATCCCCAGACGGCTGTCTTACTGGCCCTGTCTGTCCCCATCAAATGCCTTTGTCAGCATGAAGAGGAAGAATGTCACAAATTAATTCCAGTCACTCACATTCTTGACCTGTGTGTGATTCATGAGATATCAGGGGCAACAACAGAATTTCTAGCAATGTCTTAGGATGAGTGAGGGGATTGTCTGGAATATAGAGACCATGCACCACCCCTGTGACATCTTACTTCATCTCTTGTTTTACTAGGAGACCAGGGAGGCTGAGAAAAGTTGTGCTTTTCACCATGTCGGTGGACAGGGCCAGGGACTACAGTAGGAACTCAAAGGCAGGCCTCCTTTCCTCAGCCCTCATCTGTCTGCAGATGGCTTCTATCCAAACCATGTATGGCTCTTCAAGCCACTGACTTCGTGCTCCATTCCTTTCCCACCAGGCTGTCAGACCCCACACCATGGACTGCTCACCTTGGGATGTATGTGCAGGGGAATGCCAAGTTTGTCTCCCCGGTGAAGAGAATCGTGGTCCATGAGTACTATAATAGTCAGACCTTCGACTATGATATTGCCCTGCTACAGCTCAGTACCGCCTGGCCTGAGACCCTGAAACAGCTCATTCAGCCAATATGCATTCCTCCTGCTGGCCAGAAAGTGCGCGGTGGGGAGAAGTGCTGGGTAACTGGCTGGGGCCGAAGGCATGAAGCAGGTGTGTGTATGAATGAATGGTCATACCCTCCCCTTCCAGATAATACTAACTTTTGCTGATGTAGTGCTATGGGGTTCACAGAGAGGTTTTTTGTTTTTTTTTTTTTTTAAATAAAGTTTATTTATTTATTTTGAGAGAGAGAGAGAGAGAGAGAACACAAGCAGGTGAGGGAGAGAGAGGAGAGACAGAACCCCAAGCAGGCTCCTCACCATGAGTGCAGAGCTCGATGCGAGGCTCAAACCCATGAACCATGAGATCACGACCTGAGCCGAGATCAAGAGTCAGATGCTTAACCGACTGAGCCACCCAGGTGCTCCACGGAGAGGGTTTTTGTATATGGTCTCACTTGAGCCTCCTGATGATTCTGAGAAGTAGAATGGAGGAAGGTGTTACTATTCCTGTTTGGTGATGTTCTTCCCTTATCCCCAAAAGAAGCAAGACCCACCTCATGAGGGGGGCGGTCTATGAACAAGGCAAGATTGGATGGATAACATGGGCCCTTTTCAAACTTTGAGGGGTTTATTAGGTTTTCCACTACAGAAGAGCAATTCCTCTTTACTTTGAGGTTCCCTTTCATCCAAAGAAGTGATTCCTTTTCTTAAAGAAGAGAAGGACACCCACACCCACACCCACACCTCCACCCTCCCTCCACCCTATTGTGTCAATTCACGGAAGACTATCTTGAGGACTATGCAAATATGTCCTTCACAAAGGTAAGCCTTCCAGGTAGATGAGAGTCAGGGCTGAAAACCAGCCTTCCCTCAGCTCCCCAGACGGCACATTCGGTCCTGAGGGTTACATCAGCCTAGAATCGGTCCACCCAGAGGGTCTGCCTCTTTTACAATTCCTTCACTGGAGCAGGCATCTTTATCATTATGCACAAAGGTCAGACTGGTAGGAAAGTCCCTGCATCTGCTCTGGCCAAGGCTTTTCATGGTCTAGTCTTCATGGTTGATTCTGAATATGTAGTGAGGGGAAGAAGCCACAGCTTTGTGAGCACCTCCCCAGAGGTTAGTGCTAACCCTTTCCCTTATCTCCCATGCATCTGATTCCTAGGCAGCCATTTCCAAATCTTGGATCTTACCCTTGGCCTTGTCTTGACACTCTCCAAAGATGCACTGTGGGCAGCTTCTCAAGGGCTCAACTGCCTTCATTTAGTTAATGTGGTCACAGTAGCCTGCTGGGATCTCAGGGTCCTAATGAGGGAGGGCAGCTAACTCTGGCTCGAACACCTACAACCTATCAGGACTGTGCTCAGGGCCTCAACCATATTATTCTGTATCGGAGGAGGAAAGAGTCTATTCAACCAGCTTATCATGAGACATTTTCTTTATAAGAGTGAGTGTGCCCATGTTTATTTTTCTGAATCATCTTAGACAGGTTAAAAAGGAAGTGAAAGGGCTATAGCCAAACTGATGTGATTTATTTCCCGGGAGTCTCCCATAGAACAGTTTATGTTGCTTCACTTAAGGGGTGGGCCTCTCGCCCCGGGAGTATTGGTAACTGCTGTGACTCACAGTTCTACCGAAAGCAGGAAGTACGTGGTTCAGGGGCGCAGATGATGGAGTCAGACCTTGGGTCAGAATCCTGCCCTGTTACCTCCTAGTTGTGTGCCATTGGCCCAGTCCCTCTCTTTCTTCCTCAGCAAAAATGGGGAGTATAAAAGAATTTATGTTAAGAATCGCCGTGAGGATAAAAGGAGATAATGTGAATAAATGGTCTGATAAAACCCTGAATAACTGTAATCATCACCATGATTTCCACTTCCAATGTGTTTTCCAGACAATAAAGGCTCCCCTGTTTTGCAGCAAGCGGAGGTGGAGCTCATTGACCAAACGCTCTGTGTTTCCACCTATGGGATCATCACTTCGCGGATGCTCTGTGCGGGCGTCATGTCAGGCAAGAGAGATGCCTGCAGGGTAAGCCATGTTACCTTTCTTGTGCCTAAGAGGTTGCACTTTCCACAAATGCTTTCACGTTTCAGTTACGTGACACGGGGAAAGAACTAGGGTAGGTATGTCCCTTAATTCAGATATTAATTATAATCTCGTTGGCTAAGATCAGGGAAAGGTGGTTAAATGATTAGGTCTAGAAAACTCAGTTTTCTAGTTCCTGTGTATTTTCCTGCAACATTTGGAAAATGAGGTTAGGATTTATCATTCTGCCGTGATTTATTTTCTTATAACCGAAAACTAAACAACAAAGCAGTTCTCCCTCTCTCTCCCTCACGCTCCCTCGATGGCTCGCAGTGTTTTAGGGTCCTTAAGGGCCACTTACCTTCTGACATACCAGGGTTTTATTCACTTGCTCCATTGATGCATAGGCTGGGGGATGGGAAAGAGGGGCAGGAGAGGTGACAGAGGGCATTCATTTGTCTGCCTCTGGTTAGGTGGTAAAGTAGGAGTTCATCTTCACAGAGACGTTTCTCTGAGTCTCAGATTCCAATCTACACAGATATGGAGCTATACGATTGCCAGAAAGCGTACAGCTGGGTCAGAGGATGAAGAGGGTGGTGGCAGCCGTTCCTACGTCTCTCCACGAACTTAGCCATCAGGCCACAAAAACTCATCTTATTATAATAATGAATTTGCCTCCTGAGGTCCTTTTTTTTGTGGCAAGCACTGTGCTAGATCCTTTACATAAATCCATTCAAATCATTCTTTCATGCCCATTGTACAGTAGAGGAAGCTGGAGCACAGAGAGGGTGAGAAAATTACCCAAGGTCACACAGCTGGTAAGCAAATGCCTGAGCTGGAATGTGAACCCTTCTCTCTCTAATGCTAAAGCTGCTGTGTTTTGGCTGCTTCCTGATATGACCTGTTCCACAGGCCACCAGAGCTTACAGGTTAAATTAGACTGAGTAGAGTTGATATGGTGACAATTAAAATAAAAACAGCCCACTTTCTCTACTAGTCAGAATTCACCTAATCACGGCTAGAATTAGGGGGTGGGATTCAGGGGTGAAGTTGGAATGCTTTTTTGTCTTTGCTTCTGGCTGAGTTGCAACTTTGCCTGTCCTCCAGACTACACAAATTAAGCCCAGATGTCATAATTTAAAGGATGGATACTGTAGGAATGGTGTTTAAACTTTGAATTATTTTGGTCTTTGCTTTGTGGAGTTGAGATATCAGAAGGGACTCTCAAATGGGGGCGATTTGTCTGCGAGGGCTGTGGTCTGGTGATCCTTAGGGTTTTGCCTCGGGTCATGGGGCCCGGCTAACCAGACAGGACCTCTTCGTCTTTCATTGTCAGAATCACCAGCTAACCATGGATTTTCATGGCCCAGAGGCAGAGGTCCACTTCCCAAGATAGCCATGGCTCACGAGGTTGCTGTCAGGGCTAAATGACCCAACATAGTGCTTGGCACATTACTCTAAATATAAACGTTAGCCATTATTACGTTACTACAGTGACTGCTGCTGCTGCTGCTGCTACTAAAGCTATTTCCACGACTATTGAGGTTTGTTCTTTGGAGAATGTGAGAGTTGTTTCCCCTACAAAAAAAATTTTTTTTTTAAATTAATTTGGTTTTTCTTGAGAGAGAGAGAGAGAGAGAGAACAGGGAAGGGGCAGAGGGAGAGGGAGAGAATCTTAAGCAGACTCCCCGCCCAGCACAGAGCTTAACACGGGGCTCCATTTCACGACACCGAGGTGCCCACCCCTGCTCTTAAGAAAATTCTAAAGATATTCTTGGCCTAAAGATTTAAGTTTCTTACAGTAAATGCAGTGTTTTGATTTTAGGGAGAATAATTCCAGAATGACATTAGCAGCTTCACATTACTTCCTGACTCTTCCCCAAACTATGTAATAATTAGCCAAGTGAAAACTTTCTGAAATGAGAGTTTTGAATACAGTCCATTAGACATATCAATGACAAAATTGATGATCATGGGACATATGCGCTTTGTACTTATATTATCTTCTCATGTAGGGAGATTCGGGTGGACCTCTATCTTGTCGAAGAAAAAGTGATGGAAAATGGATTTTGACTGGCATCGTTAGCTGGGGACATGGATGTGGAAGACCAGACTTCCCTGGTGTTTACACAAGAGTGTCAAACTTTGTTTCCTGGATCCATAAATATGTCCCTTCTCTTTCATAAAAGTACAAGTTGGGGCTTTGACTATAATTTCTGTGACAGTTTCTTTTAAAAAGAATGCACTAATTATCAATAAAATGAGACCTAATTTTTTTCTTCTGTAAATTTCAGATTACATACACTTGGTATTTATTGAAGACAAAGAAATTAATGTGTATTTTATTACATGAAAAATTGCCTCAAGGATAGAGCTGTATTTATTTATTTTTTTATTTGACAGAGAGAGAGAGACAGCTAGTAGGGGAGGGGTAGAGAGGGGGGGATCTTAAGCAGGCTCCAAGCCTGACATGGGGCTCCATGCAGGGCTGCACGTGGGGCTTGATCTCAAGAACCTGGGATCGAGACGTGAGCTTAACCGGCCGAGCCACTGACACGCCCCATAGCTGTATGCATTATTTTTAAATATTTTAATTTATTTTGAGACAGAGAGAAAGCATGAGAAGGGGCAGGGAGAAGGGGGGAGAGAGAGAGAGAGAGAGAGAGAGAAAGAGAGAGGATCCCAAGCAGGCTCCCTACTGTCAGCACAGAGCCCAATGTGGGGCTCAAACTCAGGAGCCATGAGATCATGACCTGAGCCAAAGTCAGATACTTAACTGACTGAGTCACCCAGGCGCCCCTGAGCTGTATTCATTCTTAAGCATCAAAGGGCCATTGATTCAGGAATGGAAGAAAGGTAAATTGATAAGAGGGGCACCTGGGTGGCTCAGTCAGTTGAGGCCTCTGACTCTAGATTTCTATAGGTCATGATTTCATGGTCGTGGGATCAAGCCCTGCATCAGGCTCCATGCTGTCAGAGTCTGCTTGGGATTCTCTCTCTCTCTCTCTCTCTCTCTGCCCCTCCCCTGCTGGCTTGCAGGCGTGCTCTCTCTCTTTCTCTCTCAAAATAAATAAACAAATTTTAAAAAATAAGATAAGAAATGGGTGAGATGCTCAGGAATTCGTTCTTTAATTTATGTTTCTATTCAAGGTATAGATATTTATAAGGATTTAGGCAAATCTGATTTATTAAAATAAAAAATTCCATTAAAAATGCCTGATTTCAGTGTTCTAATAAAATTAAACGCACAAAAATGTCTTCTTTATGAATGCACATAGACATAAGCTCAGTTATTGACAAAAGAAATACCTTTATTGTTGCTTTCCAATCTAATTTTATCTAAACACATCATAATGGAGTTTCTTCAGCCCTGACACGTGGTAATATTGTATACAGAGAAACCAACCAACCAACAAAGCTGACAGTAATCTTCGCTAAAATCATGGAATGAAGCATCATGGTAGTTTGAATGAAAATAAATCCATGGGATTCAAGGATTTGTGATAATGCTGGTCAACAGTTGAACGATAAGGGAATTTTTAGATGATTGTTTTGAAAGTTAAAGTTTTCGGAAATATCATCATCTGGCTTCTGATTTTTTTTTTTTTTTTTTTTTGTAAAATTCCGATGACCAGGACTTACTTTCACTTTCAGGGCCTCACAGTACCTAGTGTAGTTGTAAACCTGTAGGACACGTTCAGTACGTCATAGTTATTGATTTAGTTGGTCTTGGTTTAGAGGGTCTCATACTTGATCTGGGAATAGGCTTTCCATTAACAGAGGCCAGACTGAACAATACCACTGAATAGGTGAAAACAGCAGGAAGGAGAATTGTATCAGTTGTTGTCCCCAGGGACAGTCAAAGGAGTCATAAAAATACTACTGTTAAGTAGGGTCCAGAATAATGAAAATAGTTTTCATGGGGCCTCAGGAGATCTTACTGGAGAGAGACAGAGAGAGAGAGAGACAGAGAGAGACAGAGAGAGAGAGCAAAAGGGGTCATCCCCCCAGATCAGATAGAAAACCTGAAATGTGGATTTAATTTCCCTGAAATAGTGAATATATTCCAGTTCACAGAACATATTTTGATTTGCTAAAAGACCATTTTCCTCAGATAAAAGACACAACGTTTTATTTATTTATTTATTTATTTATTTATTTATTTATTTATTGTTTATTTATTTATTTATTTATTTGGAGAGAGACAGAAAGAGTACAAGTTGGGGAGGGGCAGAGGCAGAGAAAGAATCTTAAGCAGGCTTCACAGTGCAGAGCCTGACGCAAGGCTCGATCCCATGACTGTGAGGTCATGACCTGAGCTGAAATCAAGAGTCAGACACTCAACCAACTAAGCCACTCAGGTGCCCTGACACAGCATTTTAATAATACCTTCCTTCTTTCTTTCTTTCTTTCTTTCTTTCTTTCTTTCTTTCTTTCTTTTTCTTTTTTTCTTTCTTTCTTTCTTTCTTTCATGTTTATTTTGTTTTGAGAGATAGAGAAAGCACAAGCAGGGGAGGGGCAGAGAGAGAGGGAGACACAGAATCCGAAGCAGACTCTAGGCTCTGAGCTGTCAGCAGGGCTCGAACTCACGAACCATGAGATCATGACCTGAGCCGAAGTCAGATGCTTAACCGACTGAGCCACCCAGGTGCCCCATGATACCTTTCTGAAGAGGTCCCTAAGGATTCAGTAAACAAGCTAGGGCAGAGTACAATTCAGAGTGCACCCCTTAATTCACAAAGTGGGACTTAGTTCCTAAATCCACTGTGTAGAAGAACGAATCAGGCTGCTGCTTCTTAAAACCTAGGTTTATTTTGTCTGGGATTGCTATGACCTAGGCGGAAGGTGAATTGTACTTTTTTTTTGTTTTAACATTTTTTTAAGTTTATTTATTTATTTTGAGAGAGAGAAGGAGCACGTGAGCAGGGGAGGGGCAGAGAGAGCAGGTGAGAGAGAATCCCAAGCAGGCTCTATGCTGTCAGCGCAGAGTTGGATGCGAGGCTTAAACCCACAAACCATGAGGTCATGATCTGAGCCGAAATCAAAAGTTGGATGCTTGACTGACTGAGCCACCCAGGTGCTCCTGTACTTTGTATTTATGGTCAGTTCTAAGGAGATTTGCTATTCAACAGTAGACACCCACCTTGAGTCAGTTTGTGGTCTCAGTTAGGAGATGGAGGAGGGCCAGCATGATCTATCAGATTCATCACAGGGAGTTTTTCAAACCACATGTCCACGCTACCCCTCTAAGCACTTGCTTGCACAAATGTGAGTGCCCCGTGTTCCTCAGCAGTGCAGGGGTGGGCAGGGAGAAGGTTTGGCTCTTTCATGCCCAAATGCCTGGATGATGTCACTTCACTCTTGCCAAAGGGTAAATAGAGGCAAATCCAAATTCTGGTTTGGTTGGCAGAGTGGACCGGCCTCTGGAAATCAAGACAGGAGCATTTCTCTGTATCAGACTATCGGGGACTCTTGGCCTCCTTCACGGTGTCTTGAAATCTGCAAAAGGCAGCATCACAAACCAAATATTTCTCAGTTGTTTTCTGCTTGGTTAGTCTGAGTGGCTGAGCCCTTTGCTGCTGTTCACAGTCGTAGTGCTTGTCACCAGACGACACACGGATACGTACTGTTGTGTCTTCAAGTGGCACCGACCTGTTTGAAGGTAACGAGATGCTTTGGCGCTTTGGTGATCTCACTTGGATGATGTGACTTTATTTTTCAGTTTATACTATCATTTGGGAAAATATTTGCTCTCAAAGGAGACATGAAGGAAGAAGAACGTGTATGATAAGAAAAGCAAAACTGAAAATGTTATACAGGTCAGCGAGTCTTGGCAACAAGTATGTTTTAAGTTTTTAATTTATTTACATTTTACTCCTTGAACAAACTGAAGCAATTGAGTCACTAATCATTTGAAATTATATTACAAAGAACTATTTGCTCAAGAAGAGTATACTTGAAAAAAACACATTGGCATAACTTTACGAAAGAACAATACCCTTTAAAAATCTACCTGTATAGAAGGGGATTTTGAAGAAATGGGAAAAACAAATCCATGTAGAATTTGGGTTCTCATTCACAAATACCTAACTTCTGTCAAGAATTGTTTGATCTAGGGGCACCTGGGTGGCTCAGTCAGTTGAACGCCCGACTTCAGCTCAGGTCGTGATCTCACAGTCCGTGAGTTCCAGCCCCACGTCAGGCTTTGTGTTGACAGCTCGGAGCATGGAGCCTGCTTTGGATTCTGTGTCTCCCTCTGTCTCTGCCCCTCCCTCACTCACACTGTCTCTCTCTGTCTCTCAAAAATGAATAAATGTTAAAAAAAAAAAAAAGAATCGTTTAATCTAAATTTGGTTGTACCTCAAGGGAGAAACATTTCTTTCTAACTCATTCTGAATCCTTAGTTTCGAGTCAGACTGACTGACAGGACGAAAAAGTCCTCAAGAAGAGATTGGGACCCTTCTCTTCATTCTAGGTCAGCTCTCTGGAGAGTAAGAAATTTGCAGTTACCAGAAATCAGGAGTAAGTTTCAAGTAAGAACTTAAGTAGTTCAGGTAATATTGGGAGGTGCCAAAAAGTGTCAGTGGTCGAGAAAATGTGACAGGACGGGGGTACCTGGGTGGCTCAGTCGGTTAAGTGTCTGACCCTTCATTTCGGCTCAGGTCATGATCCCAAGAATGTGGGATCAAGCCCCATGTTGGGCTCTGTGCTGAGCATAGAGCCTGCTTAAGATTCTCTCTCTTTCTGGGGGCCTGGGTGACTCAGTAGGTTGGGCTCTTAATTTCAACTCAGGTCATGATCTCATGGTTTGTGAGTTTGAGTCCCACATCAGGCTCTGCACTGACTGCGCGGAACCAGCTTGGGACTCTCTTTCTCTCTCTGCCACTCCTCCCCCAAATAAATAAATAAATATTTTTAAAAAAAGATTCTCTCTCTTTCCCCTGTCCCTGTCCTCTGCTCATGCTCTCTTTTTCTCTAAAATAAGAAAGGAAGAAAGGAAAAAGGAAGAAAGGAAGGAAGAAAGAAAGAAAGGAAGGAAGAAAGAAAATGTGACAGGACAGGAACACAAATCAATATCAAAAGAAAATATATTGAATCAAGAATTATTGCTGGCTGCTAAGGGTTGGAGGTGGGTGCATATTAATTATAAAGATAATTACAGAAAGTAAGGGATATTTACTGAGACCCTGCTATTTGTCAGGCCCAGGAATAAAGGCTTTATTCTAATTACTTCATTTAATCGTCTTTACTTGGTAGAAACCGTTTTATAATGAGGAAAGCAGCTCATTTTAAACAACTTGCCAAAGTACGCACAGTAGCGAGAGTGCAAAATCTGTTTGTCTTCAAAGCTTATATTTCCATAGGGATGCCAACTATATGCAAGAGTTAGGTTAGTGGAATTCTAGAAATGCATCCTAGTCTAGATTAGAGAATACAGAAACCCTGCTTTGCAGAACTCAAAAGGCACTAGGAGATCTGACTTTAGAGTGTGTTTGTGACGGTAAACAGTAGCTTTTTGATCCTCTGGTGCATAAAGGAGCTTATAAATATCTATTCATGGAGAAACTGGGCTTGGGAGACAGCTACAACTCATCTGACCCAGGGAGAGGGTCTTCCAGTGAAACTGATCTTCTGTAAACTGCGGGGCCATGGGAAAGGTTGTCTGGGCCCCCAGGTAAGGACGAGAGCTGGGATTTGAGACGTCTCGCTGATCCTATTTGGGGTCTCAGAGCCTGGGCCTAGGAAACCAGCACTGCTGAGAATATCAAACTAATCAACATTTATAGAGGGCACTGTGCTAAATCCAGAGCTAAGTACTGGGGATGCATTGATACCTCAAGGAGCTTAAACGACAGGGGAGGTACACAAGAGAAAAAAATGACTCATGCTTCTATGTTAGCCATTCTGGCCGCTTTACTGATTCTCAGACAGGAAAAGTCCGACAGGCTTCAGTTTCAGGTTCCTATCTTGAATGTCCCTCTTCTTTCAGCACAGCACAGCTACTGTCCTTACTACCTTTAACTCTTTGTTCAAGTTTCACTTTCTAAAAAATTAAGGACTAATTTAGTTACAGGTGTACAACATAATGATTTGATATTTGTGTAAACAATCACAATAAGTCTATAATGTCCATCCTCACACAAAGTTATTGTTCTTTGTCTCCTGATGAGAACTTTTAAGATCTACTCTCTTAGCAACTTTCTTTTTTTTTTAATTTTTATTTCTCTTATTTATTAAAAAAAATTTTTTTTTAAACATTTATTTATTTTTGAGACAGAGAGAGAGAGCATGAGCAGGGGAGGGGCAGCAGAGAGAGGGAGACACAGAATCCGAAGCAGGCTCTGGGCTCTGAGCTGTCAGCACAGAGCCCGACGCGGGGCTGGAACTCACCAACCGTGAGATCATAACCTGAGCCAAAGTCGGACGCTTAACTGACTGAGCCACCCTGGCGCCCCTCTTAGCAACTTTCATGTACGCAAGACACATGCTACACTGCAGTCACCATGCTGGACACTGTACCCCCAGGTCCTACGTATCCCACCTTCTGGCTGGGGCCTGAGTTGATGGCCCTATTTACAATTGCACCTCCTCTTTCCCCTTCACCACTTGACACTCCAGCTCCCTTAATCTGCCTTATTTTTCTCCATAGCACACATCATTTCTAATATTCTAGAAATGTTGTTTAAGTTTGTTTCCCTCATTAAATAGAAGTGATCGCCATGGCAGTGATCTTGTTTTATTTAGCTACCTCTTCAGACATACCTCAAGCATCCGGAAGAATATCTGACATATAGCAAGCACTCAGTGCTGTTTGTTGAATTAAAGTGGACTGAATCTGTGCCCCATTCAGCACGGTATAGCACGTACTGGTAACAGAGAAGAGCGTGGAAAACTTCTGGGGGAGGACGCAAGTCAGGGAAGGTTTAGTGCTAAAAGTATGTACTAGCTAGAATTTAGAGATGGATGGGAATTGTCCATGCAGAAAGTGGGTAGGAAAAACACTGCAAGCAAAGGGAACATCCTATACAAAGACGTGGGGGTGGCAATAGAATGGGATATGTGAGGGCCAGCCCGGAAGAGGAATGTGACCAGACCAGACTATTGAATGTCTGAGAAGGAAGACAAGATGTCAGTTACTGTAGGGAAAGATAGGGTGCAGGCTCCCTTTCTTTTGGCACCCCAGATTCATTTTCCTCTCTGAGCTTTAGGAGGCTGACCCCTGACTTCTGTCACCAGTTTCTGGTGGGAGTCACAGAAAGGAGAGTGGCAGGTAGGGAGAAAGGTCACAGTATTTATTCCTGCCTGTCTCCTCCTTGCTGGGCTACAGTCCTGGAAGTGGCTGCAACTTTTTTGTGACCATAGAGCCCATCGGGAGGGCCCTCCTTCAAGGCTCCAGTCCCTTTTAGGCCCGTGGGTAATGATGGCTTTATACTATCGCTTGTCCTTGGGTGCCCTAGCACCCCTTCTTGGTTCTCTTAACCCTTGATCCTTTGTTGAAAAGCTTTTTCGAAAAATCCCAGCTGTGTGAATGCAGCCTGATTCCTGCAGAATGTGCCAGTTAGAGCGAAGAAAGCAGAAGTCAGTGCAGACCGGCAGCTGAGCAGCTGCAGTCAGCATGACCCCCTCCAGCAGGCAGATGGAGTCCAGACGATCTGGTACCAGGCAACTGACAACTAGAGACCCAATATTGAGGAAGTGTCTGAACAGTAGGCAGGCTTTTGGACACAGGTCGACCTCTTCTGAAGTGAAGCTTATTTACATGCATCCTGTCCACACCTCAAACTGGTCTTAATACGTGTGCTGAGGGCAAGCCCGCTCTGAACAGAAGCTCGAGATGATCAACACACACCTTGCTTAGCAAACAAAATCCCAGGCTCCCCGAACTAGACGTTCTGCGCGAGTGCGTACAGCGTTCCCAGTTGATTGTTGATCGATGAATGAACTTGCGCTAGGCAGAGAACGCTGGGGCAAGCCCCGGCAGTAGACAGCTCCTGGAGGTGGAATGCTACCTTTCCTCCGTGGCACGGCGGTCCGGACCCATCCGGGCCGCAGCTGCCACCCAACGGGCCCTGGGCTCAGCTTCTGCTTTGGATCTGCGAGAACAGGGAAAGGCAGAGCCGGCAGCGCCCTGAACAAACCAGAAAAACAGCCCTCTTCTGCTTTGCTCCCGAGCCCACGTAGGCGCGGCGGCTCTACCCCGGCGGGGGCCAGGGGCGCCTCCCCTTCGCCAGTGCCCCGCCCCGCCCGGCCCGCCGCCCGAGGTCTGCCCCGCCGCGCCCGCGGGGGGCGGAGTGTGAGCTCGCCGGGAGGCCGCTCTGGACTCTGCACCCCTACGTGTGTGCGCCCTACTTCCCGCGTGTCAGCAGTCCTCTGCCTGCCCATGGAAGGGGCCGGATCCCCATCGACGGGGGAAGAGCTGGAGCTCTCGGTGCTCGGGGGGCAGCCCGACGAGCAGAAGCCTCTCAACGGAACCGTCCAGGTCATCCCTCTCTCGGCCGAGGAGTCCCGCGCAGCCCAGGTAAGGCCTGCTGGGCTCCCGGGGCGGTGTCGGAGCGCGCTCTGAGCCCGGCTGTGGGCCCGGACCCCGGCTGGCACCCTCCCAGTTGCGCGTTTCCAGCCACCTCTCCCCGCATCGCGGACGCGGAGCGTTGGTGGTGCGCGCTGGGATCTTCTGAATGGAGCGGATGCCGGAGTGCGCTCTAGCCGGAGCGCGCTCTAGCCGGAGCCGGCCTGAGTCCCTGCGACCCCTCTGGCCCGTCCGACCGCCGTGGAACTTGAGGAATCCTACCCCGGAGGTGTGTGGCTCCTCTCTTCAGAGAGAGAATCCCCAAGGATAGAGGTGGTTTAAAAAGGTTCTGTAACTTTAAATTCAGTGTGTGTGTGTGTGTGTGTGTGTGTGTGTGTGTGTGTGTGTGTTGTGTTTTCCAAGTAAGGAGAACTCGAGTGATAGATGGAGTCTTCTCCCTTTCTTTCATCAGCATCTCCTGGCCTTACCTTTACTGCCTTGCCACTTCCGCCTACCCTCCACCCTCCCCCTCTGCGCATCATCCCCCAGCCGGCTCACATCCCTCAGACACACACTTTTTCTTTTCCCAGAAAGTTTTCTTTTCCCTGCTCAGTTGATGGGAGGTGATTTCAAAGTTCTTGTCCCGAAGAACTAGACTAATGGCTCATTTGCTTGGGCCTCCTTTCAATCTCTAAAGGACCTCTTTTCTGCTCTAGCCCTAGCAGTGACAGGAACATGATTCATTCTCATCAAATACTCATAAAATAGCAGAGGCTTTGAATTCACAGCCATCTGCCGTCTGATGAACCCTAAGACTGGCTTGAGGTTTACAGAGTGCTTGGAACTCCCCATGTATATGGCTCCAACTTGATCTTTTTTAGATCTCACTTCTCCACTCCCACGCCTCGCCTTTGACTACTAAGCTGTTGATTTCGGGGATAAGCAAGGAAATCAAACGGTGAAAGCATTGCTTTTGCATGGGTTCCTGGAAACACTGTCCACTCTGCTTTTAGAAGGACCTATCGATACCCCGGAGAGTGATTTGGGGGATTTTATGAATGAGAGATGAACACCACAGAAGAATGAGGGTGAAAGAAAGATGGTCTGATATCTGTGCAAGTGGCTGCCACCATGGGCTTCTGCCTCAGACCTCCATGGCAGGGTCTAGGAATGGATTTGGGAATACTTGCCACATGTTAGATAGATCCAGGACTCCCCAGTGACTCCAGGGACTGAATCCAGAGATAGGAGTTTTGATGACAACTTCACCACTAAAAGGTGTGCCCTGAGGCAAGGTGCAAAGGTCTGTGTTCCCAAGGGTCAAATGGTAATGTAATGTGGGTAGCTGGGCTTCTCTGGGAGGCCTGGGAATGCCTTGCTGAAAACAGATGAGTAGAAGCCACACTCACGTAGGGCATCCGTATTCTATAATTGTTTATTTAGTACTTACCCAGGAGAGATTGCTCTTTCATGTTCTAATTACTTCCTCATCAGCCGGGTATACACGGAGAGCCTAGACTTCCTTGTGAATTAGCTTTGTAGGTCACCAAATAGTAAGAGCTATGGTGGTTGACAGAATGGTGTGGAGGTGAAGGGTTACCTTTGAATGCCCACCACTCGGAGGGCATTCAAATATTTGAACAGGAAACATCAAAAAATGAGAAAATCCTCCTGTAATGTGTTAATCATTCTCTTTGGTTCTGTAGAGTAAGTTAGTGTATTTTATTTTATTAAAAGTTTATTTATTTTGAGAGAGAGAGTGAGAGAGAGAGCACGGGGGAGGGGCAGAGAGAGAGAGAGGGAGAGAGAGAGAGAGAGGGAGAAAGAGAATCCCAAGCAGGCTCCATGCAGTCAGCACAGAGCCGACGCGGGGCTCGAACTCACGAACCATGGGAGTGTGACCTGAGCTGAAATCGAGAGTCGGACGCTTAACCTGCTGAGCACCCAGGTGCCCCCTGAAGTGTATTTTAAATTGAAAAGTCAACGACTGTACAATCCTGTTAAGTGCTTGGGCGTGCCAGGCACCTGAGAATTTTGTGTGTAGGGTCTCCTTCAATTCTATGCTAAGATTTCCAATTTTGAAATGCAGCTTAAGCCCATGTATTTTTATTTGTTATTTTATTTTATTATTTTTTAAGCCCACGTATTTTTAGTAACCATATGCTTCGTACGTATCATGTGCCACATACTTCCCATACATAAATGCTTCTAATTACCCCCAACAAACTTATGAGGAAGGTGTCAGTGTTCTGATTTGACAGATGAAGAAACTGGAAGACTGAGGCTCAGAGAAGTTACCACAATACTCAGGTTCACTCAGTGGTGGCTGTGAGATTTGAACTTAGGCTTTTTAGGTCTCAAACCTAACGCTGTTTTTATGGGTTTATTTTATTGATAATTAGGGAGAGAGAATATATATGTAATTTATACTCACTTATGTATAATTGCCTAAATTATATGTTCCTAATTTTGGTAAGTTTGGGCACTTAAGTGAAATATGAGTATTTGCGTAGCATATCTGGAATGAGGAGGGAGTTGCAGGTGGATGGGTGAAGAGGAGGGGACAGTTTTGGGACAGTTGGGAAGAAGACACCCCGTGTCTAGGGTATCTTCCTATTGGAAGGTCTGATCTGGGAGGGGATACAGAGGCAGTGGAAAGAACTTCTTTCCCCTTCTTGGAGCTTGAGGGAAAGGAATGTAAGCCGCTGAGTTTACTTTGCCTGTTGTCACTGTAAACATGGTAATATAGTTGGGTCAGAAATGAAAATGAAGTTATGGTTAATAGATGGAGATTGGTTTTCTTTTATGGCTCATCACATGGGCTCTGACCTCGGTTCCCAAATAGAAGTCCCGGAGACATTTTAAGGGACAGCATCATTAATAATACAATAAGTTGATAGTTTTGAAGTAGGCAAGACTTCTGTGGACCGGCTAGCTAAAAATTAGCCCCATTGCTATGCATTGTTCAGAATTTAGGACAAGAATCAGCTAGATTTTTTATGTGTGGACAAGTGAATTAAATCCCACAATGAGATTACAAAGCACAGATTTTCCTACGCACTAAGAAAAAATTTCCAGATATGTACATTATCTGCTCCTAATTGTACCAAAGAGAAGAAAAGCTGTTTGTATCCAAGAGATAGTCTTGCCATTGTGGCAGGGCCTTATGTCGTGTGTTTGGATGTGACTATCTGGGGGAATGTTTAGAGGGAAGCTACAAAAATTCTTGAGCCACAAAATGCAGATCATAGAATGTAAGATGCAGTTTGCAAAAGTCTCTGGAAAGCACCCTGCAGAAAAACCTGCCTGTGGGTTCTCCTCCTGGCCTAGAATTTGGGCGTGAGAGAATGAAGATGCCAGTGAAGGAGGCAGTATGTCTTTGTGACCTGGTTTTTAGGGGAGTCTCAGTGCAGGGAGCACTCACCTGCTGTATCAGAGTCTCTTCACCCTCAGGCCACCGTGGAATCTTGGGGGTGGGAGCGGGGGTGAGGGGGAACTTCTAAAGGATACACAAGTCTTGGTTGATGCTAATGTGCAGAGAGCTGAGAAGCACTGTCATTTATTTTTGGGTTGGGAGTAGCTGACCGACTACTTTATAATGGCTTAGAGTCTGTGAAGGTTAATTTTGCAAAGGATGGTCTCTCTCCCCGAGGGCTGACGGCAGGACAGTGAACTGGCTGTGTGTTGACAGCTTTGGGCTGAACACGAAGAGGCATTTTGTACCGGTGAGGGCTGTGTAATTCTGAGCTGACTTCCCCTCTGAAGTCAGAGCAGTGGGCCCTTCATACCACCAGGGTCCTAGTTTATTACCTGTAAGGGAAAACATCAGTGAAGGCAACAAGAGGCCAGAGAGATGCATTGACCCTCATTCTGTGGTTCATTTGAGACTTCAGCCCATTTCATTTTGTACTAATCTTAGGGTTCTGGCTGCTTCTTGTAGAAGGACTGAAAATGGCAGGGCATGTGGGTGGCTCAGTTGGCTAAGCATCCGACTCTTGGTTTCGGCTCAGGTCACGATCTCTCATTTCATGGGTTCGATCCCCATGGCAGGCTTCGTGCTTGCAGTGCAGGGCCTGCTTGATATTCTCTCTTCCCCTCTCTCTGCCCCTCCCCCACTGTCTCTCTGTCTTTCTCTCAAAATAAATAAATAAACTTAGAAGAAAAAAAAAGGACTGAAAATGGCATGGGGTCATTTTGTTCTCAGGGGCTTTGTAAGTAGGAAGATATAGTCCTGTTCCCTGAGAAGTTAAAGGTTCCTTATACTGAAACTTCTTTTCCCCCATGCCTTATTGAGCCCTTGGCTTTGGTGGCTTTGGCAGTTTTCAATTTTTGGCTGGCACTGTCCTTGAACTCCAGAAGCATACTTACCTCAAGAGCGTTTTCTTCTGTCCAGACGTTCCCTTTATTGGTCCTTCATACCCGACCAGAGGAGCCAATGTAAAGTGCACTCAGGGGCTCCACAACGTGAGCTCTACTCCAGAGTTTCTCCAAGTACCTTCTTACAAATTGTAGAACCCTCTACAACGAAGCCACACACATGTGTTACGTGCCTACTGCCCGACTGAGGCATAAGTGTGAGATGTAAGAACAAGGAAGTTCAAGAACCACCCCTCCTTCTGTCTGGTTTCAGTTTACCTTGGAAGATAAGCTGGTATCTTGAACATGAAACCAGACAAAGCAGGGGCAGATGAGCTGTGTGGACAGCTCACGTTCTGGGGGGCTCTCTCCTTGGGCGATGTGGCAGGGAGGCCTCCACAAAAGGAGAGATCTGACTTGGCTCCTGAAGAGTGACGAGGCTTCAGGACAGAAGTCTCAACCCTGATAGAGCAACTGATTCAGTCCGGGAGGCTCAAGATTACAGACGGGGGGCCTGCCCCCACCTCGTGGCAATCTGGTCCCTGTGTCCAGGTACGGCCTCGGGGTGTGTAGTTTAAATTCCTGATGTGCAGCCGGCCAGGCTTGGGAACCTGTCACTGAGAAAGTCTGAACTGTAGTCCTAAAGTGAACGATTTCCTTTTCTGCTGGCCACCAGCACCGTCATGATGGGAGAGACAGTAAACACGGTGCCTGTTCAGGAGCGAGACTCCAGAAATGCCTGCTGCTGCTTTGTGAGAAGAAAACACTGAGCAATGATTGCTGTCATGTGTTGAATTGCTAATCTTTGTTTAGCAGGAGCTTCGTGCGCGCGATCTCTCGTGCACGTGATGTCTGGTTTCTACCACAGCCCTGTGCGCTACACTTGTTATTATTTTTACAGTTGAGGATGTCGGGGCTGGTGAGCTTCAGTAGCTTGCTGAATGAGGGCGTCACTCTGCTTTTAAGTGTGGGAGGGGAATCCCGATGCAGAAACACACCTTTTCCCCATTGCAGTCCTTGGTCTCTGTGTGGGAATTACCCCAATGGCTCAGTGGGAAGCAGAAGAGTCCTGGGACCTTGTAGGGGCAGGTGGTGGCCCTGAGTGGAAGCACCGTGGCAGCCAGGCCCACGCGTAACCTGGAGCTCTGCACGATGGCACGGGGGGGGGCCGTGGACAAAAGGTGCCAGCTTTGTAGGGACACACAGCGGACATCAGCCCTGGCTGCTCTCTGTACCTGCCTCTGGGAGATGGGCCAGTGGCCCCCCTGCGGGGCTGTTAGCATGCAATGAATTGGTGTTGGTGATCAATAAGCCATGGCAGTGGCTGCCTCACTGCCCCTTATTTCCTGGTGTGTCTCATGTCCTTCCTTTCATTTCCCTTCGCAGGCCCTAATTACACGTTACAGGTCACAGCAGTAGCCTCTTAGCTTTTGCACACACCATTTTGCTCTGAATCTTAAGTCTACTCTTATGCTCCAAAACCTTCCACAGGTCCCCCGCTCACACCAAATTAAGTCCAAACTGCTCTGACCGCATTCAGAGCCCTCTCAGATTGCCTCCAGCCTTTCACTCTCTCTAATCTTAGCTGTTATTACTTGCCACATTCCTGTTAGCTGAGGCTCTTGGCCGGATCCGTCACGAACCCACACGAAGGATGCTTGCTCTCTCCTGGCTTTGGGATGCCTTTCTCTGTCCGTCCTTCCGAATCCTGCCTAACCTCCCCACCTCAGGGCCCCCTGGGTGTTTTCTCCCTCACTTCTGTGTGAGGTTCCATTCTGCTTCTTTGTAAACCTGACTTCGTGGAGGGGAGCCCCCTGGAGGGCAGGATCCCGCTGCCTTCATTTCTGTATCACTGGCCCTTGGTAAGCATTCAGAAATGCTTGTTGAGACCAGTGACTGCCTCACAGTGTCCCTCTGCTTTCCAGGCTAACAAGGAGAACCCTTGGAGCTCCTGTAATAAGAAATTGATTGGAAAGTGCAAACTGTGGATGGTCATTGCCTCTGTTTTCCTAGGTCTCATTGTAGTGATCATCATAAGCTTATGTCTTATTGGAGGTAAGAGGACTTAAGTAGGACTAAGTTGATGCATTTTAAGAACTAATGTAATGTTTATGACTTACACTTGTTTCTGATATGAAAGATGTGCTGATTGCTGTTTCTTTATGATATGAATCTAAAACTGGTTTGGGATTTGGTATGAGTGGCAGCTATACATTGTTCTTTGTTTGCTTTATTTCATTTTTTTTTTTTTTTGTGGTTTGTTTTATAAGCTCTGAAAGAAGGGTGGAGACCAACATTTTACTTTAAACTCTGCCCACCGGATCTTGAAAATTTCTCAAGTGTTAATTTAAACACTAACTTATATTTGATTGTATCTCTGCATCTGCTGTTTGAATATTTTTTCCTTATCATTTGTTTGGTAAAATAATTATTGTACTTCATCTGATATACCTGGGACATTATTATAATGATAAATAATGAATAGCCCATTTGAAAGCATCTTTAAAACTTCAACAGAACCATGAATGTATAAAATGTCATTAATTTATTTTGGAAATAACTGTTTATTATATTTGTATTATATGTGTTTACAAAACAAAACTTACATGGTGCTAACTATATCCTTTACATATATTATTTTAGTTATTATTTATTATGAAAATGAAAATAATCCATATTCAGTTACCATGAAGCCCATCTATATTATTAATATTTCATTATACTTTCTTCTCTCCTTTTCTCGCATTTTTAAAATAATTTGAGATAAAGATTTTTTTAATCATCTTGTGGCCTACCTTTAGGATTTTTAATGCCATGTTGAGACCATTTTGCCAATTCATTAGAAATTATTTGTGAGGGGTGCCTGAGTGGCTCAGTCAGTTGAGCATCTGACTTCAGCTTGGGTCATGATCTCATGGTTGCTGAGTTTCAGCCCCGCATCAGACTCTCTGCTGTCAGCACAGGGCTCACTTTGGATCTTCTGCCCCTCTCTCTGTCTACTCTTCCCCCACTCGTGCACTATCTCTGTCTCAAAAATCAGTAAACATTAAAAAGAAAATAAATTATTTATGAACACTTTTTTAAAATGACTGTGTGTGATGTAGTCTTCCACACCATTTTAAAGTGTTTTTAAATAGTTGCTAATTTTTTATGATTATTGATATTAAGGTTTTCATGATGCATAAATATAGGACCCTCCAGTGGACAATCATTTCAGTTTTAAAATAGGAAAGAAGAAAATTGTTTTTATTTGTAAGTGGGGATGATTGCAGGGGCAGGGAGTTGGGATACTTCTTCTGGAGTTGGGATACTCTTTTATCCTGCAACTTTGCTGAATTCATGAATCAGCTCTAGCAGTTTTTTGGTGGAATCTTTTAGGTTTTCCACATAGAGTATCATGTCATCTGCGAAGGGTGAAAGTTTGACCTCCTCCTGGCTGATTTGGATGCCTTTTATTTCTTTGTGTTGCCTGATTGCTGAGGCTAAGACTTCCAATACTATGTTGAATAACAGTGGTGAGAGTGGACATCCCTGTCTTGTTCCTGACCTTAGGGGGAAAGCTCTCAGTTTTTCCCCATTGAGGATGATATTAGTGTTGGGTCATTCATATATGGTTTTTATGATGTCGAGGTATGCTCCTTCTATCCCTACTTTCTTGAGGGTTTTTATCAAGAAAGGATGCTGTATTTTGTCAAATGCTTTCTCTGCATCTGTTGAGAGGATCATATGGTTCTTGTCCTTTCTTTTATGGATGTGATGAATCATGTTAATTGTTTTGTGGATATTGAACCAGCCCTGCATCCCAGGTATAAATCCCACTTGGTCGTGGTGAATAATTTTTTTAATGTATTGTTGGATCCGGTTGGCTAATATCTTGTTGAGGATTTTTGCATCCATGTAAGTCGGGGAAATTGGTCTATAGTTCTCCTTTTTAGTGGGGTCTCTGTCTGGTTTTGGAATCAAGGTAATGCTGGCCTCAAAGAAAGAATGTGGAAGTTTTCCTTCCATTTCTATTTTTTGGAACAGTTTGAAGAGAATAGGTGTTAACTCTTCCTTAAATGTTTGGTATAATTCCCCTGGAAAGCCATCTGGTCCTGGACTCTTGTTTTTGGGGAGATTTTTGGAGTTGGGATACTCTTGAGGGTGATCTGGTCTCCACAAGGATTTGGGTTGAGTTGGGTTCTTCTTAGTAAACCCAGTCTTGGGTGAGAGCAAGACAGGATCCCCTGAGTCTCTCCAGAAGGCATCCTGAGATTTTCTTCAGGAACTCCACTTGCCCTTCACCTCATGTTCCTCCTCCCGACCTCCTCCTCTCCTGTCTCAAGGATTTAAAGTCCCTGAAGGAATAGGAAAGCTGAAAGATATATGCCAACCTCCAGCATGTTTCTCAGGCAGGCACCATGTTTGCTTAGTTACTTACGGCACAGTTGAGGTGGGATGGGTGATCCTTGGAGGCCATGGGCTGGTTTTGAGGTAGGCACTACACCCCTTCCATCATGCTGAGGACAGCAGTTTTGGGGTGGGCCTTCATATGCCCTCTTCCCATCAACTCCCACATGTGGATGTTGAAACTGAGGTTGAGCCATGCAGCCTTGTCCCATCACAATTAAGTGGTGCTATCCTGAATGTTGGCCGATTTGTCTCTTGGCATCTGGGGCCTCTAACAAAGGATGATGCTTCAGGTCCACTTGGTTTAATATTCAGGATTCTAAAGCACAAGACCCAAGAGCTGTGTTCCATTCTCAAAAATCATCCAACCTCTTCAATTCACAAACAGCGATCTGCAGAGGCAGGGGTTGCGTTTCCCTCCACAGTTTCTCAGGGGACACGTGAGTTCATAGGATAATATTCAGGGAGGAGCTCTATACTCTGTGTAGTGCAAGCTTCATTTTCAGTGTGGTTGTAAAATCGTCTTTAAAAATGTTAATGCTGTAGAGAGATTTGCAAACTTTCACATTTTTTAAATCAGAGCCCTACTTTTACTTTACTTGGCACCTCAGCCCTCAGGGGTTTGGGCCTTTGGGGAGAGTCATGATAGGTGGCGGTGGGAGTTTGCAATAGGGGAAAGGGGCAGGGACAGGGCTCCCTCCATGACGGCCCCGGCCTCACCCAGAGCGAGCTCTGTAGGTACTTCTGGGATGACAGTATTAAGAATTGGTCATTGCCTAATTGCCAAGCCCCAGCAAGGGAATCAAATTCATAGAACTTCTGGGCTCTGTGTGGAAAATACTGCCGCCTGGAAAAGCACAGTGTTAGCAGAGTCAAGGGCTGCACATATGGCTGTCTGGCTTCATTAAGAAGTGAGGTTCCTCAGGGGCCCCTGGGTGGCTCAGTTGAATGAGCATCAGACTCTTGGTTTCAGCTCCAGTCACAATCTCGTGGTTCATGATCTCATGGTTCTCGAGATCGAGCCCCGTGTGGGGCTCTGTTGCTGACAGCACTGAGCCTGCTTGGGGATTCTCTCTCCCTCTCTCTCTGCCCCTTCCCCTGCTCTCTCTCTGTCTCTCTCAAAGTAAATAAATACACATTAAAAGCTTTTTTGGAAAAAAAAAAAAAAAGCGAGGTTCCTCCTAAGCTGCTTTTGCCCTTTTTTTGCCTCCTTCTTCCCTTTCTCCTTCTCCTCAGTGTCCTGTCTCAGGGCTCCGTAGTACACAGACTGAGGCTCAGAGGCAGTGGTGTTAATGACTGTGGAGCTGGAGGGGACACAGAAGTGGACACGAAGCAGGTCCCACGATGGAAGGGGTAACTACCTGAGGAGGGCACAGTGGGGTACCCACGGAGAGGTGTCCACTGTGGAGGTGTACCTTGTCGCTAACGTTGTTAAGAATGACCATCAACTATGGTCTGTTTTGTTATTGTTAATTTTCTGCAGGTTGTGCACCCTTTACTGCCTGCCCCTCGGGTGGGCTGCCCAGCCGCTTTGCCTTTGCCCTGCCATTGAAGTGGTGGCAAATTCAGGGTCATGGCTCTGCTTATAGCACTGAGCCGGGGCTGCCCACACACTGTGCAGGAGAGGCTAGCACTCTGCCAGGCTTATGGTAAACAGTGAAATCTTTTTAAGTGGCCGCGTTTGGGAGCAGAGCCCAGGGAATTGTGTTGTGTCTGGAGGCTTGGTTTTGTCTTAGCTCTTGAGGGAAGAGATAATGATGGATTCTTTTCTTCTCTCTAAAGAATTGTAAGTTCCTTGATATAAATGGTAAAGGGTGGGGGGGGGAGGCTCCCCCCCCCCGCCCCCCCCACCCCCCCCCCCTCCCGCCCCGGCTCAAAGTCATCTTCTTTCTGGATAATTTGGAGGATAATTTAAGCACCCTCCAGGGTTCTCTTTGATTTGCCCCAGCCAGGGAGGGGAGAGACCTGAGGAACACCCTACGAATGACACTCTGGGTTGGGCAAAGTATCTTAAATGTTACAAAAGCCAAACTGTGACAGGTAGGTGGACACTTGGAAATATACTTTAAAGGTGATCAGATTTAACACTGTGGGGACCCTTATGTGATATCCTCCAGCATCACGGATTTCTGCCTGACTTCTTTGTTCTCTTTACATACAGGCTTTTCCGTGAGTAGGAATGCTGTGGTTCCAAGATACTAGCTCAACCTGACCTGAACAAATTATGCATTTTCTCCAAGCTTCGATGTCTTCATCTTAAAATGAAAACATTTGGGGTGCCTGGGTGGCTCAGTCGGTTAAGTGTCTGACTTTGGCTCAAGACCTCACAGTTCTTGAGTTCAAGCCCTGCGTCAGGCTCTGTGAGACGGCTCAGAGCCTGGAGCCTGCTTCGGATTCTGTGTCTCCTCCCTCTCTGTCCCCTCTCCTGTTGGCTCTCTCTCTCTCTCTCTCTCTCAAAAATAAATAAACATTAAAAAAATTTTTTTAATGAAAACATTAGTATTTAACTCATAAGGTTGGTTTGAGAATTACATGAGAATTACATCTACCGAGGCATAGCCGAGTGTCTGTACATGATGCTTAGTATATAGTAGCCATTCTTCCTGTTGTCCAGGCTTGATGTCTTGAAACTGTTTTTGATCTCTTCTTCTCTCCTATATCTAGGTAATTGTCAAAGATGTAAGCAGAGACTTCAGCAGAAGTGGCGTGTGTTGAATGTTTTGTTGAATGAATTGTTTTGCCTTTGAGTTGGGTATAAGAGCCACATTTTACGCTGTCTCAATGTGTCGGCAGACAGGTTGCACAGGGCAGTGCTCCCCAGTGCAGGCTGACTCATGGGAAAATCCTAGACAGACAGCATTGGCAAGTTATAAACCAGCAAGGCCTTTGGGGGCAGGAACTTAGTAGCAAATCTGTAGGCCCAGTGCCTTGAAGTTTCTTTGTGTTTTCACCTCTTTCTCTTTCCCTCAAATCTCATATGTTTCTCCACCTTCCCAACACCAACCGCTTCACTTATGCTCTCCATGGGATCCTCTCCAGCTTCTCCTAACCCATGGATCTCTAGATAGCTCCATGTCTGGTTTTCTCAACCTGAGCCTCTTCAAATGTGTTGGCATTGTCTGTCTTTCAAAATTTTCTTCCCTCAGAATCTTGCGTCTTCGTTTTAGGCTTTTTTTTCTCTTTCTCTTTTTTCACTGGCAGACTTCTAGAAATAGGGGTCTGCATTTGGATCTTGCCTCCTGATTGCTCCTAACCCATTGGTTCCAGGTCGTTCTTCCCAAGGTTACCCGTAATTGCTTGATCATGAAACCCAGTGGCCTTTCCCTCATCTCTGCCCTATTTGTAGCCTATTTGAGTGCGTTGTGCTCTTGTGGGTCTACAGAACTCCTGGGCCTCGTGTCTCCTGCTGTTTCTGCCTTTGGCCTCCACATGTGATACTTGAGGCTTGTCTTCAACCTTCTTACTTTTCACACTTTGCATCCTTTCCCTTGAGGAACTCATTTACTCCCAAGGCGGCAGCCACCCCTCTTGGAGCTGACTCCTAGATCTGCATCCACACTCTTTTCCTGAATTTGAGTCATACTCTTGGCTGGAAAGATCTCCGCCTGATTGTCTCCATCATTATACGAAACTACTATTCGTTTGTGTTCCCTTCCCCCATTAGCGCCCTCTATGGTTTCATGAGACCCTGTTTATTCCAGCTCTGCTACCATCCATTTGTGCAACTTCAGGCAAATTCTTCAACCTCCTTAGTCTCAGTTTCCACATTTGTAAGATCTAAATGATTTCTGAATCTGAGTCTATAAGTGGATCCTGATACTACTGCTTACTAGCTCAACCTGACCTGAACAAATTATGGATTTTCTCTAAGCTTCAATGTCTTCCTTTAAAAAATTTTTTTAATACTTACTCATTTTTGAGAGACAGAGCATGAGCGGGGGAGGGGCAGAGAGAGAGGGAGACACAGAATCCGAGGCAGGCCCCAGGCCCTGAGCTGTCAGCACAGGCAGGCCCCAGGCCCTGAGCCCGACGTGGGGCTTGAACTCACGGGCTGTGAGATCAAGACCTGAGCTGAAGGCAGATGCTCAACCGACTGAGCCACCCAGGCGCCCCCAGTGTCTTCATTTTAAAATGAAAACATTAGGGGCGCCTGGGTGGCTCAGTCAGTTAAGTGTCCAACTCTTGATTTTCAACTCAGGTCAATGATCTCACAGTTCGTGGGATTGAACCTCACATCAGGCTCTGGGGTTGACAGGGCGAAGTCTGCTTGGGATTCTCTCTGCGCCTTCCCCATTCGCGTGCATGCTTTGTCTCTCTCTCTCTCTCTCAAAAGAAATAAAAACTTTAAAAAAATAAATAAAATGAAAACATTAATATTTCACTCATAGGGTCGATTTGAGAATTACATGAGAATTAAAGCTGCAAGTGTGCAGCTGAGTGTCTGTAGGTAATGGGTAGTACAGTAGCTATTCTTCCTGTTGTCCAGGCTTGACGTCTTGGAACTGTTTTTTGATCTCTTCGTCTCTGCTGTGTCCAGGGAGTAGTCAAATCTTTTTTTTTTTTAATTTTTTTTTTTAATGTTTTATTTATTTTTGAGACAGGGAGAGACAGAGCACGAACAGGGGAGGGTCAGAGAGAGGGAGACACAGAATCCGAAGCAGGCTTCAGGCTCCGAGCTGTCAGCACAGAGCCCGACGCGGGGCTCGAACTCACGGACGGCGAGATCATGACCTGAGCCGAAGTCGGCCGCTTAACCGATGGAGCCACCCAGGCGCCCCAAAGGGAGTAGTCAAATCTTATCCAGTCTCATCCAGTCATTCCTTGGCAGTGCCTTGATAATGCACTGGCAAGTGCCTTTATCAGTGACTGTCCACTTCCTGCAGGCTGCTGCGGTGGGTCCTTTGTATGTGTTGATTCCCATCTTTCCCATTTCCCACAGTGGAGCGGTTGATATTTCTGCTGAGAAAACAGCTTCAGAGATTTACGTGACTGACTCGGGTCTCATGACTAATAAATATTGGCCAACACCAAGGTTCAAACTAAGTCTGGCTACCATTAAAGCCGGCTCCGTCTCCTCCATCTCAGGCTTTCTCCTTCCCTCCCTCCTTCCTTCCGAGTTCCACTGCCTGCAGTCAAAATCAGTCTCTCCCAATCTTGTGTCTAGTGGCCTGTCTGCCTCAGCCCTCCCAGTTCCCTTTCTTCCCATCCATCATCAGATTTTCCTCCACTTCTTCCTGGGAGACGTTTAACAACCTCCATCATCTCCTGAAGACATCTGGCGTTTAGGGCCTCCCTCTGAAGCCTCATTTCTTATATTCCAGACAAAGAGCTGTTTTGTGTATCTCCAGCATTCTTTGTATGTTTTGAGACCTTTTTTGAAGTTTATTTATTTTGAGAGAGACAGAGACAGTGTGAGTAGGGGAGGGGCAGAGAGAGAGGGAGAAAGAGAAAATCCCAAGCAGGCTCCGCACCGTCAAGTGCACAGCCTGATGTGGTTCTCGAACTCACCAAACCGACCTGAGCTGAAACTGAGAGTTGGACGCTTAACGGACGGAGCCACCCAGGTGTCCTTATTTTGTGATTTTTTTTTTTTTTTAAAAACACTTTTCCTCTGTCCAGATGAAGTCTCATTAGTGGCATAAAAACTCTCCTGACTGGATAAGTCCATTGTTAGTATTGTTATTTTGACAGACACAACTATTTTAGCCAGGTGTTGATACAGATTCATTATTTGGATCATATAAGTGTATGTCATTGGAGCTGCGATTAGAGACCTCTTTTGGTGTCTCTTCTTAAGAGTCTTTGAATTCAGCAGTTGTGTGAATCCTGAATTCATTTTCTGGCTTTCCCTGGTCCTTTCCAGGGCAGTGATATCTGCTATGGAAACGTAACCTGGTGGTTGTGGAGATCAAAGGTACCCATCACAGCATTATTACAGCAGAAAGTGAAAATGCTAAAAATCTGATGTAAGGAAATGGTGAGCCAATTATGAACATTATGCAGCCATTAGAATAGTCTTTGTCAGGAATTCCAGACACCAGGGAAAACAGCTTTTGTTACATTAACAACAACAACAACTAACAACAGAATCAAGACAAATAAGCAATAGTCTTCTCATGGAGACTTAAAATATGTAATATAAAATACGGGGGGGAAGGTGCCTGGGTGGCTCTCAGTTGGTTGAGCTTCTGACTTCGGCTCAGGTCATGATCTCAAAGCTCTTGGGTTCGTACCCCATGTCGGGCTCTGTGCTGACAGCTCAGAGCCTGGAACCTGCTTCGGATTCTGTGTCTTCCTCTCTCTCTGCCCCTCCTCTTCTCACGCTGTCTCTCTTTCTAGCTCAAAAATAAATAAACATTAAAAAATGTTTTTTAAATAAAATATGGGGGGGAAGAGTTGTTGATTAAGGAGTTATTTGTAATTTTTTTCTTGTTTTGCTACAATTTCCTGTACTTGGCAAGTTTGCAGCGATGAAGGCATAACTTTATTGTCAGACAAATGAATGTAATGACTTACAACAAACAAGGGTGCAGAGATAATTCCTTGTGTTGGGGACCCTCAAGATGACGCCTAGATCCAATGATTTGCCGGGAGAACTCATGGGACTCAGCATACAGTCATAGAGATGATTATGACTTACCATGGCAAAATGGTATAAAGCAAAATCCAGAGGAAACTAGGCACAAACCTCAGGACAGACACACTTACATGCTCTAGCAATGAGCTGTAACAACGCACGTGAAATGTTGTCTACCCGGGAAGCTCATTAGAGGCTCCAGTGCCCAGGGTTTTTATTGGGGTTGTTCCCATAGGCAGCCTTTGCCTGGTACCTACCAAAATTCTAGATGCCCAGAAGGAAAGGAGGTGTCCAGCATAAGCCACGCTGTTTGTACCAACCATTTGAGGCACGGTGAGCCCCTCTTCAGAGGGAAAGGTGGGAACCCTCCCCAAATCCAGGTTCCCAGAGGCCAGTGAGGGGCCAGCGTGAGCAGGCCTTTCTCAGCTGGTCATCTCGGGCCATGTGATCTCTTTTCTGCACATTCCCTCGTTCCTTGTGCCTCCCGTTTCCTCAACTCCGTCAGGGAGTAAATATCAGGATTCTTACTTCTTCTCACCGGCCCTTCCATCATACACTGATGGCCTTTTCGGAGTCCAGTAAAAGAGGCCACTTCTGTTATGTCTGCACTTTGGGATCTGAGAGGACGGTCTGAGGCAGCACGGACACACATTTCTACCACCCACGCCTTTCTCAGGGCCAGAGGGGTGGTTCCTTCGTGGGCCTGGTGGTGAGGCCCACGCGAAGCCCGGGGAGCAGAGGCAGCACCATGAGTGACAGCTTCTAGCTCCTGGCGCCTGGCTTTGTGTGTTTTTCCTTTGGCTTTAACTGCTTCAAAATCAATTAGCTCACCGTCATTAGAGCGCAGGCAGCCACACGTTTGGCCAGGATGCAAGGCCCTGGGGCTCTGAGTACACTTTGGCTTCCCTTCTACAAACAGAATGCGTCGACCTTTCTCTTGGGTGGGACAGACTGCAGAGTGATGACTTCGTGCCCACCTTTTGTCGTCCTGGATGATGTCAAGACCCGGCTCGTGTCTAGTCCCCGCGCTGTTCTGGTCCGTGATGTGATGTCCCTTTCTCAGCATGGTCCTTGACAGCCCAGAATGGAGGGGACTCACTAAAGTTCCTTGGTGCCAATCCCTGCCCCCCATCACCCACCGTTTACCCCGCAGACCCCCTTCCAGCACCTGCCTGGACACCCACGTACATACCTAAGGCTGCAGGTTCAGTTTAACAAAGGAATTCATTTTCTTCCCACTCACCCCCACCGGCTTTGCCCCGTTTGTATTCGATGGAATCTGGGACCTCTTCTGCTGTAAAACACACAAACAAAATTTTTGTCATAATGGAGGCAAGTCCCCTCCATTTGAGATTTTGATATTACCAAGAAGACACAGCACTTCTGCTTGTGCCTGCTTACGGTGTCTGGGCTTTATCCTTGATGAATGCTCCTGGCTTTCTGCAGCGGCCGGTGGAACAATTTATTATGTTAAGCTTGTGTTAACTTTTACTTTTTAATCCCCGCCCTCTTTAGCAACTTACATCGATGAAGATGAAAACGAAATACTTGAATTATCATCAAATAAAACATTCTTGGTCGAGCTAAAGATTCCAGAGGACTGTGTTACTGAGGAGGAGTTGCCTCACCAGCTCAGGAAAAGGGTAATTATATCTTAAGCATTATTTACAGAGTCCTTAGCATTAGAATGTGGGTTCTTGGAGAAAAGCTGGCATTGGGCTCTCAAGTAAGTAGCTTCAGGCTTGGATTCTTTGTCTGGGTTTTGGCAGAAACTGATGCTTAGAAATGGGTTTTCTGTAGTGTAAAGCCCGACAGAAGAGCTCTGGTCTCCAGGAAATGCGTCCTGGAGGACAGTGTTCCGTTTCCTCACTCTGGTCTTACATTTGATTCAACCTGTAGTGTCACTGAGGGTCTGTGATGTGCTAGACAGCTTGCCAAGTGTCAGAGCCATAAGGTCTGTGCCCTCAGTGGGGGCTCACAGTCCAAGAAGAGGAAGCAATTCAATAGTTCTAAAACAGGGCGATATGTTCTATCGTGGAGATGCATATAGAATATTTTAAAGGCACAAAGGAGGGGCCTCTAAACTACCTGAGGTGAGGATGAAGGCTTGGAGGGCCTCTTGGAGGAGGTGATACTCGGGATGAGTCTTGAAATATGAGGCAGGAGTGTTCTAGATAAAAGAGCGGAGAACACTGCACAGCAGCGTGTGGTGGGGATTTGCAGAGGTGAGGTGTGGTTTTCCTATTCTTTGGCAAGGCACCGGGGAAAAAGTTTTTTCTTCCCTCAAAGTATCCAAAATTTATTTTGTTTTGTATCTATTCACAGATCTTACAAATTGAATTACTATGTACGTATTGATTTTCAGTGTCTTTTGAAACCATAAGAGAAGTAGGATTTTTTTTAACTTGTTTGATTTTTGATTTTTTTAAATTTACATCCAAGTTAGGTAGCGTCTAGTGCTACAATGATTTCAGGAGTAAATTCCTTAGTGCCCCTTACCCATTTATCCCATCCCCCCTCCCACAACCCCTCCAGTAACCCTCAGTTGGTTCTCCATATTTATGAGTCTCTTCTGTTTTGTCCCCCTCCCTGTTTTTATATTCTTTTTGTTTCCCTTCCCTTATGTTCATCTGTTTTGTCTCTGAAAGTCCTCATATGAGTGAAGTCATATGATTTTTGTCTTTCTCTAATTTCACTTAGCATATTACCCTCTAGTTCCAACCACGTTGTTGCAAATGTCAAGATTTCATTCTTTTTGATTGCTGAGTAATACTCCATTGTATGTATGTATGTGTATATATATATATACACACGCCATATATATATATATATATATATATATATATATATATATATATACATGCCATATATATATACACACACCACATCTTCTTTATCCATTCATCCATCGATGGACATGTGGACTCTTCCCATACTTTGGCTATTGTTGATAGTGCTGCTATAAACACAGGGGTACATGTGTCCCTTCAAAACAGCACACCTGTATCCAGTGGATAAATGCCTAGTAGTGCAATTGCTGGGTCATAAGGTAGTTCTATTTTTAATTTTTTGAGGAGCCTCCATACTGTTTTCCAGAGTGGCTGCACCAGCTTGCAGTCCCAGGCGCTGAAAATTTTTAACGTTCGCTGACATGGTCAGCCTTTCATTTGAGCCCTTGTATGTGGTGATGGAGAAACACTGGAGGGTTGGTTGTGTTCACAGCCAGACCCAGGAAAGTATAGGCTAAGAGAATCTAAGCAAGACCAGCCTGCCACGCATTACGTGCTTATCTGCAGTTGATAGGTTGAATGGTGTGAGTCACCCTCCTTTGGTTTCCCTTTGATTCCTAGGAAGGCTCCCACAGGAGGAGATTCTTTCTTGTTCACCCCCGAGTTCGTTTCTGGGTACTGAGGTGCATGATATTTGATTGCGCCTTTGGTCACAGGAGTTTGTGCTCTGGGATGATTATCTGGGCTTCTCTTCTTCCTTCTTTCCCTTGTTTAAATCTTACCTGCAAGCCCCCTTCCCTCCTTTTCTTCCACCTGATTCCAGAGCAAGTGGCCGTGTGAATAGCCTCCTGCCTTTTTCCTCTTGATTGTTTTTTTCATCAAGAGGTTTTGCATTTGCAGAGCAGAAATGAAATGATTCAGCATCTGCACATATCACGTGTTACAGACTGAATTCTTGATGTCAAAGGGAAATGGATGTTAATCATTCACCTTAGAGCCATATCTCTGGCACAGAGCCGGACATGAGCAGATTCTGCAGGTATTTTTAGCTCATCACTGTGTAGTGCCAGAAGAACAGGGACTGGTGTGATCCCTGGGGCAAGTTTACAGGCTAGTTTGAGCTGGTTCCTTCTGGGATCAGTGGAAATCATTACACATTCCCTGTATACCCACAGGTGCATATGAGATGCGTATAAACAACTCCGTAAAACATTAAAAAAAGCTTTTTTTAATGTTTAATTTTGAGAGAGAGAGCGTGAGCAGGGGAAGGACAGAGAGAGGGAAACAGAATGTGAAGCAGGCCCCAGGCTCTGACCTGTCAGCACAACAGCAGGGCTCAAACTCAAGAACCAGAAGATCATGACCTGAGCCGAAGTCAGACGCTTTACCTACTGAGCCACCCAGGCACCATCTCTGTAAAACATTTTTTTAAAAAAGAGCTATCTGGTTTGCAAGATGATACAAGTTAAGGCATAGTGAAGTGAAAAAGCTACTGCCTTCTGGTGTCCCAACCAAATATGTTCAGGAACAAAAGTGAGCAACTTATAGATATTAGTCTTTTTTTTTTTTTTTTTTTTTGAGAAAGAGAGAGGGTACACCAGCCGGGGAGGAAGAGAAAGAATCTTAAGCAGGCTCCATGCACCCAGCACCGGGGAGCCTGATGTGAGTTTCATTGTGGGGTTTGACGTGGGGCTCGATCTCACAACCATGAGATGATGACCTGAGCTGCAATCAAGAGTTGGACACTTACCTGACTGAGCCACCCAGCTGCCCCATGAGATATTAGTCTTACTGTTGGGTCAAGAACTCCTTTCTTTCATTCACTCAGGCCAACTTCTGGAAGTTTCCAGATACGGAAGGTAAATGAGAATGAACAGTGGAACACCATGTCCTTGCTTTTGCTTTATTGTCTTGCTTCTCTAAACAATTTTCCTAGCCTCTCGCTTATCCTACTGCCAGAGTTTTCTTGTCTTGCAGGTGGGGCCCTGATTCTGCTTACGCCAACCTGTTAGGTGCATGTCGTGTTAACCCTGGCCTGTGTGCTTGATGCAGGAGTTAACAGTGGCTTCTCCAGTAACACAGGGAAGCTGTCTCCCTGGTCCCGAATTAGCGACTCTGCCCAACTCTGGTAGCTCACTGGGTGCCTCGCTCAAGGTGCACCCAGCCTCGTAGGCACAGCGTGGGACACCAGAGCAAGGGGTGAGAGGTCCCTCATTTCACTTCTTTAGGCCAAAGTAATGTGGTTAACGGCTCCCAGATATGTGAACATGTCCTAATGACAGCAGGGGACCGTGTCACCAAAAAGAATCAGAATCATAGAGTGGACACTAAAAGGGATCTGATATACCATTTCAGCTCTTAACATAAAATTTTAGCTTAAACTTTTTTTCTGAGAGGGGCCCCTGAATGGCTCAGTCGGTTAAGTGTCTGATTCTTGGTTTTGGCTCAGGTCATGGTCTCACGGTTGTGAGTTCAAGCCCTGCATGGGGCTATGCACTGACGGCAAGGGGCCCTACTTGGGATTCTCTCTTTCCCTACCTCTCTGCCCCTCCCCTCTCTTTCTCAAAAATAAACATTTAAAAGTAAATAAATAAAGGGTGCTTGGGTGGCTCAGTTTGTTGAGCATCCATCTGCAGCTCAGGTCATGATCTCACAGTTGGTGAGTTCGAGCCCCACGTTGGGCTCTGTGCTGACAGCTCAGAGCCTGGAGCTTGCTTTGAATTCTGTGTCTCCCTCTCTCTCTGCCCCTCCCCCACTCATGTGCATGCTCTCTCTGTCAAAAATGGATAAACATTTTAAAAAATAAATGAATAAATAAATAAATGACATTTTTTCTGAGAGTCTACTATATGCAAAATACTACTAGGCCCTAAGGATTAAAAAGGAAGAGGAGAGAAGAAACAGAAGGCTGGAAGGACATAATCTCTTCCATAATACGTGTGTGTGTGTTTGTGTGTATGTAAGGAAGTGCGTGGAAAGAACACCATCGTTAGCATTCCCCCCCCCACCCTTTTCCTCCTCCTCTTTCTCCTCCTTCTCCTCCTCCTCTTCCTCCTTCCTGTTGTTCTGCACAACCCTGTGAGAGCCACCTTCTTACTTCTTGCATGGGCCTGTTGGCAGCTTTCTTTTCTCTGAGGCTCAACAACTGTAAGATGACCTAGTCATTTTTTTCTGAAGTTCTTATCACTTTATGCTTCTTTCCTCCTTGGTATTTAGGACACTTTCCTTCTTGCTTCATCCTCACTGGGTAGTGTGGTAACATGTGAGGAGGAGGGATTTAGTGTCTGTAACACCTAGGACTGGATTCTTTGTGAGCAGAGTGGCCTTGGGCAGGTTTCATGACCTTTCCGAAAGCTGTGTCCTTTATTAACGAAAGGGGACGAGGTAGTAATGCCTCTTATGTCAGGTTCTTGTAAAGATCACGGCAAAAGTGTCAAGATTGGAGGCATACAAACTGTAGGTGCTCTGATCCCCCCGCTCCACCTTCAGGAGATTGAATTGGCACCAGGTGAATTCAGTGGGCACGTTTGTGGAAATGTAAGCGCCTGGAGATTCTGTTGGGAAGTAGGTGGGAGACAAAACGAGCGGAGCTCCCCTCAGGGCACTGCTTTTAGGCTAGGATTCCTATCTCTGAAATGTGTGGAAAAGGCTAATCAAAGGCTTGGAGAAGGTATTTGTAATGTAACACCAGCTAGCGTCTAGACTATAACACCAAACATTCCAGATACAGAAGTTGCGGATACCGCCAAGGAACAGGAAACCCAAGAGAAAGACAGGAAACCGATAATAATTCAAAGGTGAGAAATCCCAGAGTTCGTAAACACACACGAAAAGATTCTCAAATCCCACTAGTAAAAATGCATATGGAAAACCATTTTGTACCCCTTAGATTGGCAATAATTAAAACCCCCCCCCAAAACCTGGTAACGCTAAGTGCCAGCAAGGCCGCCGGAAATGTAACACACTTGCTGGGATGGAGAGCAGTGTAGCAACATTTAGGTGGGCTGGAGACGCATCCCCTCTTGGACCCAGTGATTCCATTGCTCTGCACAGACTCAAGGGAAACTTTTACATGTACAAGAAGAGAGGCGCAGAAATGTTCAAGGGTGATTGCTTGGGCATGGTTTGTGATAAGAGGAGATTCGTGCCAACAGTGCACGTGGCCATCATAAGGGAATGGAAGGGTTGGTGTGACCATTCAGGGACCATTCAGTCAGTGGTGACTCCGCAGGAGTAAGGAGTTAGTGTGAATGACCTCCGTCTCTACGTACCATCATGGGGAGTTATCAAATGTAATTTGGAGTGAAAAAAAGAAGAACGTGTAGACTATGGCACCTTTTATTTGCATAAAAACACAAAGTAATTATGAATTGTTATGTTACGCAAGGAATTATTACATTTGGAAAAACATGGCATGAAAAGGATATGCGCCGACTTGCAGACAATGATTCGTACTGGGGAAGGGAGGGAGGAAAAATAGTGTGTAGGAGGCGGTTTAGCTTTGTTTTGTTTTTGAAATAAAGGGCTGAACTAAGTACAGTAAAATGTGAAGTCACGAAACCTGGGTACTGGGAGCACAGCTGCCATTTTTTGTGTGTGATTGCAGTATTTCATGCATAAAACGAGGACTCTGTATCTTTGCAATTAGAGGCCAGCTCCATTTGGTCCCATTACTCAGGGGAAGGTGCTATTCCTGTGGCTTCCGTGGCTGTTTCTCCTCACAGTAAAGCTCTGCGGAAAGGAGAGAAGAAGCCCTCGTCCAGTGGTGTGCCAGGCCCCGGGTGGCCTGTTCTGCCACCTTCCCAGCCCCTGCCGTGTTGTCTCCTGCCCGGGGTCTTGGGGTTTGTTGGGCTCTGGCTGCAGACCACTCCCAGCGTGAAGGCTACAGGGGTCAGCACAACACGTAAGAGATGTTGAAAATCCCAGCCTGGTCACTTGCTCCTTTTAAATGAGTGTTAGCTTGAGTTTCAGTTGGGGTAGGCCCACACCTTCCTGTTTCTCGGTCTGGGGCCTCTGGATAAGTGAAATCCTACCTAGTGTGGAATCTCTGTCTATGAGGGTTTTGCTTTGTCAGGTGATACAGATGCAATATGATCCATCTGTAACGCGTGTGGTTGTTTTCCTTGTTCCTATTTTTTTTTAGCTCACAGATGTGTACAGTTCATCCCCGTCTCTGAGTCGTTACTTTACTTCAGTGGAAGTTATGGACTTCAGGTAAGAATGTGAAGCATGCCACGTTGCTCTTTCTCTGGAAAGCAACCCCCATCACCATTTGTCTAGAAGGACTTCCTGAGTGTCAAAGCACAAAAGGAACTGATGATGGGATGTGATGGCTTTGGCTTTGGAAGGGTCTTTGGAAACCTACTAGCTCAACTCCCTGATTTTACAAAGGAGTGAAGTGAAGCCCTGATTAATTATATGACTCAACAGGGTCACATGGAAGAGAGGAGAAGCCACTCCCAGGTAAACCATTCCTGCAGATGCTCCAATAAGCTAGGGGTAGGAATAGAAATAGATCTCAGATAGTGACCTGATGTAAATGGTATAATCCAGATACTAGCTTTTGCTTTTGAGGAACACAAGGAATACAGGAGTCCATGCTCCTTATACAATATTAAAAATATAAAGACATCTCATACAGGGAAAGTCTACCATTTCCTTCCACCCCACCTACTACCCCTGGATATTGCATGTTCTAGTCAATTCCATACATATGGTATGTTCTGCTCCCTTCTACTGAATGGGCTGCCATCAACAGTTTGGTGTGATTTCTTCTATTCATGTACTTACAATATATACTTTATATATTATACATGTATAGTAAATACATGCATATATATAGTTTTTTTTTATATATCTCTTAGTCCTAAATATTTTTGTCTCTATCTATAGAACCTAGATAAAAGGTGTATGTGTGTAGGGGTGTCACTTGATTATTTTTTTGTATTGGTAGGAGAAGATTTAGATGACAAAGCTTTCTTATCCACTATTCTTAAGATATCTCTGGAATGTGACCATCACAGATAGTATTATCTTAAAAAAGAGATAGTATTATATTGGGATTCCTGCTTCTCAAACTATAAATTTCCCAAACCATAATCTTAGTACAGGGGGGGAAGCATTAGTGCAGGGGGGAAGCTACCCAGGTGATAGCACCACGGGATAGGGCCAAAAGGGACCTGAAGTCTGAAACTGCATACAGTGGCGGGTTGCCTTGACAGCTCCATCCCTCTTTCTTTATGGACCCCCCACTGTGCATATCACCTTATGGTTACATCTTTGACATTGCTCGTTTTAATCACAAATTACTGGTATTAAAATGCCGATAAAAAAGCCCAACACATTTTCCTGTATATATATACTAGCCCCGACTTGCAATTTAAAGACAGAGCTGAGAAAGGAAAGACACTCAGCCTGGAGGGTCTTTCTGAGAATCCAGCCCCCATATTATGGGTTTAGAGGAGGTGGGGCTGCATAATGGGCTGGGGTAGACATTGGGGGGAACAAAACAAAAACATTAGAAGGTTGAACCAAATGTGGCTAGAAATCTGAAGATTAAATGTTAGAGAATTTGTTTTTACGAGTTATTTGAAAGAAAAATCTAAGACTTTAGGATTTTGGGTAGAGGAGCTCTGCACGGGAAGCACTTTTGTTGCATTTTAAGAGGTCCAGGCAGCGTTTTAACAGTGTTGGGATGAGTAAGAAACAAAAGCCATTGTCCCCCAGAAGGTGCTGCCGCTAGCGGGCAGGAGACAGCCAGAGACCCCTGGCAGCCAGGTTTGTGTCTACACGGGATAGTGACCTCAGTCCTGCCCCAGCCCAACAGGAACCTGCGAAAATGGCCTTTGGTTCGTCAGTTGCCAGGCGCACTCTAATAGTGGGCAGCTGAGGCGAAGCCCACATGGCTGTTTTTCCTGAAAGTCCCTCCTTTCCCCTCAAGATCTAGCCTTAATGTAAACTCCCCCAGTGGGTGACCTGATGTGGTGGGACTAGGTTGGGCTAGCCAGGCTGGGTTAGGCAGGGCAACCCTCTCTTTCAAAAACTTCTGGTCTAGTCTTCTGAAAGTCAGCCTGTGATCCTTTCCATAAGCCAGCCTGAGACCTTGCCCACCTGTGGGAGTGCAGGGTGAATGTACGCCTTGATGTGCAGCTTGATGTGCTATCAATGGTCAACCTTGATGTTGACCATCGATAGCAATAACTGGCAGGTGGAGCACGGGGAACAAGTAATGACACCTGCACACTTGTGTCTCTGGCTGAGAGCCTGAACGTGCATTTTGCAGCCTGTCCATAGCAGCACACGTAAACCGAGAGGTTCTCCACAGTCTCGATGGTATTTTGTTCATCCGAACTGCGGAGTTTGGCACACTGCTTGGCTGTCACGGGTTATAAACCTGCAGCCACATGAATATGAGAATAGTGGCCTATGTGACCTCTGGCCACAAGAGGGAGCTCATTCCCCGTCCTTAGCAGGACCGGCGTTCTGATCCAGGCTCCCGGGAGCGGCAGGTCAGTCAAAAACTGCCCTAGGGTGAGAGTCTCAGATGTGGCCACCTCTTAATTATTTTATTGCAGGCTCTTAATCGGGGCCTTCTTGAACCAAAGTATGCGGATAACTTTGAAAAACCTGTATGTCGAGGTAGCATTTGTAGCATTTAACCAGCCGGGGTAAGCTACTAATTAACCGAAGATAGCCCTATGATTATTTCCATTTTGGGACTGGAAAAATGTTCTAGGAAGATGAAGACCCCTTTTCCTTAGGTCCCTTTCCTGAGAGTTGCAAAGCTGAGAGCCTCGGGAGGTGGAAATTGGACAGAAAACGGGTCTCACTTTGGAGCTGTGATATGCTGCCACTACACAGGGCAGCCGGTGGGAATTCGGGAATTCTGGAGCCAGCTGGTGGCAGGGAGCTTTGCGTCCTACCTCAGACATTTTGTAGGTTAAGGAATGAACTGGTTAAACCAAACAGCTGTGACAGTCACTTGTCGGGGCAGGGAGAGGGTGGAGGGTGAGGATGTGGAGAAGGGAATACAAGAGGAGAACAGGGCTTCCCTGCCTCAGGGGATAAAAGTCTGGTATTGGGGCAGAGGATGGGCCAGCCCTTGGATCGTCCTTGACAGTAGCTGCATGGCGACTCTCCCTTCAAGGGCCTCTCCCAGGGGTCTCCTAGAGGATGGGTTTTAGGTGGAAGGAAGAGGTTAGGGTCATCTCAACTTTCTGTGGCGAGATTACAGAAGAGGGTTCTTCTAGGACAGTATGCCCTTTGCCTTTTTGTACTGGAGGAACATGAGGAACTAGAAAGAGGGTCGTGCTAAAGTCAGCTTCCTGGGTTGCAGTGTGATGCTGTTGATCTGTGTTGCTGTGTCTGTTTGGCGTGCCTTTCAGCAGTGAAAATGCCACCGTAGCCTACCACCTGCAATTTGGGGTTCCTTCAGAAGATGACAGTTTTATGAAGTATATGATGAGTAAAGAGTTGGTGCTGGGCATTTTACTACAGGATCTCCATGATCAGAGAGTGTCCGGTTGTGAGACTTTGGGGCTTGATCCAGCATCCCTCTTGCTCTACGGTAAGTCGAAGAAGTCAGGAAGGCAGAGTTGTGACCTTCAGTAAGTGAACCAGATGGAGGGCAGCTGGTTTGGTTTGATTTCTGCGCAAGTGATGTTCATGCTCCACGGAGGAGGTTACACGGTCCTGCCTCCATGAGCAGACAGAGTAGGTGGGAAAAAATAATTAAATTGTAAAGATGAGGCTAAATGTTTCCCTGTTGTAGCTCACCCACATTTGGAGTCCCATATCCCACTTTGCAACATCATTGGTGAGCTTCATGAAAATGCCACGGTTTCACAAGAGAAGTATTGGATTTGGAACGAATGATACCTCTAAATCATTGAAAGATTATCTCAGTATGAGAAACCGATCTCCTTTTTCTGTTGAAGGCCACTGAGTCTATTACATTAACAGAGGGGCATGAAAGGGCAAATCAGTCTCTTTGGAAAGTTAATCAACTTACTCATCTACTTTTGAAACCAAGAGTGGAATGAGAACATTGGTATGTTACTTTTCATCAGCATGGAAAACACCCTGCTTGTCAGAACCTGAGAATTTTTAAGACTTTGCACAAAACCCGGTGAAAAGGAAGGTGGGGAGGTGAAGTAACCACAAGCCTTGGAGACGCGCCTCCATTGCATCTGCACTGGGAGCTTCGGCCTGACCTCTGGTCTCACTTCCCACCCTGATCCCTTGCTTGGAGGCGCAGGGGCCCTTGTTAGTTAGCCCATAATGCCGACCATCTTGTATATTTCATCATCTGCGATCCGCAGGAAATACTTTCTGCACACCGGTAGTAGTAAATGCCAGTTAAATGAGTGAAAAAGGCAAATTAGGAGATGTAGTTAGCACCAGGCACGGTGCCAGCCAGCCTAGAATCAGAAGAGCAGGACAGATTGCCAAGTACTCCTGTTCCTACATAGTATGAGAAGGGGTGTTCATTCTACTGGCATTTCTTGATGACGGGAAGTGAAAGTAGGCTAATCCTTGTTTAAGACGGTGTAGTTATATAAAGCAGGTCTTAAAGCTTGCTTTTTCCCAAATAAGTAGAATGAATGATATTCAGAAGGCCAAATTTAAGCTCACTGAGAATGAATTGCTTCCTCACAGAGCAGTTTTACTTACCTGAATAAGTAAAGTGTGTCTGTGGGCCAGAGAGCATCCAAGTGTAGGGTGAAGAGGTTATGCACCCCTCAACAGGAATTTTAGAAAGAGAGAGAGAGAGAAGGGAGGAAGGAAAGAAGGGAGGCAAGGAAGGAAGGAAGGGAGGAAACCCTTCAACCCCCTGCTGTATGCAGAGGTGAGAGAAGGGAGGTGCAGCTGCCTGAGATGCATCTGGTGGCCGTTGCTGTGTCATGAGTGATCTCGATTTTCCGAGCCCCCTCTGTACTTTGGTGGTTACCAGCTCTTTCCAAAGGTAGGCAGGGAAAGTAGAAGAGGAGGGTGAGAAAAAGTTGAGAGGGTTATAAGAGTGGGAGGGCCACTCAGAGGGCAGTGGCTTGTGAGCCTGGGGAGAGCTTGGGAAGAATTTAAGCTCAGACAGATGGCCTTGGAGACATATCCCTGGGGCCAGATGGCGGCAGGTGCCCGAAGGATGCAGCCAGGAGTAAGCAGGAGATTGTATCATTGTTCCTCTCAGACCTTTCTGCTGGGGGTGGGGGGTTTCTATGACCCCGCATCCACTTTCTAGAGCATGCATGTGCAGTGTTTGAGCCATTTGATACCCTCAGGATTGTGAGTATCAGTCCAACGGGAGACAATACAGTGACCATTTGGGAAGAATGAGGAAGGAAGAAGAGAGACCCCGAAAAGGCAGGCAGGCTAAGGGAGGGGACGAGCTCAGTCAGGGATAGGTGGGCTGAGCAGAGGCCCCTGGGAGGGACCCAGTGAGACCCCATGTGTTCTTAGGCCAGTTTTCCATGTTCACCGCACTGTGGGTCTGAGGGTTACCCCACCCACCCCCCGTGATCCTCTGGGCAACCAGTTTCCCACAGAGATGCTGCTCCAGTTCTGCAAAGAGCAATGATTCTTCTTCTTCTTCTTTTTTTTTTTTAAGTTTATTTATTTTGAGAGAGAGTGAGAGAGAGAAAGAATCCCAAGTAGGCTCTGCACAGTGTGGAGCCTGATGGGGGGCTCGAACTCACGGATTGTGAGATCATGACCTGAGCTGAAGCCAGGACTTAACTGACTGGGCCACCCAGCCACTCCAAAGAACAATGATTCTTAAAATTCTTTTTCCAGAAGAGCCTGGATGGCTCAGTTGGTTAAGTGTCTGACTTCTTGATTTTGGCTCAGGTCGTGATCTCACAGTTCATGAGTTCAAGCCCTGCACTGTCAGTGGAGAGCCTACTTGGAATTCTCTCTCTTTCCCTCTCTCTCTGCCCCTTCCCCAGTCTCTCTTTCTCTCTCTCTCTAAATATATAAACTTAAAAAAATATTTTCCCACGTAATAAGAGCTTTTAGGATTGATTCCCTTAGCAACTTTCAAAGGTACCACACAGCAGTGTTAACTCTAGCCCTCATGCTGCACATTCCACCCCCAGAACTTATTTATCTTACAATTGGAAGTTTGTGCCTTTTCACCACCTTCACCCGGCCCTCTCCCTCTGCAACCCATCTGGTCTCTTTTTCTATGAGTTTGTTTTTCCTAGATTCCACGTGTAAGTGAGATCATGCAACATTTTGCCTTTCTCCGTCTGACTTTGGTCACATAGCATGCCGCCCTCAAGGGTAACGGAACTGCTTTACTAGATCTCACCTCCCCCTTCTGCTATTTTTGAGCTCCTTCACTTTATGGGTGTTTGGGGGCCTGGGGATGGGGTGGGGGTCAGTCTGTTTTACAAATGTAAAATGGCAGCACGAGTTATTTTAGACATCTTGACCTGGAGTAGTTATTTTGTACTGTTTTCGCATATGTGAAGGACTCAGCTAGACTAAATGAAGGCAAAAGCCAGATTTGTGTGAGAGAAAAGAGGAAAACGCTGCAAGCAGTGAGAAGAGTGAATCCTGTTTGCACATTTTGGGGGTAAACTGATGAGCTGGCTGCAGGCAGAGGAGCCAACGTGTGAGTTCCGGTTTTGACAGGACTGCTTGGTATCTAGGAAAATCACTTAGGTTGTGTATTGATTTTCCAGGAATCTTGGAAAGTTTAGCCAAGAGGCACTAATTCTCAAGTGGGGTCAGTTTTGCCCCTCCACCGCCCCCTCGGGGTAGCTGGTAATGTCTGCCGATGTTTTTAGTTGTCACGATTGGGTGCGTGTATGAGATACTAGCATCTAGCATCTAGATACCAGCATCTGACTATCTTACAAGGCACAGGGCCCCTCTCTACTGTGGTAGAGGTTTTTCCCCTCTGGGGAAAAAAACAAAAAAACCAAAACCTCAAGGCAACCTGGCTGGACGCATGCGTGACAACATCCCTCATGACCCTATAGCATGAGACCACTCAATCAGGCTGCATGTTTGTGTGTGACCATATAGGGAGACAAAGAAATAGAAAATGTATATAAAAAACTACGCTACCTGCCGTTCGGGGCTCAGTGCTTCGGGTACGAACCCAGCTAAGCGGCGCCTACATGGGCGAAGTTGCTTCCTGGAAAGAAAAGCCTCAGTGTCACGACTCTCTGTGCGAGAATCCTGCTACACTACTACAAAGATTGGTCCAGCCCCAAATGTCAACTGTGAGGACCCTGTGGCAGTGCACGGACCCTCCATGTGATGGTCCTCAGGTCCTTGCATGGGCATCTCCACCTTGGTCAGGCCAGGTCCACGCCATTTCCCTCATCAGACTTGCTCACAGTCTATTGTATACCATTTAACACACTGAAAATTTAGAGGCTAGGAGATATCTATTAGCTAGAGGCTAATAGATTATGAAAACGGACATCATTTAAATGTCCTCAGCACCCAAAAGGCTTCAACAAAATGTTATCGTGAATCATACCCAAATGAATGAGCAACGGGTTATCTGCGTTTTGAAAAGCATTCAGGGGCACGTGGGTGGCTCAGTCAGTTGAGGTCCCACTCTGGATTTTGGCTCAGGTCATGATCTCCTGGTTGGTGAGTTCGAGCCCTGCATCGGGCTCATGCTGATGGTGTGGAGCCTGCTTGGGATTCTCTCTCTCTCTCTCTCTCTCTCTCTCTGCCCTTCCCCAGTTTGGGGGCTATCTCTCTCTCTCTCAGAATCAAATAAAAATAAAAATTTAAGAAAAAAAAAAAAAAAGAAAAGCATTCAGAGATACGTGTGTGTATTGACCGAAGAGAAAACTTCCTCTGTTAGGGATTTATAGGCATTTCAAGTTTACATAAGAGTTTATTTTCGAACCCAATGAAATAAAATGAAAGCATAAATCTGTACAATAATCATGATTTAAAAAAATTAATGACTTCCGTTTGTATTTTCTTTTCAGAATGAAGCAGTGGATACCAGTCTGTATCTGAAAGCAGTGCTCCACTGAGTTTGGGGATGAGAGAATTCATGTCATTTTCCAGAAGGGATCCTGTGAATTAACGTGGAAGGGCTGGCAATGGCCTCTCCCCCCCATTCTGCGTTTATGAGGTCTGGCTCCGTCTCCAGCAAAACAGCACCTGTGAGCTACTGCAGCTGGGTTCAGCCTTGACAAAGGCAGGAAGCCCACAGTGGGGTTGGGGGTGGGGTAGGGGGGGTAACGGGGTAGGTGGGCGGAGCTTGCCACGTGGGGCTACTGCTTTTCTTGGAGCACTAGTTGCCCCCACCCACATGTGGACACTTTCACTTTAGTGCAAAGGTGACCTTTGAGGCGGGATCTTCTCAGCCCGTGCTGGTGGAAAGGGAACACAGTAGGTAGGCAGGGGTGAGGGACAACTCAGCCCCTCGCTCTCTGAAATCCCCTCCCATTCCCCCACTCCCGATGTGATATTTGATCTACCTCCAAGCAAGACTGTGAGGAAGGCACTGGAGAAGACCAGAGCAGCAGAGTTCTGTGTCTATTTCCGTGACCTGCAGATCTTCGCAAACCGGCCTTGGCCACATTATCCGCTATCCCTGTGTTATGTATAGCTTCGGAAATACCACGCGTGTTTATTTCCCATCTTATTGCTCCCGTGACTCCTGAACCCCACTTTTGGAAAGTGGGTCCCTGTAAGCTTGGGGGTTTGAACACACAGCTATCATTTGGGATAGTTTTGCCAATTTACAGTTTGTCACACTTCCATCCGAGAAACATTAAGGCTGCCTAGCCATGTGCTGTAGATACTACACCTGGGATTTTTATTGTCCAATGTTACTGGCCTTCCTATAAAACTCTGTGTCTTCAGGCAATGATGCTTTATCTTATTGAAGATGGTTTGAAGCAGTTTCCAACTCTGTTGGAAAGAAACTGTTGGAGGCTTAATGCCAACTTGTTTGCCGGCTGAGGGGAGCATTAGTGACTGTGTTGATCATCTGTGGGTACAGAATTGCCTAGCACGAGGAAGCACAGTATTTGTTTTGTGGGGAAAATTGATTTGCTGGAAACTTTCCAAGAGAGAGTGTTGTGATCATATAATAAGAGTCTTAGCCCCGGTGTCTCAGTTAAATTGGCTGTGGGTGGACATCAGTATGAGGGGCTATTGTATATGGGGTTGTGTCCAAATGTGCGTGTCAGGCCAGATTTGCCTTGGTCTTTTTGAGATCCAGGACTCTGGAAAATGTGAATTTGCTTTCTTATTTAACTAGAGGGTGCATTTATTGTAAACTTGGTGTGCCATTTTGAGGATAGTTCCTTAAACTAGCAAAATAGGTGAATTTCCCTTCTTCCTCTTTATTTTTTACATGTCAAATGTAAATCTTAGTGTGTTTGTACTTTGTAGAATGTAATGAGTAACTTTAATGGAGAAGGATTTAAAAATATTTACAATAAATTATTTTTGCGTGGTCATTGTCACATTACTATTGCTTTGTAGCTGTTGACTCTCCAGGGCCATGATTTGGGCTGGCATTTTCTTGCAGTTAATGGTGTTGGAACTGATTTTTTTCATTTCCCTGAGGGCAGCTTCCCCTTCTGAGTAAGACTGAGCTGGATGGGCTGGGGTGGGCTGGGTCCTCCTCCTTGCCAGTGAGAGCGGGGAGGGGCCCTCTCTCTACCTTCCAGTTCCTCCCAGGGCTCTCCCAGTAGGACCAGGTGTCTCAAGGGCCTGGGGCCAGAAGGAAGGACCTGTTCCTGTGTGGAGACAGGATGGTGTGGTTTTCCCTTCTCCTGAGAGGCAAGTACCTTTTCTTGGGTTTTGACCCCTTGTGAATCACACAGAAGACTTTCCATAGGTGTGGCTCTTTGGTTCATGTGCTGTGGAAAGAGTTGAACTTTGTGACTAAAGCATTTTGAGGTGTCTGGAAAAAAAATGGCACTCACGTATACACTGTTCTGCAATCGGAGATGAGTTTATGGGTCGCCACACATCTTAACGGTGAGCACAATGCCTGGTGCATGATAAGGTTTCAACAACTATCTGTGAAGCAATTGAAAGATTTAAGAAGAGAAACCGGGGTGCCTGGGTAGCTCAGTCGGTTAAGCGGCCGACTTGGGCTCAGGTCATGATCTCGCAGTCTGTGAGTTCGAGCCCCGCGTCGGGCTCTGTGCTGACAGCTCAGAGCCTGGAGCCTCTTTCAGATTCCGTGTCTCCCTCTCTCTGACCCTCCCCCGTTCATGCTCTGTCTCTCAAATAAATAAACGCTAAAAAAAAAAATTAAAAAAAAAAAGAAGAGGCACCGATCTTTTCTGGAAGTCATTTAGGGACAGGAAGGAGACAGCCAGATCAGTGGGATGTGCCCCTTCTCCTATTCCCAAGAAAAATTCTACCCATGTGTCCAATTCTTTTTTGCCTCTCAATTTAACTTAGTTCTGTAGATTTTTTTTTAATGTGCTTTGCAAATTACAAGAGAGACCGATTACAAGAAAAGAAGCTGCTGGTCTTGTTAGGCATTGAGACTCTGCACAGACCAAGTGGGAAACAGCAGGAAAAAAACAGCCCGGTGTGAAAAATAAAGACAAACTGTAGGGTTGTGGGCAGTCAGAGAAACGAGTGGTCAGCATACATCAGTGGGGTTTGAATAAATAGATTTGCTTTCCTTTACACGTGTTTGTGTCTTCTGAGGATGAGGTTCACGTGTTGTCTTTTCTCTTTTAGATGTGGGCTCTGCATGGACTCCTGCTCCATCCAGAGTCTGGTCAGTGCTGAGAAAAATGAGAGAAGTCTCTCTGAACCTTCCCTTCTCTGCTCCCGTTACTGTTTCATTGCTTTAAAATAAACTAATTCATGCTGTCACCGCACTGCTGGCAGTGGTGTCCTCAGACATCCTTTCGCCTTTCGGTTATCGTTAGAGACCATGTATTCTTAGCCTCAGAAGGTAGTCCCCTCATCGTCTATTTAGGAAACCGAGGTCTGGAGAGACTGAAGAGTGAGCTTAGAGTTCCACCATTTTGGGGGGCAAAGTCCAGCCCACGGGGCAACTGCACACCATCAGTGGCCTCCGACTTTGGCAGACACCCCAAGGTCCTGCTCAGTTCAGGCTTGGCTGATGTCTGGGAAGCCACAAAGAGCACAGGCGGTGAGGGGGGAAGGGATGGGTTGACAGGTGTCACCATCAGACTGTAGAAGACTCTCTGGGATGGTAAAGACCACTCAGTGCTTCCCCAAGTGCCTTGCAAAAAGCACCCTCTGTCTAAAAGGGGGAAGAACTTATACTGACCCATTTAACAGATGGCAGAACTGAGGTATGCTCAGATCAAATGACTTTCAAGTTGCTTTCTGAACACAAGAGGCTGGCTTGAAAAAGAACAGAGTCAGAGAAATGTGAGCAGAATCTCCTTCTCTCTGAAGGCTCCTGCGGTAACCTGGGGACTCATCTGTCCTGTTCTACCTATGCCCTTCCATTCGCGAGTATTCGAAGCACCCGTCACCTGCGGTTGTCCTAAAAATGTCAGCGTTTGCATTTATTGTCAACGGTAGATTTTCCTGACCCTGCCCTTTTCTTGTACCTCTCTTCTGTTCTGAATAAGAATTTATTCACGGGTTAAGGGATTATTTATAGATGCTACTCTGAACATAAAACGGAAACCACGAAACCTGCAGTGGCTGTATAAAATGTGCCTTTGTGTACTGGCCATGTACAGGTGTGAGACCGGCGAGGGGGAAGGGAGTTTTCTGATTATATCTGTGCTCCCTCAAGGAGCAGTTTAGATCTTCAACCTCAGTATCTTATCCAGAACACAGGAATTCTTTCCCTGATGGATGACCTCTACAACCTAAATTGTGTAACACAGTGTGTGTGTGTGTGTGTGTGTGAGTGAATGTGCATTTTCAGGAAAAAGGGCTTCACAGCTTTCATCAGAAATCCTGAAATCCATGGAAAACAGGATCAGCATTATATACAGACATAGTAGGGATTCCAAAGCCCTCCCAAAGGGCTCTCCTGCTCAAAAATAATTCCCTTTTGTAATCCCTCTAAATGTCACTATAAGAACAAATTTCTTTGGTTAAGCATTTATGCTTAATGTATTGCTGATAAAAGGTATATACTATTTGGGACAAATAATACTTTCACGGATAAGACTCAAATTTGTATAACTTCTATTGTACTAAAAAGTTATAAACCGGTCAACTTCAGTAAAGGTCCAAAGTCCAAATGAAAAATTCCAGTATAAAACCCAGCGATTGTGTTTCTCTCTCCCTGGAGGACAGCTGGGTGACCCTGATCATCAAGCACATCAACACGTGATTTTCCTCAGACATCGTGAAGTTTTTTGTTTCTTTTTGCTCTTTGAGATAATTTATTCAGGGTCTGTGGTAAATCAACTACATACATTAGATGCAGCCCTCCTGTTGATGGGTGTTAAAGCTGAGCCTTCAAGTTACATGCTCAAGGTCATAGAGGGAGAAGGAGGTAGAACCAGGATTTGAATCATCGATTATCTGACTCTAATGTCCACACTCTTTCCCCTAAGTGAACCCTGGCCAAGGGTCAAAGTTAGAGTTCCATGTGAGAGAACTTTGCTGAAAACAGGAAGTTAGCAGAGGACAAGATGCCCAGATGTGATTGGCTCTTAGCTGAAGCCCACCAACTGGCTGAAGTCTCAGCAAACCTGTGTTGGCACATCCAGCCTCATGGGACCAGATTTATTATCCTCATTGGCATTTAGCATATTTTAAATAGCAGTTATTTAACCTTGGTTAGTTTTGGGGTCAAAACAGTGATTAAACACATAACATATCCACTACCTTGTCAACAAACTTCTTGCTGTTTTAACATCCCTAAAATTAGGACAATGGCCGTGGCTTAAAACAGGAAGTTGAGAACACAGGTGTGAATATAGAAATAGGCTAATTTGCTAATTATTCTTGGTCTCATATAAATTGTGGTTTAATATTTTCATGCCAGGTTACTGGTATCAGCTCTTATGAGTTATAAAACCCAAACACATTTGTGTTGAGTTTCTCTCCAAATATGACCATTTAGGCCTGGGGTCTGCAAACTTTTTTTTTTTTTTTTTTTTTCCTGAACAGGGCAAAAAAATAAATATTTTTGGCTTTGCAGGACCTCAGTGTGTGTCAACAACGACTCAAGTCTTCTGTGTTTGAGCAGCCATAGAAAGTATGAACATGTATAAGCATGGCCGTGTTCCAATAACAATTTACTTATTAAAAAAAAAAAGGCACTAGGTCAGGTTTGGCCTGTGGGCCACAGTGTACTGACCCCTGTTTTAGGGAGTAGACAGAATTCTAGGAACAGTGAGAAAAAAACTAGGAAAAATAATCAGAACATACAGAGAAAGGCTCATTGGAGAAGGGGTATGTGTGTGGGGGTGTTATTTTTCCCATGTAGACATTTGATTAATATTTTATACATGACATATGAATTAATCCACATATACACCACACAGTTAAATAGAGGCTCTTCTATGTAGTATGTTGGAAGAGTGTGGAATCAGGAGCCAGGAAATCGGGCTCTGGATAAAGTTCTGTCAGTAACTTGCAAAGTTACATTGGCCTACTTATCCTCTCTGAGCAAAAAAGGGATGGTGGCATTAGAGTGTCTCCATAGGTCTTTCTACTCTACCATGCTCTAATGCTATGATTTTCTTATTAAGATATTTCTAGGGAGAAATACAAGGTTTAAAATATGGATTAAAATTATACTAAAAATTATATAAAAACCTGGCCTAGAACTTACTGATTCAACCCATGTAACCGACAAAGCCATGAGGGCCAACAAGTCAAAGGACACTATGCAAAGACCATCGCTGAGTGGTATGGAGTGAGAGGAACGCACCCAGCCTCCCCCTACTCCCCCCACCCCCTGAAGGCTCCAGGTGAAGAGTTGGGCCCACGTGTGGAATGAGTAGACCCCCCTGGCATGCTTAGTATGATTGGTAATGCTTCCTTGTGACTTCAGAAGACATTTTATGAGAAGAACCTGGACACAGGAGCAGACTCTTTGTGATGCTCCCAGCTGTAGAAGACCAAGAAGCCCCTCCCACCACTGAGCAAAGCAGCCAGTTCCCAAAGCCATTTGGAATCAAAGATGGCCACTCCCTTCTCAAAGAGTGGTGTTTAGGATAAGTGGTTGGTCTTTGTAGGATGAATATTGAGTAGGATCTAAGGATCCCTGTGGTTTGTAAACCACATTCTGCAGAGATCCCTGTAGAAAGGGGTGGCGTGTGTGTGTGTGTGTGTGTGTGTGTGTGCCTGTGCGTATGCCCCTTAAGGGCTCTGTGCCCCATGCCTGCTTCAACCAGATCTCTATACCCCCAGCTTTTATTTACTGGTAATTAGACAAGTTCTGGTCTATTTCATTTTAAACAAGAAACCCGAATCTCAGAAGGTAACATAGGCGGATGTGGCTGACGAAGGGAGTGGAAGGAGATTTTACCAGGAGTGAGAAGTTCATATTCATCTTCTGGGGAGGGCAAATGCCTTGGGGAGGAAGGCACATGGAGAAGTGCATACGACGTCTCGGTTCTTCTCAAGAACTCCCTGGGTCTCTTGGTGTTGGGGGAGATGTTCTCATAGTATGCCCCAGAGATCCCTGATGACCTTCTTCCAAGGACGCTGTGATTGATGAGGGTGTAGGAGAGATCTTCTAAGGACCTCTGGTCAGCATTATCCTGCTGGTGAAAGAAGAGCCTCATCAACAGTGGATTTCTTGCCATTCCCTTTATACTCTAGGCTCAACCCAGACCTGACCCTGGGCAAAGTCTGTCTTCCATGACCATCTCTCCCCCCATCTCTTAGATGTTTTTCCTAAATGGCTGTCCCCACTCCAACCCCTAGCCCAGGCCACCAGAGAGCTCATGCTTTCTGGAGTATTCGGCCTACTCAGGCATGTCTTCTCTGCTCCATGTTCCAGAGTGACCCCTGACCACTCCGTGTAATTCCCAAATCTCAGGCCCTGAAGGCAGCCTATTCATACATAACAGAACAATCTGAGGATACCTTCACTTGGCTGGGTTATGATATTTAACCACTCATTCTAGAGACTTTGGCATTATTAAAAAGGGAAACCACTCGAGAGAGGTTCCTAGTCAGTGGCATCTCAGGAGATAAAAAGCAAAGCAGCAAATCTAAGAGGGAGAGCCTGGATCTGGGATGGAGGCTTGGTTTTGAATCATGTCTTTGCCCCTCTTGTCAGTTGTCTGGCTTCGGGAGAATATCACTCAATCTCTCAGTTTTCTCATTTGTAAAACAGAGGAGATCATAGTGCCAATCTTAGAGGGTTGCTGTAACAGTTACGTGGACACTACAGGCAAAGCCCTCAGCACACTGGTGTCAACAAAGGACTCCGTGTATATTAGTTCCTTTCAATAAGATGTATAGCAACAGTGGTGGCAGCTGCTGCTGCCCTCAGGCCCCGTACAGGGTCCTGGGCTAGCAAGCATTGGCACCTAAAGTTTTTCTTTCATATCGAGCTTTGAAGGGGTCTTGGAGGCCAATTTCTGCCATCTGGGGTGTCCGCATTTCCGTCATCATCTCAGAAAAAGGTTCAGAGATGTTTGCATTACCTGGATGGGAGCAGATGACATTTCTGTATCTGGAGAAAGAAAATACACTCAATGAATTTCAGGTCACGGGGGGTTTGAGGACAGAGGATGGGGAGTGGCGGGGCAAACACTCGGATATAAGCAGCCAGAGAGCCACATGATAGCCCATCAGGCTATCCTGACCTGCAGCACACCCCTGGGGAGTGACGGCACTATCTAAACAAGATACAGCAGAGCCGTGCTGGGGCTGAGAGGCTGCATGGAGGGAAACACATTCGGTGGGGCATTGGAAAGGAAATCACAATTCCCTCCATCCCTCATACAAAATTCATCGCAGACCCGCCCTGTACCAGGTACTGTGGAGACCAAGAAAAATCAGAAACATTTCCTGTCCTCAAGGGGCTCACAGGCTAGCGTGGGGACAGACCAGGGCCTCAGAGGATCCACAATGCAAAGGAGGGCTGTGGTGTCTACGCAGGTGAGGGGATGACCGTCATGCAGGGGCTGGTGCTCAAGAAAAGCTTGACAGAAGGAAACTCTCTCTCTCTTTCTTTCTTTTCTTTTTCTTTCTTTCTTTTTTTTATTTGAAGAGGCAGAGAAAGAGCATGAGTGGGGGAGAGGGCAGAGGGAGAGAGAGAATCTTAAGCAAGCTCTATGCCTACGTAGGGACCCTACTCAAGGCTTGACTTGGGGCTTGACTTGGGCTTGATCCCACGACCAAGGCATGATGACCTGAGCTGAAATCAAGAGTTGGATGCTCAACGAAGAGAGCCACCCAGGTGTCCCTTCAGAAGCAAACTCTTAAATTGAACCTTCCCATTCCTGAATTTGCTAGCAGATACAAACAAAAGCAGGGCACTTTATCAAAAACCGGTTTATTTAAAACCAACTGGCTCTGGCCCCTCAGTAAAGAGGCAAATGGACTTGCTCCCCCTTCACAAACACATCAGCTCGATCAGCAAACGTGAGCTTTCCCACGGAAGCTGCATGGTGCCATCCTACACAGAAGGTGGGTAAGCCCTTGCAGGCCACTTGATTTATTATTATGGATTTGCATTTCCTCAGGACTGACATCCCGGATGCTCCTATCTCCATAAATTCCCATGGCCATCTAGGACGTCCCTGATTATCACTACAAAAAAAGTCTCCAAGGGGCGCCTGTGTGGCTCAGTAGGTTGAGCGTCTGACTTCAGCTCAGGTCATGATCTCAGGGTTCATGGGTTCGAGCCCCACGTCAGGCTCTGTGCTAACAACTCAGAGCCTGGAGCCTGCTTCGGATTCTCCCTCTCTCTCTCTCTTTCTCTGTCTGCTCCTCCCCCACTCATGCTCTCTCTCTCTCTCAAAAATAAAAAAGTAAACATTAAAAAAATTAAAAAAAAAAAAAAGAAAGAAAGAAAAGCCTGCGAGTTTTGGCATTAGAGGTCTTATTTCTACCGGGTTTGGCTCTGATGGAGATTGGGGTTTCCAGGAACCCATGATTCCCCTGGTGACGCTAGGGATGGGAGGGCCATATTATTCCGTTTTCATACTTTACAAAACTAGTTGATAAGACTCAGAGTGAATGAATTAGGCTCCGCTCTTTCAACCCAGGAAGGCAAAGTCAAAACTCCTTCATTTTTCTTCTTCAGAAATCCAGTGGCCTGTCCTCATGCCTATGCTTTCTCTCTTTCTCACACGTGATGCTATTCGCTACCCTCTCCTTCTCAAATTCCTTCTTCTTGGCTTCAGTCCTGTTCTGTCTCCAGAGACCGTTGCCTCACCTCCTAAGTGATCTCCCAGCATCTGTTCTTGCCACTCCCTAACACAATTAGTTCTCTGCACAGCCACCCAGGCCATGTCTTTTAAGGCTAACACCATCACACCCACCCTTCCTTAAAATAGTCCTGCGGTTCTCAAGACAAAAGCCCCCGTCCTAAGCTTGACCACAAGGCCATGCCCCTCCTGAGTGCTCTCTGTGCCCGCACTGGCCTCCTTGCAGTCTCTTGGAAGCACCTGGCACCTCTAACTCTCCAGTTATTGTTCCCAGTTAACCCCTTCAGCTTCCAGACCTCAGGGAGATATGGAGTCACCAGCTCCTGATTCAATGAGCTCACAGTCTAGTGGAGACGGGGACCAGCAACTGGACAAATGACTCAGACCGATGTGGAAGGTATTACACTGGAAATAATGCCCAGGGAGCTTTGGAAGCGCAGAGAAAGGGCAGTTGGAAATGTAAGTCTATCAAAAGTAGGAAAGAGAAAGCAATGACTTACTCTCCTTATCGGAATCCGGCTTTGCTTCAAAACCGTGTGTTTTTTTCCTGAAAAAAGAAAAGGAAAGAAAATTGGTTGATTCAGTGTTCAGCAACTCTCCAAGGAAATTACACTCAACTCTAAAACCTTATCTTTGAGTCTTTCATTTGTTAAAGGTATACCCCCTTCAGCATAGGGGCAAAGGAAGATAGATAAAAAGAAAAAGGAAGGATAAGACCAAGGAGAAATTTACACCTTTGTGTGTGTGTGTCTTTCTCCTCCCTTCTCCTTTTTCTAAGGCTGAGGTGGAATTGGTTTATAAATGGAGAACCATGATGATGTTATAGGTAACTATTTGGGGGATGTTTTCTTCTAACAAAATCTCAATTTCTTTTATATCATGTGAGATAAGGAGCCAAGATTATTTCCAGTTCCAACCCCAAGCTCAGTCTGTGATCTCCAAGCAAACAAGCAAACAAACAGCTCCCATATGAACACAGAGGTAACTGCTCTGTAGAGATGATGCCCCCACTCCAGAAAAACACAGTATAAATGTAATGGATGCTCCTTATCATCTCAAGAGATGATGACATTTACTCCAAGGAGCATGACTGTGTGTTCTGCTTTGCTTAGATGGTCTAGTTAACGTCCTTATCAGTCATTTAGGGACCCTAAACTATTTTTAGAGTCTCTTTCACTCTCAAAGCTTTCTCAGTGCAGAGGATGAATTATATGACCACCCTGGCTGTAAGTTCTCTGTGCAAGGGACAGAAATGTATGTTTCTGTACATGGGGATTCTGGGACTAGCAGTGGGATTCAAGGGTCTTTCTCTGCATTGGTAGCCAGTTTAATTCTTGCTTCTGAGGCTTTCCTGTTTGAGGAGCGCTTATCAAGACTATTGTTCCTGTTTCTCACCAAACTCAAATTGTCACTTCCCTGACTGACTCTCAGATGACTGTGTCCGGGTAGTGACAGGCTTCCACTGTGGCCACAGACAGTGGGCAGTTACAGGTGATTTAAAGCAAATACCACATTGAAACCACACTTAGGGAAATAACTCATGAAATAATTCTCCACTCACCACGGAAGGCAGAGACAACCTTCAGCAATGTAGCAGTCCCAGCATCTAAAACAACCGTGAGATGACACAAATCACAATGTTGGTTTCTGCAGCTTTGTTAGGTCACTCTCTTCCCTTTGCCATTTCTGTGAAAAACCTTTTCTCTTACCCCAAGACAGTATTTATTGTAGATGACTTGGACACATTTAGCATGCTAGAATGACTCCTTCCTTCCAGGACATTAACTGACCTTTTGAAATATGAAGATGATGCTTATCAACTCCTAATCAGGGAAGGGACTTTTGGCTGTATTCCCAGCAAAGGGAAAGGGCTTGCTCATGACTGATTTTAATGATTTGCTTGGACTCTTGTGATGAAGGACACGTGAGTTATCTCTAGGAAATCAAGGTGTAAGTACATGGATGTTTTAGAGATTTCTTTCAGGTATAGGTTATGTAATATTTATATAGAGTTCTACAGCACTCTGAATTTCTCCAATTTATACCATATTATAATTGTTCTTTTGAAAAAGAAAAACACCTCAAAGCAACACAGGCCCAAAATGGTGTCACTTAGACTGAGTTCTCAAACTGGTGCTTAATACATAATTTTTCTTGGGGAGGGTGCACAATTGATTGAGGGGCTGAGAGAGAAAGAATCCCAGGAGGGGAAGAAGGAGAGAGAGAGAGGAGAGTGGGGAGAGAGGGAGAGAAATTGGGCTCACTCGAAGTGGAGACCGTGTTTTACTCAAAGTGGGTCTTGGGCTCACCCGATGTGGGACTTGAACTCACAGACTGTGAGATCATGACCTGAGCCAAAGTCAGATGCTTAATGACTGAGCCACACAGGTGCCCTTTAATATATAATTTAATTGCAGTTTCAACCTCCTCCATAAATGTAGTCTTAACCCGTCAGCCAGGATTTCTTTAATCTATGCCAATGAGTCTGTCACTTGGGCCCTCTCCGTCCCGTAAAAAAGTGAGATAATCTGCCTGATAAAGACACGTTGTTTTTCCCCTTAGAAAGTGGCCTCACCTGGAATAATTCTTTTTTTTTTTTTTTTTTTTTTTTTTTTTTGGTAGAGACAAAGAACGTGCTTAAGGCAGGGGAGAGGGAGGGATGAAGGGAGAGGGAGACAGAATCTTAGGCAGGCTCAATGCCCAGGGCGGAGCCCCACATGAGGCTCATCATGAGCTGATCCAAAATCGAAAGTTGGATGCTTAACCAGCTGAGCCACTCAGGCACCCCGAGAAATAGTTCTTTTCTTTTGCTAATAACTTGTTTTAAATGTTTTATTATTTATTTTGAGAGAGATAGAGCGTGAGAGGGGAAGGGGTAGAGAGAGGGGGGGACAGAGGATCTGAAGCAGGTTCCATGATGACAGCAGAGAGCCCGACTCAGGGCTTAAACTCACAAACCAGGAGATCATGACCTGAGATGAAGCCAAAAGCTTAACCAACTGAGCCACTGAGGTACCCCGCTAATAACTTTTTTAAAATTTAGTTTTCTTCACTTTATTATTCTTTTTTAATATTTACTAATTTATTTGAGAGAAAGAGAGAGGGAAAGAGAAAATCCTAAGCCGGCTCCACACGGTCAGCACAGAGCCTGACTCAGGGCTCGATCCCACAAACTGTGAGATCATGACCCGAGTCGAAATCAAGAGTCAGTCACTTAACTGACTGAGCTGCCCAGGTGGTCCTAATTCCCAACCTTCTTCTATAAAAACCTTCCATTTTGTGTAACTCCTTGGAGAGCCTCTCGACTTGCTAGATGAAGTGTTGCCTGACTAATGAATCGTTTAATAAAGACGACTAGGTTTGCAAATTTACTTGGTTAAATTTTGTTATTTAACAGTTCATTTGTTGACATCCTACACTAGAACATTAGCGTCATAGAGCTGGGAACCATATTTATTTGCCAGCACATGCCACAGTATGGAGCACACAGTAAATCTATTTTCCGTAAGTATTTCATAAAGGAATGAGTAGCCAAGAACAGAGCATCTCTGGCTCAGATCCTCAAATCTACCTCCTTGATTCAAGGCATAGGTAAATCAACAGGACTTGTGATCTATTTTATGGCAGAAAGGCCCAGGATCTTTTGGCGGTCAGATATCCAGCCTGAAGTCTAAGTATCATTCTGGGCATCTTTCTGAATTTGAGTCATAACTACCTACAGAGTTAAATGTGAGCGTCCTTTATAAAGTACTGCATGTACCAGTAACACTATGTAAATAAAGTGTAAAATGTCACTCAGAGATATCATCCCTAGTGATCTTCCCAAGGAGTTCCCTTGGAAAGGGCAGGAGAGGAGAAGCTGTGGGCGTCAGCATGGCTGAGTGTTCTGACAACCCCTCGGGTCTATGTACCATCAGAATTTGGGGGCTGAAAGGCATTGGCTGTAGTTATTCCTCCCCTTTGGGCTACTTTTGGCCATTTGTTTATATCTCCTGTTTCTGCGGCTAAAGAAACGCTAGAAGGAAACAAAGGAATCTCACCAATTGCTAAGAAATCTGGTTCACGGAGCAGATTTGGAAGATGAGAAAAGACACTGAAGTTTGAGTTACTCAGTCAGTGTCTCTGGAAACCTTGAGCCAGTTTCTTCATCGGTAAAATGAAGATACTTCCCCTGCTTACCTCATGGAATTGTAAGGGTTAAATAAAGTTAAATGCAGGCAAATTTTTTTTTAAACTGGTTATTTCCCCCACTCAACTTTTCTGTAACATATTCTTGCCCTTCGGCTTGGATGCTTTGGTCTGGGATGGGTTCAGAGAACCTCCCTGAAGGGGGCCAGATGCGTCTCCATGACACCAGGCTATGTGCCAGCAATTCCAGGCTCCTGTCTCTTACACAAAACTTCTCTGGCCCCTTGGTCCACCCAGTCTCTCCCTTGTTATAATGGCCATGGCCCTTCTGGTCTGTTTCATTCTTTGGACTGTGTGCTTTAACATATGTCCAATGATATCCCCCAAATATGCGATCCTGAGCTTGCACTGAAGAAATGTATGCTGCTGGGGGTGGGGGGAATCCTTGGGCGTCTAACTCCTAACAGAAGCTTTGGCTCAGTGGTAGCTTTTTAACTGATATTCTTTCAAAAGCTTCTCCTGAAACCATAGGAAAAGTGCAGATAACTCTATAGGCCACAAAACAACTGGTTTTGCCACCCTTTGGGATTCTTGGACCCCGAGACACTACTTTCATATTTGAGTGATTCCCTGACACTCAAAGGGAGTAGTCAGAAGAGTCTTGGTTTAACAGCATCAGGATAATTGCAAGTGTCTCTCTCCACAAACCTTTCAACAATCGTGATGCTGTGGGAGATGTGGTCACCTCAGAAATAGAAACTTTGAGCTTCAAATGGAATGTCCAGGATGGAGCTTGAGCACAAAGGGACTTGAGTTAAATGAACAGAGACAGCAGGAAATAGCGATCTTATTTCTAGTTGCTGGGGATCACACTAGGTTCCTAGTACATCTCCTCTCCAAAGGTTCAAAGTGTTTTTGTCTTGTCTTCACATTTACTGTTATTACGACTGATGCTGGGTCTAAATAAGGTGCTCCATGTGGAGTATGTGAAGTTCAGGACCTGACAGACTTCACTCCTCATGGGCAAAGGCCGGGAGGTTTCTTGGATTTGTTCTCACCTGGATGCTCTCTGTTTGAAGGTATGATTTTCCAGACCAGGGTATCTTATGAGTATTCTGTTGCCCCCTAAAACGCAATCTATCAGGAATGAGCTAAGTACTTCCTTTCCAGGCTTCCCACTTCAATTCACAAGTTTTCCAACCACCATTTGTGTGTAGCTCCAGAATCGCCTCAGCTGCTGCTTGTTGCCCTCAGATCTGTTCACAGCCCCTCCTCAATGTACATGGCAGCCTTTTATTTGATGTTTTCTCCATTGCCATGGCAACAGCCCACTAACATTCTCCAACAACCTCCATACACAACCAGTCCTAAATCATTTGTTCCCACATGGCCGGGATTCCTTATGGTGACCATGAGAGTATCAGTATATAGAGAAGTCTATCTGCTAGGCACAACATTCAGGACTGTATACAGGGATGGGGAAGGGTACTGGCTTTGTCTCATGTAAATCCTCATCTTTTACAGCACCAAGGCAGAGAACAGGGGACAAGAGGAGAAAAAAGGATTAAATAAAGAGAAATCTATTCATTGTTTGGGTTAGGTTTCTTCTGTATAAACATTTTTTTCCATTTGTGGAGAATTGAGAGTATAGAGAAAAAGAAACTAAAAAATACTACTTATGTTTGTTTATTACTCTCTCTCAACCTCTCTCTCTCTCTCTCTCCACACACACACACACACACACACTTACTACATGTATGTAACACAGGCATTGTATATATTTCATTTAATCTCAGACTAAATCCATGAAGTAGTTATAATGATTCTATTTTTTTTTAACCAATGAGAAAACTAAGGTTGAAAATGTTAAGCAACTTGTCCGAGGACCACCAGTCAGTAAGTAAGACTCTGAGCTCCTCTCATAGAGAACTAGGTTCTCTCACTCTGCTCAGTGAGGGTGGGGGTGGGATTTCCATGGCTTTTGTAACAAATCCGGTCTGGAGAACCATGATGAGGGTGTGCTGATTGGATGGTGAAGTTGAAAATCACATCCCAGTAAATATAAATATAAGACTTTAAAAAATTATATTAAGGGAGACATTTTATTTATTTTTATTTTTTTAAGATTTTTGATTTTAAGACGGGGTGAGTGGATGCGCAGAAAGTGAGAGACAAAATCCCGACATAGGGCTCTACCCTGTGAACCATGAGATCATGACCTGAGCCTAAATCAAGACTCCTGGATGCTTAACTGACTGAGCCACCCGGACACCTCTAAGGGAGATATTTTAAATTAGCATGGAAATGAAGATGCTGAGGCAACTGATTAACTACTTGGGAAAAAAAATGTGTGTGTGTGTGTGTGTGTGTGTGCGTGTGTGTGTGTGTGTGTGTGTGTGTATTTGACACCATATAGTGAATGTATGGGGCTGCATGTAAAGCAATAAAACAAACAAAAAATTATACTGTGGATTTTTCTTAAGAAGGGGAAAGAATTTTAAGCATAAATTGGTAGAAAACAAGGAGATTTCTAGATTTAATTCAGTTATGTTTAAGAAATAGTAAGCAAACAGGGGTGCCTGGTGGCTCAGTCAGTTAAACATCTGACTTTGGCTAAGGTCCTGATCTCATGGTTCGTGAGTTTGAGCCCCACATTGGGCTCTGTGATGTCAGCACAGAGCCTGCTTCAGATCCTCTGTCTCCCTCTCTCTTTGCCCCCTCCCCCCTACGCTTTCTCTCTCAAAATAAATAAACATTTAAAAAAATAGTAAGCAAACATAAAATATCTGCATGGCATGAGATATACAGAAAAAAATATTTTTTGTAATAAGAGAAAAGGGCTAATTTCTTCAAAGTACAAATAGCTTGTATTAGCAATAAAACAAAGCAGACCATACCTATCAAAATAACACCAGCATTCTTCACAGAACTAGAATAAATAATCCTAAAATGTGTATGGAACCAGAAAAGACCCCGAATAGCCAAAGCAATATTGAAAAAGAAAACCAAAGAGGGAGGCATCATAATCCCAGACTTCAAGCTCTATTACAAAGCTGTAATCATCAAGACAGTATGGTCCTGGCACAAAAATAGATGCTCAGATCAATGGAACAGAATAAAGAATCCAGAAATGGACCCATAAACGTATGGCCAACTAATCTTTGACAAAGCAGGAAAGAATATCCAATGGAATAAAGACACTCTCTTCAACAAGTGGTGTTGGGAAAACTGGACAGTGACATGTAGATAAATGAACCTGGGCCATTTTCTTACACCATACACAAAAATAAACTCAAAATGGATGAAAGACCTAAATGCAGGACAGGAAGCCATCAAAATCCTCGAGGAGAAAGCGGCAAAAATCTTTTTGATCTTGGCTGCAGCAACTTCTTATTCAACACATCTCCAGAGGCAAGGGAAACAAAAGCAAAAATGAACTACTGGGACCTCATCAAAATAAAAAACTTCTGCACAGAGAAGGAAACAATCAGCAAAACTAAAAGGCAGCCAATGGAATGGGAGAAGATATTTGCAAATGACATATCAGATAAAGGGTTAGTATCCAAAATCTATAAAGAACTTCTCAAACTCAACACTCAAAAAAACAAATAATCCAGTGAAGAAATGGGCAAAAGACATAAATAGACATTTCTCCAAAGAAGACATCCAAATGGCCAACCGACACATGAAAAAAATGCTCAACATCACTCATCATCAGGGGAAAACAAATTAAAAACACAATGAGATACCACCTCACACCTGTCAGAATGGCTAACATTAACAACTCAGGCAAGGACAGATGTTGGCAAGGATTCAGAGAAAGAGGAACATTTTTGCACTGCTGGTGGGAATGCAAATTGGTGCCGCCATTCTGGAAAAAAGTATGGAGGTTCCTCAAAAACCTAAAAATAGAACTACCCTACAACCCAGCAATTGCACTACTAGGCATTTATCCACGGGATACAGGTGTGCTGTTTCGAAGGGACACATGCACCCCCATGTTTATAGCAGCACTATCAACAATAGCCAAAGTATGGAAAGAGCCCAAATGTCCATCGATGGATGAATAGATGAAGAAGATGTGGTATATATATACAATGGAGTATTAATCAGCAATCAAAAAGAATAAATCTTGCCATTTGCAACTATGTGGATGGAACTGGAGGGTATTATGCTAAGCGAAATTAGTCAGTCAGAGAAAGACATAAATCATATGACTTCACTCGTATGAGGACTTTAAGAGACAAAACAGATGAACATAAGGGAAGGGAAAGAAAAATAATATAAAAACAGGGAGGGGGACAAAACAGAAGAGACTCATAAATATGGAGAACAAACTGAGGGTTACTGGAGGGGCTGTGGGAGGGGGGATGGGCTAAATGGGTAAGGGGGACTAAGGAATCTACTCCTGAAATCATTGTTGCACTATATGCTAACTATCTTGGATGTAAATTAAAAAAAAAAAAAAATAGTGGTGTCTTTGAGCTCCCTGCAGGTGTTGAGAGCTCAGGAGAACATCCCCTCCCAGCCCTCAGAAAGTTGTTCCATTTCTGAAGTCATGGTTGACTGCCCTGACTTCCCTTGATAAAGTCCTTCTGCCTTTCAGCTGTTCTCCACCAGCTGCTCGCACTGATTCTGGGGAGAAGGCCAAACCCATAAGGAATTGAACTTAGTGTCTGACACCTAGAAGTGCTTCATGTTTCTCAGTTCTTTACCCAGTTCCCTCCCCTCACCCAAAAACCTCTTTTTCTCTTTCTGGCTGCGTTCCTCTGCCCCATCTCTCCTGCTTTCCCTTGGGGAGTCTGGACTCACCTGTTTTTCCTCAGCAGAGAGTTCCCCATTTTCTCAGGTCTCCTGGTGACTTCCCCTCAGCCAACCTGCAGCTCTAGCGAGGGCAGCTCCCTGACTTACAGGCTGCTGTGGAGCTCGGCCACCAGTGCAGAGAGCTGAGAGCTGAAATGAGAAGTGTTCCTCCCTGCAGCAGGGAGGAGGACCCCAGGAGGAGGAGAGTCTGAGGTGCACACATGAACAACTTCCTAAAATGTCAGAGATGGAGAAGGTGAGCAAATTATGCCACCCTAAGGTACGCCTCTTCAGTGTGTTGATTATTTTTTTCCCCCAAAGTTTATTTATTTATTGTGAGAGAATGGGAGAGAGCATGAGCAGGGGAGAGGCAGAGAGAGAATCCCATTGAGGCTCTTGGCCCAGAGCATGGTGGGGGACTCGGACTTACAAACCGAGAGATCATTGCCTGAGCCGAAACCAAGTCCGATGCTTACACCACTGAGCCACCCAGGCACCCCTGGCATATTAGTTATTTTAAGCTGGTTATGACATGGGAAACAAAGGCAAAAGGATATGGAGATAAATTTAAGTTTCCTTAGAACCTGCAGCCCATCGACAAACACTTGAGGGAGGCAGAGGATCATATTTCTCCAGGAACTCCTACTGCCTTAATGTTAAGGCTTTGCTAGAGGGAAAAACAACCTTAGCTTGACTGACAAAAGCGAGGCCTCCAGTATCCCTTGAGTCTTCTTCAGCATACGAAAATCCTTTGGAAACTTCCCCTTGCCTTTACCTTCCCCAGCTCCAAAGTATATAATCAGTCCCTCCTCACAATCCTGGGGCAGATCTTCCTGCCCGTGGGTCTTTTCCCCGCGTTTTAACAAAATCACCTTTTTGCACCAAGGACGTCTTAAGAATCCTTTCTTGGCTGTTGCTCTGGACCCACACCCCCTGCAACTCCAAAATCACATCAGTTATTTTTAAGAAACTTCAGACACAGGGACACCTGGGTGGCTCAGTCGGTGAAGCACCTGACTCTTGATTTCAGCTCAGGTCATGGTCTTGCAGTTTGTAAGTTCAAGTCCCACATCGGGCTCTGTGCTGACAGCTTGGAGTCTGCTTGGGTTTCTCTCTCTCTCTCTCTCTCTCTCTCTCTCTCTCTCTCTCTCTCTCTGTCTTCTCTCTGTGTCTTGCTCCCCCCCTCCAAATAAATAAACTTAAAAAAAAAACTTCAGACATAAAACAAGCTCTGAAAATCAAGTGGAAATTACCCAACTGCAACAGACATTTACATTTACAAGGGAAATCGCCAGGTGTAAGGGTGTCAGGTGGAGGGGGAACGCTAAATCTCCAGAAACTGTTACTAAGGCAGAAGGCAATTAAATCTGCATAGCAGCATTACCCTAGTTTACTGTGCATTTTCCTCCTGCTTGGACTCTCTACCCCAACATTTTCTTTTGTCTTTATGTGAAAATGGTATTTAAGGTTATGGCTCCAGTCATTTGGGGAAGTTACTTAGTTTCTCTGGGTCTCTCCCTTGTATATGGGAGATATACATGTTGTTCAATTTTGTTTTTCTCCTGTTAATTTGTCTCATGTCAATTTAATTCTTAGGCCAGTCAGAATCGAGGATAGATTCTTCTGAAGGAATTGGGCTACTGGCCTTCACCAGAAGCCATTGGTCAATGAGAGCACTGAGCTCTGGGGAAGCCCTGTCTGCAATTACGGTCAGGCCATGGGAATTTTTCACTTCAGATTCCTAAATTTATTAAACCGCTTTGTAGTCTTGGAAAAAAAAAAATCAAAGGGGGAACTTTGTTTTAAAGCAAGAAAAGTTTAAAACAAACTAAGTCACCCCATGGACCAATAGAAAATATTAACAAAACATGTATCTGATAAAAAGAATTTATCCAGAACATACACAGAACTCTCAAAATTCACTAAGAAAACAAACACCCAATAACAAAATGGCCAAAATACTTGAACAGACATTTCACCAAAGAAAATACACAGATGGCAAATACATACATGAAAAAATGCTCAATACCATAGTCACTAGGGAACTGTAAATCAAACCACAATGCGGTACTTTTACACACTTATGTTAAAAAACGGAAGTCAATTGGGGCACCTGGGAGGCTCAGTCAGTTAACAGTCTTGATTTTTGGCTCAGGTCATGATCTCATGGTTTGTGAGTTTGAGCCCCGTGTTGGCCTCTGTGCTAACAGTGCTCCCCGCTAACACTGCTTCGGATTCTTTGTCTCCCTCTCCCTCTCTCTGCCCCTCCCCTGCTCTCTCTCTCTCTCAAAATACATAAACTTTAAAAAAAAAAAAGAGAGACTCAAACAAGTGAGTCTGCAGATTTAATTGGCTTTATAAGCGATTCATGAATTGGACAGAATCCCATCCAGCGAGTAGAGAGAGACGCTCTGAGGAGCTGTGCAAAATGGAAGGTTTTTATAGAAGGAGGGTGGGGCAGGCACGTTATTAGCAAAAGAGAAGAAGGAAGTGTTTCAGGCAAGATCACTATCCCTTAGGGGGAAGACAGGGAGTCTCATTCGGTGGATTATCTCATTTCTTCGGGGATAAAGAGGGCCCGAGTGAGAGATTACTTCACTGATGTTGATCAGAAAATTCCTTATTTACCAGTTAAGATGTACATTTCTGGAGGAGGTTGAACCTGCAGTTAGGTATTAAGTCTCTGTTTGGTGACTTGGTAATTACTCAGGTAATGGCATTTTGGGTCTGTGGTTTTCTTGCTAACAACTATTAGAATTTCTACCTTTGAAAAAACCCAGAAAAATTGATAATACCAAGTGCTGACAAGGGATGCAGGGCTTTGAGAGGTCTCACGTATTGCTGATGGGAATGCCAAATGATTCAGCCTTTTTGGAAAACAGCATGGTACTTTCTTATAAACATAAGCATAGCAGCATTATACAGCCTAGCAATCCCACTCATAGGCAGTAACCTAAGTGAAATAAAAAATAAGATTTCTAAGAACGTGTTTGCAAATGTTTATAGCGGCTTTACTCAGAATTGCCCCTCAAACCCTGGAAATAACCCAAATGATCCTCAAGGGGTGAATGGCGAGACAACCATTGTGACAACCATCCAATACTGCCCAGCAATAAAAAGGAATAGACTACATGGGGCGCCTGGGTGGCGCAGTCAGTTAAGCGTCCGACTTCAGCCAGGTCACGATCTCGCGGTCCGTGAGTTCGAGCCCCGCGTGGGGCTCTGGACTGATGGCTCAGAGCCTGGAGCCTGTTTCCGATTCTGTGTCTCCCTCTCTCTCTGCCCCTCCCCCGTTCATGCTCTGTCTCTCTCTGTCCCAAAAATAAATAAAAAACGTTGAAAAAAAAAAAAAAAGGAATAGACTACAAATCTATACAACAACACGAATGAATCTGGAGTGTGTTATACGAAGTGAGAGAAGCCAGACTTAAAGCCTACCTTTAATGACATTCAGCACAAGGCAAAACGGTAGGGACAGAAAACACTTCAGCAGTGGCCAGGAGCAAGGGGTGGGGGAGGGATTGACCTTCAAGGGGTAGGAGGGAATTTTTCTGTTGTTCTTCTGTGTCTTGTGGTGGTGGCAACAGACTACGTGCATTTCTCATAATTAAAATAGCTCTATACCAAAAAGGGTGCATTTTACTGTATGTAAGTTATGTCTCAATAGAAAAAATCAAGAGGTTAAAAAAAGAGGGAAATGAACTTGGATGTTTGGTATTATGCTTATATTTGATGGTCGGTTCCAGCTTGGGCACTCATTTGTTTCTTCATTTTTTCAACAAGTGTGTGTTAAGCACCTATGCTAGGTGGGTTCAATGTCGAGCAAAGCAGATACAGGCTTGCCCTCGTGGAGCTCCTTGAAATGAAATAAAGCAAAATGCTTTATTGCTCATCCTTGGTAATGCAGAGGTCACACTTGCAATAGTCAGGAGCAGCACAAGGAGGGGACTAGTTGTGTGACACCAGAGCCACCACACATCACTGTGCCCTTGTAGCTGCTCCCCAGGCTTCAGTGGGACTCCGTGGAGCATTTCCAGGATGGCATTACTACCAACTGGAAGAAAGACAATAATCCTTGCCTAGGAGGAGGAAACATTCTGAAGTGAGGAGGGTCTGTAAGCGAAAGGAGAGCAATGCCAATCTAGGGGGGCTTGATGCACAAAGCAAAATACATGATTATTTCCAACATCTTAGTACTATAAGGGCAAATACAAATTAAAAAATAAGAAGCCTAATTCTCTCCATTAAAAATGAGGGGGCAGACATTCTCCGCCCCCCCCCCCCCCCCCCCTTTTTAGAGCTTTTACATTAGAAAACTTTTAAGTTCTTAATGTATTTGAAAGGCACATAAATTCTGGAAAGGCTGAGTAAACAGCCGGGGAATGTTTCCATCAGGATCTGCAGGCTATCTCTTTGAAATGTAATCAGCCAGGAATATACACGCAATCTCCCAGTTTCCCTCTGGGGAATAGCCACAGAAATTGAGTGGGCACCTAGCTCCAAATTACAAGCCTACTTCCAGTTAAAAAGAGGAAATGTTCTCTTTGAAGGACATTTGGCAAATACATTACCAAATTAATTTAGGATGGATTATGTGTGGCAAGTGGTACAGTTAATTCTCTTGTTTAGGACTAGTCATTGTTAGTCTTGAGAAAATGTATACAATGGATTGTATCTGCTTGGTTCCATAAAAGGGCAAGATTCTTCTGTTTTTGCAGTCTCCTTAGTGAATTACCTGTGGTTTGCCTCACATCCCAGTTTAGTGCTTATTCAGTAATGAAAGTTTCTACTTTTGTAGAAAGATTTTCTGGGGCAGCAGGGGATTTTGTTTTTCATTGTATTTCTCTAACAGTACCTCCATTCAAATTATCATTAACCTTCAGGTAATCAACTCTAGGAAAGATGTTAGGTGGCAGATTTTCTTATCTTGGAAATATCTGAAATTCAGGAAATGCTGTCCTCAGTAAATTAAATGAAACAATGAAGTAAGAAAGAAAAGTCTTTTTTTTTAAAGTTGAAGACAGCGCAGATGTGTGTGTGTGGTTGGCGGCGGGGGGAGGGCGGTGGGGAACAGAGAGAGGGAGAGAGAGAAGCTGAAGCAAGCTCCATGCTGCCAACGCAGAGCCTGACGTGGGGCTCAAACTCACAGAACAGCCAGATCATAACCTGAGTGGAAACCAAGAGTCAGGCGCTTAACTGACTGAGCCACCCAGGTGCCCCTAAGAAAGAAAATTCTTAACAAAGCATATATTAAAAATTAGCTGTGTCCACTGAATACAGGTCAAAGAAATCTAGAGCTGCACTAATCTGTTTCTCCCATTCTCTTCTGTCAAAACCACTTCCTTGTCCAGGCTGGATAACTACAATAAATTTTAGGAAATATCTTCCAAGTTATCTAAAGCCTTCTTTTTTATGTATAGGAAATCTGGGATAACAGCCAACGGTCTGCCATTCTGTGTATGAAAAAAGTGGTGGGTGTTTGTGAGTGTGTGTGTGTGTGTGTGTGAGAGAGAGAGAGAGAGAGAGAGAGAGAAAGAGAAAGAGGATATGAAGTAGTCTTGACACATTGTTATAACTTAGAATTAACCTTTCTCTTCCCCATTACCTTCAGGAAACAATGAAAAAAAATTCAATGCAATCTAAAAGTCCCTCTCCTCAGTGGTTTCTGTATCTTTCACACTGCCTAGAGGTCAGCAGCAGGCAACCAGAAATTTTCAGCATCACGAAGACAAAATGGCCCAGGGCGTTTAGCCAGTGAGTAAGACTATTACTGACTCATCAGTATGAATTATGATATCCCAGATTTGGGGTAGAGTGGTTTGAGCAAACAGGCTGGACATTGCCCCATGGGTTGCTAGATTCATTCCAATGTAGAACAAAGGCTTCCTTGAGTGCAGTCAACGTCACAGGGATGAGGGCTGGAAATCAATCTGCCATTGCTGGGAATCACTCCTTAACTTTTCAGTTTCACTTTTACTTGGGCCACTAGATGGAGAAGTTGAGCTGAGTGAACGTGTTAGCCATGCTCGCGAAAATTTCCTATGGTTGTGTGAGGTAGCAGGAAAGAGCGGGACATTTATAATACACACATTTATTGCAATTAAAACGACTCTGGACTAAATAATCTACCCTCACTTCACAAATGAAAGTAAAGCAGCCCACATCCCACAGAAAGAAGCCAAAATAACGAAACTTAGAATCAGACCATTCTCTTTATCCTTCTCCGTTCTAACCCCAGTGCCTACTACATGAGAACTATAGGAATTGAATTGGAAATAAAAGCCTGGGTCTTGTTAAGCAGATGATGGTGAAATCAGAGGAAAGTTGAGTTGAAATCTTCAAATTTACTCTTCTATCCTTTGGCATTACTGTAGACAATTGGTGACCCATGCAAAGACTGTTTTGCTGTATCTCAAGATCATAGACTAATATAATAAAAATAGTTATTTGTTGAGAGCTTCCTATGATCCATGCACGTGTTATATGTTTTTAAATATAGAAGCATCTGGGTGGCTCAGTCGGTTAAACGCCTGACTCTTGATTTTGGCTCAGGTCATGATCTTATGGTTGGTGAGATCGAGCTCCACATGGAGCTCTGCACTGATGGTGTTGGAGCCTATTTAGGATTCCTCTCTCTCTGCCCCTCCTCCTCCTCTCTTTCTCTCAAAATAAATAAAACTTAAATGTTTTTAGATATAACTTCTCATTTGCTCATGCCAACATTCTATGAGTAAATACTATTTCCTCTATTTTATAGATGAGGACACCCAGGCTCATAGAAGACAAGTTAATGGGGTTTTTGGAGTGGTTGTGGTGATAAGGTTCTGGGGTGATAGGGGTTTGGAGCCGACGGCCAAGAAAGAATTCTTGAAGACATCATTGGTGCAAAAAGGTGATTTTATTAAAAACAAGGGGACAGGACCTGTGGGCAGAAAAAGCTGTACTGGGGTTGTGAAGAGTGACTGGTTATATACAGTGGAGTTGGGGGAGGTAAAGTCAAGAAGAAATTTCTTAAAGGGATTTCCATATGCTAAAGAAGACTCAGAGATTACTGGAGGCCTAGCCATTGTCAAGCTAAGGTTGTTTTTCTTTATAGCAAAGCACTAACATTAAGACAGTAGGGAGTTCCTGGACTTTAGGCTATTGATAAGATTGCCTTTTTTTTTTTTTTTTTTAATTGTACTAAGGTATTTGCAAACTGATGGACACTCATCAGTTTAACCATTTGTTTTCTGACATTTCCTTTGTTCTTGGGGGGGGGGAGTGGGCAGGATGTGCTAGCTTGTGTTTTGCCCTCAGCTTGCCTTATGTTCCCTCATCAGTGGGGTCTAGAGCCGATGGCCAAGAAAGAATTCCTGAGATGTCTTTGGTGCAAAAAGGTGATTTTAGTAAAGCACGGGAAAAGGACTCATAGGCAGAAAGAGCTGCCCCAGTACAGGATGGATAGACTGATATACTTGGGAGTTGGGGGAGATAATGTCAAAAGAAAGCTCTCCAAAGGGATTTTCATATGCTAAAGAAGACTCACAGGATCCTGGAGGCCTAGCTATTGTCAAGCTAAGGTTGTTTTCTCCTCTAGCAAAGCATTAACATTAAGACAGTAGGGAGTTCCTGGAGAAATGTGATACTCTGCCTGCCTCAAGTATTTGTCAATGGGCTGTAGGTTCTAAGGAAATTTAATTATATCTGCCATTTCCTTCTGCCTTTGTTTCCCACATTAAAGTGGCTTGCTCAAGGACACCCCATAATAAACAAGAGAGCTGGAAAGAAGTCCAAAAAAAGAGTGTGGACCTTATCTATTCACTGTCCTATTCAATTAGTACTTGTGAAAAGAGGAACTTGGCTTTGAATTCTGGTCTGTGTCATTCCGATGTGTCTGGAAAGACTGAAACATGCCAGATATTTGGAGTGTGTTGTGCTTCCCAGTTCCTGGGTAGCTTTCAAACGCCTGGCTGGTTCAACTGCCAAGGCAGGTTAGAGACCTTTCAGTGAAGAGTGATTCTTTAAGCTTCTTCAATCTCAAAGAATTGGATGCGATAGATCTAGCTCTAGCCTACTCCTTTGTAGACTCTTGTGGTTAGAGAAGGGAGCTGGGAGAGATATTTATCTGTAAGGAAAACCCTTATGGATCATTGTATGCTAGGAAAAGACCTGGTTAATTTAGGAATTCTTGTAGAGTTAGGAATCTAACACCTTAGCTAAGATTTCCCTGGTCTGCTTCCTTCCCAAAGGTCTTAAAGGGAGGGTCAAGACTGCATGGTGTGATAGTATTGAGAGGTATTCCTGAGGATAATTTTCCAACTGCTTACTTTGTGGTGCAGAGTATGAGCTGATTAGGAGTCCTGGCTAATGTCAGAGAGTTAGTTATGTATTTGAAACTGTGGCTATTTGTTGCTGGTATTCCCCATTAATGTGCATTTGGTTTGAAACAGGAGTTTCAGTACCTCCCTAAGTGAACTTTGGGGATGGGATGTTCTCATATAGCTCCACTGACTTGCCAGGAACCGTAACACAGAGGGTAATTTTTGATGGTAAGAGGACCATTTGGCGACAAAATGGGAATTTGTCCAGCTTACTGAAAGGGCTCTTATAAATCTAATGACAGGTGGATGGTATAGCACTTCCCTGTCACTGTTTGAGCCACAAACGACACTTGGGAAGAATGTTCATTTGCAAAGTTTCCTGTTTCTCATTAGTAACACTAATATAGAACACAGAAGATTAAAATGAAGTGTCTGGGGGAAAAAATGACAAACTAGGTTTCAGCACTGTGAACGTTAAAAACTAAATTAAAAAATCCAAGAACCAAAGGACCAAGGAAAGCCTTTTATCTAAGAAAGTTAAAAGCAGACGTTCTGGGCTTTGTAAGCAAATAAGTGGGTTTCCTCTGAAGAGTCAAATGGAAGTGAACTCTAAGCACCCTTCTCAGGTCAAAGTCTGTGTATTGCGTTCTTTCAGATGAGGGGACAGTCCTGGGCACACAGACACCAATATCCTGTTGATAGGGGGTGGGTATCTGTCATACATGGTGCTGGGATTATTTCATATCTCAGTGCCTTGTTCAGGGTTTTTTCCCCACGTGAAAATGTTTATACCCCAGGACACAAACATGATCAGACACTGACCACGACTGATATTTATGGAGTGTATCCTCTTCTCCAATGGCTCAGATATCCAAGATAAAGTCTAGGGAATTTAAAAAGCGTCACAAATTATACTGAATGTCCTTGCAGGATTTAAGGCCCAGTGTCATTACATCTGTGTGACTGAGTAATTTGCCTGAATTCCCTAAGTTCCATTATTTTCTCTGTAAAATGAGGCAATGATAGAACCCACTTCCTACAGTTTCTGTGAGGATTGCCTGAGAGTCTGGGGCTTACTGAGCTTGCTGTAAGTGACAAGCTACTACTGGTGGAGAGCTCCTTCCCCACCTGGCGTCTTGTTCAGGGTGGAGGGCTCTACTCTCTGTTGCCCTGACACTCATGGTCTGTCACCATCTCATTCATTCTGCTGAGGTGGAGTGGCTTATCAGGTTGATGAATCTGGAAGCAGGATCTCGACATTCTTTGTCCAGCCCCTTCTTTCTGATTTGAGAATGAATTTGACCTTACGAATCTTACATTTTCTATTGTTCTCAGCTAGGCAGTAAGCTTAATGATATATACCTACAATGGTCAATCCACCAGTTTTGGGGGTCAGAAGGCAACCATGTTCTTCATGTCAGTTCCATCACTAATGAAGGTGTATGTATGTGTGTGTGTGTGTGTGTGTGTGTGTGTATGTGTGGTTTAGTCTCTAACGGCCTTAATCTTTTCTTTTAAGTTTCATTTGGTTCAACACTTAGCAGAAGAAGGGCACTCATTAACAGGGTTCCTTCAAACACTATCAGAGCTGCTAGTTAACTATCACTGGGGGGAAAAAAGCTGTTGAGTTCAGTTTTATAGAGAAGTGATAGTAGTTTGATTTGACTTTCCCAACAGAAACAAACCAAACTGTCTTCTCTGCAAGGACGTTTTATGAATGGAGTCTTTACTCTTGGCCTCTGAAAATGTGTCTACCACCAGCTGTAGAAGACAGCATTTAGCATTCAGGTTTCCAACCCCGGGTGGAAGCATGGTCCTGAAGATATAGATTTAAATGCTTATTAATTCTTCAGATATTTATTTTAGGATGTACTGTACTGGAGGCACATGTGGTATAAGAGCTAATCACGGGCTCATTTTCAAATCTGTGAGATTTTTGGCAAATTACACTCACCCTTTCAGTTTACACATTTGTAAATTGGAAATAATAGTACCTACCTCTCATGCTTGTTGTGAGGATTACATAAGCATTTGTTAAACACCTTGCATATAGAAAGCATGCAACAGCTCTTAACTGGTTGGGATTATTTTTTAAAAGGATGCCAGGCATCGGGCTCGTTGTTGTAGTGAATCGATGAACAAAATGGACACTGGAAGTTTCATTTAGGACTGAGTTACATTGTGTAAGTCTAAATCAGTTTCCATTCTTTACTATTTTAATTCACTGAGTGCTCCCCAAATAAGTGAAGTACAATGAATGACAGAAATCAATACTTGGTTTAAGATCAACATTTAAACTGCGTTTTATTAGTGTTCTGTTTTTCACAAAATGAATCAAACCATTTTTACTCTAAGAGCATTATGCAAACTATCTAGGTGGCCTAAGCTTATTTTCTGGCTCTAAAACTAAAATTTGTTCTATGATTTTCTGAGATGTTCTAGATACTTAAATTAATAGATATTTTAAATGAAGAAAATTTTCCAAGAAATATGTTTTAGATGGAATGGTTGCAAGGTGCATACATATTTCCATGTGGCACCAGGATCATCCACACAGGATCCAGCTTGAACTTACTCCCTTCTGATGCAGGGAAATGTGTTTCAAAGCACATTCAAAACAGGAGGCATCTTGTGACAACAGCGCCGTTACATGCGTCAGTTTTCAAAATAGTATTGTCAACCATTCCTAACAGAGGTAGGAAGGGAAAAAAAAAAACAGATGTAAAAGAACTTTCAGTCTTTCAACATTGACTTACAACCCCAAACAGGATATACTAGAGGGTCAGTTTCATTCCCGCAGGAAATACCTCCTGGTCATTATTGCTAAACGTGAGGAAGGACGTTGGGTGAAATGTGAGTTACTCCTGATTCACAAAGTGGTGGTAGTGTGGTATAAACTGGGAGTCAGAGTCCAGGAAGCCACTGGGGCTTGCTGAACTGGACAGGGACAGTTTATGGACTGTCAGGAGCATGATGTGTCATTGTGGGAAACACTGAGTCTTAGCTCTGGCTGTTACCACTCCTTCTCACAGCACTGGGATCGCCCCCAGTGCCAAGTGTAAAGGGTGACAACTTTCAGATCATGTATGTTGGAATAATGCTTAGTAGTTTTACAATCATGTTGTTCATTACAAGGTCAATAAAACTATGTAAAATAAGAGAAGTGAGCACACCCATCCCTACTCTTACCTTTCTAACACCTAATTGAAACATTTGGGTTTATCTCTTCTGGATTATTTTCATGTTAAAAAAGCTGTATGTATGGGTTTGTCTTCCTTTTCATATTTTACATTGTACTGTATACAACTAACCTTTTTAATGGTTGGATGATATTTCCTCTAATGGATGTTCTGTAGCGAAATTAAATACTTTCTTACTATTGGACACTTGGGACTCTTTTTAATTTTTTGGCATTAGAAATACTGGTGCACTGGACAGTTTGTACATATGTCCACTTCACTACTTTGGATTATTCTCTTTGGATTGGTTCCCAAAAGCAAATTCATGGAGTCAAAGTGTATGAACATTTTTATGACTTTTGTTTCAAATTCCTTTTGCTCATCTACCAGCAAAATATAAGAAAAGTATTTTCATTTCTGTTTCATCAACTCTATTTCAAAGGAAACAGATGTTACCATGGAATAAAATTTGTTAATTTGAAAAAGCAAATGTTGATACTTCGTTATTTTATTTCGTACTTCTTATTTTCTCTATAGTCTGGGTATTGTCTTTTTCCTGAAGAAAAATTTCCTGAAGGCAAATTTCCTTAAATTTGCCTATTGGAGTCATGGTGTTTTCCTGATAATTTTGCATATACTTTTCCCAGGTAAAGATGTTGATCATAATACAAATAATTCTTGCAAATAGTTTTTCATGAATACAATTTATTGTCAGATTGGTTGACATACAACATGCAGTGCTCATCCCAACAAGTGCCGTCCTCAATGCCCATCACCCATTTTCCCCTGTCCCCCACCTCCCACATCCACCCTCAGATTGTTCTCCGTATTTAAGACTCTCTTGTGGTTTGCCTCCCTCCCTCTCTATTTGTAACTATTTTTTTCCCCTTCCCTTCCCCCATGGTCTTCTGTTAAGTTTCTCAAGATCCACATATGAGTGAAAACATGGTATGTGTCTTTCTCTGGCTGCCTTATTTCACTCAGCATAATACCTTCCAGGTCCACATTGCTGTGAATGGCATGATTTCATTCTTTCTCATTGCCAAGTAGTATTTTATTGTATATATAAACCACATGTTTATTTTTGAGAGAGAGTGAGGGAGGGAGCAAACCGCTACAGGGGGAGGGGTAGAGAGTGCAAGAGAGAGAGAATCCCAAATAGGCTCTAGGCTCAGCTCAGAGCCAGACATGGAGTTTGATCCCACAACTGTGGGATCATGACCTGAGTCAAAATCAAGAGTCAGACACTCAACCAACTGAATCACCCAGGTGCCCTTAATCTATTTTTAAAACGGTCTTTGTCACAGGAAGTAGCATCTAAGAATTAGAAGTTTTTAAATGGAGATACAAAGATTTATCTGAAGGTCATTTTTTAACCCAGAGATATGCTTTATGTAGATTAGAATCATATAAAGCATGCACACGCTCTCTCTCTCTCTCTCTCTCTCTCTCTCTCTCTCTCTATATATATATATATATATATATATATATATATATATATTTCCCCATTGGTGCTGCATTTTGAACAACCAACAGCCAGCAGACTGGTCTACTCCCTAAACGTCTTGCTGTCTTGTGTCCCTTTTCTAAACATCCTCTTCCCTTCTCAACAAAGGCCGTGTTTATGTAAAACAGGAGTTGTTTCTCTTTGGATTCCTTTGAGTTTAAGCTGCCACTCTCCACAGTGTATCTTGTGTTGTTATATAACTGCCTTCTAATCAGTTTTGCTTCCTTAACTAGAACAGAAACTTGAAAATTAAAGTCATCACGAACTACCTGTTTATATCTTCCATCATACATGGCAGCCTGAAAAATGACTTCCTGGGTTGGGGGGCAGCCAGTTTTGCATGTACAATTAAGTAGTAGAATGTAGAGAGGAGACCATGAGTCTATAAAGTTTTCAGAAATCTAGATCAAGGAATCTTATTTTAAAGTTAATTTTCCAAGTTAGAATTTGGAAATAGTGTCATTAGAAGAATGAACTGGCTATTGGAAAGTGACCATATTGCAAATAATGGCTAGTGGAAAGTGATATAATTCACACTGTCACAAAAGAGCCACATAAACATGGCTTTAGCCTGTATCTCCAAAGACAGGCATGATCCGGATCACATTGAGGAAACTGAGGCAGCTTACCAGATTTTCATTTAGTTTTATTCTAGATGACCTCATAGACGTCCATTTCCTCCTTGATACTATCCAATAGCCCTGTAGATTCTTGAATCTAGAAATGGAGATAGGAGATAGGAGTCAAATTCTGAGACTATTAATAAGAGTCCGATTTATAAAGCAGGACAGATGTCAAATCTGGTCTACAGAGCAGGAGACTGAGAATTAGAACTTCTGGCATTGGCAGCGCTGTGTGCTCCATCCTGGACGCCAGAACACTTTGTAAGGAGCTGCTGGATTTGGGGCATGGGACTTTTTATTATGTAAAGGTATAGCCACAGTTCTAGAGTGTGGTGGGAGGAGGGGTTGGGGGAGGAGGAAGGGAACTGGCCCAGAAACACCCATAACCAGGATCTAACATCAGGGAGAAAAAGCATTTACTAAATAACACAAGTTGACAATTGTCTCCATAAGACTCACTCGGTGGTGTTTTTACCATTTAATAAACTGTCTCTCATTTCCACACTATTTTCTCTATATTAACCGCCTCACGCAATCAGTTTTTTTTTTTTTTTTTAATTATGAAAACGGAGCACTTTGGGGGAATCTGTACAGGGAGATCATTAGCTTCCCTGGCTTCTCACTCAGTTCTTCAATATCTACTATTAAGCTGACTCCTATGAGTGAGGCAGCCTGCCCAGGCTAAGGAGAAAGAAAGGCTAACCAGTGGCCTCCAGGTACCATCTAATGCTGGAAGCCGAGCTATCCAATCCAACCAGCCTGATGGCAGGGCCCCAGGCAGTGGACGGATCGGGACTGCAGGGCAGCCCATAGACAGTGAAGCTTCTTGTACTCCCACTTTTATGTAATTTGGCCTTAATAAAAGTACCTGGGGAATTGTCTGTTGGGGAATTGCCCTAGACAGGCCCCCTGGGAAAAGAACTATTGGGGAAAGAAATAAGGTTCCACAAGGAAATTGTGCGGCCCTACATTTAGCCCTTGCCACCCCCTATAAAGACTCCTCTACCTGAAGGAAGGATAGCCCCATATATTTCCCAGCCAAGGAGGGGCAAATGGATTTGAAAGCCCCACACCGGCAACAGAGGAGTGTATCTATGGGCACAAGTTACTCCAGCTCGTAGGCCCACTTGGCCCCCAGGAGGCATTCCAGATGATGACTGAACCTAGTCGGTTAAAGTACAGAATGGTCCATTAGTTCCTAGGTGCATTGTGTCTCTGAGAATGTATAAGGTGTGGTTCCTAAGGCCCTCCTGGCCCCCTCCTGGCATCTCACACCGAGGGGAACATTTTTGTTCCTCAAGCCACAAATGGTTCAAGGAAACAACTAAGAGGTCATGTCCCTGTAACTGTTCCACTTGAGGTGTTGAGAGATAGATGACCTTTCATGAAAACAGCAAAGCAAATGCTCTATAGATTATAGATAAATGTAGATACATAATGAAAATAACGTAAGAAATTAATCAATAAGCAAAGGGCAGGAAGGAACGTTATGAGAAAATAACCATGTTATTCCTTAAAGGGTGATTACCCATAGGAACATTTTTAGAATTAGGTAATGCTAGAAAACATAGATGATGCATGCTACAAGGAAATTGCTAACAAATATATAATGCCACGTTTGCCACAATAAAACAGCCAGTTCAACACAATAAAGCAGCCAGTCCATTTTTATTTTTATTTTATTTTTTTCACTTTTTCGCTGATGTCATTCATCCTTCGGGAGCCCCTGGACCTGCTGGAGTTGGACTCCGGCAATCTAACATTTTGTCTTAAGTGTTCTCCTCATCTTCTTCATTTTTGAAATTGTAATTTCCCTTTGTTATTTCCTAGTCTTCAGCAGCAGCCATGTTTGAGAGAATTAGAGGAGATGCCTGTATCCCTATTGTTTTAGAAATTTAGTGCCTGGAGGGCACAAGAAGTTTGGAGTAGTCTACCATGTTAAGAAGGGGTTAGCAGAGAGTAACAGAAATTAATGGGTACAGATTGCTTGTTATGTGCCAAACGCTATGCAGTGTACTTTCCATTTCTTTAATCTGCATGGCAGCACTACACGAGATACGTATGGTTATCATTCCTGTTGTCTAGATGCAGGAAGTGATGCTTAAACAGGTTAAGAAAACTGTCCAAGGTCATGTGGCTAATAAGTGATGGAACCAGGAAGTAAACCAGGAATCTCATGCCAAAGCCTATATTCTCAGCTCCTATGCTATTCGGTCTACAGTTCCAGGCACTGAGCAACAACCAGGAAATGTTTGAGGAAAAGATTCCCCAGAAAGACCCCAAAATATTAAAAAAAAATTTTTTAATGTTTGTATTTATTTTTTTATTAAAATTTTTTTTAATTTTACTTTTTATTTTTAAAAATTTACATCCAAATTAGTTAGCATATAGTGCTACAATGATTTCAGGAGTAAATTCCTTAGTGCCCCTTACCCATTTAGCCCATCCCCCCTCTCACAACCCTTCCAGTAACCCTGTTTGTTCTCCATATTTATGAGTCTCTTCTGTTTTGTCCCCCTCCCCGTTTTTATATTCTTTTTGTTTCCCTTCCCTTATGTTCATCTGTTTTGTCTCTTAAAGTCCTCATATGAGTGAAGTCATACGATTTTTGTCTTTCTCTGACTGACTGATTTCACTTAGCATAATACCCTCCAGTTCCATCTACATAGTTGCAAATGGCAAGATTTCATTCTTTTTGATTGCCGAGTTATACTTTATCCATTTTTTCCATTCATCCATCGATGGACATTTGGGCTCTTTCCATACTTTGGCTATTGTTGATAGTGCTGCTATAAACATGGGGGTGCATGTGTCCCTTCGAAACAGCACACCGGTATCCCTTGGATAAATGCCTAGTAGTGCAATTGCTGAGTGGTAGGGTAGTTCTATTTTTAGTTTTTTGAGGAACCTCCATACTGTTTTCCAGAGTGGCTGTACCAGCTTTCATCCCCACCAACAATGCCAAAGAGATCCTCTTTCTCTGCATCCTGGCCAACATCTGTTGTTGCCTGAGTTGTTAATGTTAGCCATTCTGACAGGTGTGAGGTGGTTTTGATTTGTATTTCCCTGATGATGAGTGATGTTGAGCATTTTTTCATGTGTTGGTTGGCCATCTGGATGTCTTCTTTGGAGAAGTGTCTGTTCATGTCTTTTGCCCATTTCTTCACTGGATTCTTTGTTTTTTGGGTGTTGAGTTTGATAAGTTCTTTATAGATTTTGGATACTAACCCTTTATCTGATATGTCATTTGCAAATATCTTCTCCTATTCTTTTGGTCGCCTTTGAGTTTTCCTGATTTTTTCCTTCGCTGTGCAGAAGCTTTTTATTTTGATGAGGTCCCAGTAGTTCATTTTTGCTTTTGTTTCCCTTGCCTCTGGAGATGTGTTGAATAAGAAGTTGCTGCAGCCAAGATCAAAGAGATTTTTGCCTGCTTTCTCCTCGAGGATTTTGATGGCTTCCTGTCCTACATTTAGGTCTTTCATCCATTTTGAGTTTATTTTTGTGTATGGTGCAAGAAAGTGGTCCAGGTTCATTCTTCTGCATGTTGCTGTCCAGTTTTTTCAGCACCACTTGCTGATGAGAGTGTCTTTATTCCATTGGATATTCTTTCCTGCTTTGTCAAAGATTAGTTGGCCATACATTTGTGGGTCCATTTCTGGGTTCTCTATTTTGTTCCATTGATCTGAATGTCTGTTCTTGTGCCAGGACCATACTGTCTTGATAATTACAGCTTTGTAGTTTAGTTTGAAGTCTGAGATTATGATGCCTCCTGCTTTGGTTTTCTTTTTCAAGATTGTTTTGGCTATTTGGTATCTTTTCTGGTTCCATACAAATTTTAGAATTGTTTGCTTTAGCTCTGTGAAGAATGCTGGTGTTACGGTGATAGGGATTACACTGAATATGTAGATTGCTTTGGGTAGTATTGACATTTTAACAATATTTGTTCTTCCTATCCAGGAGCATGGAATCTTTTTCTATTTTTTTGTGTCTTCTTCAATTTCTTTCATAAGCTTTCTATAGTTTTCAGTGTATAGACTTTTCACCTCTTTGGTTAGATTTATTCCTAGGTATTTTATGGTTTTTGGTGCAACTGTAAATGGGATCGATTCCTTGATTTCTCTTTCTGTCACTTCATTGTTGGTGTATAGGAATGCAACCGACTTCTGTGCATTGATTTTATATCCTGCAACTTTGCTGAATTGATGATTCAGTTCTAGCAGTTTTTTGGTGGAACCTTTTGGGTTTTCCATATAAAGTATCATGTCATCTGAGAAGAGTGAAAGTTTGACCTCCTCCTGGCTGATTTGGATGCCTTTTATTTCTTTGTGTTGCCTGAATCCAGAGGCTAAGACTTCCAGTACTATGTTGAATAACAGTGGTGAGAGTGGACATCCCTGTCTTGTTCCTGACCTTAAGGGGAAAGCTCTCAGTTTTTCCCCACTGAGGATGATATTAGCGTTGGGTCATTCATATATGGTTTTAATGATCTCAAGGTATGCTCCTTCTATCCCTACTTTCTTGAGAGTTTTTATCCAGAAAGGATGCTGTATTTTGTCAAATGCTTTCTCTGCATCTGTTGAGAGGATCATATGGTTCTTGTCCTTTCTTTTATTGATGTGATGAATCATGTTAATTGTTTTGTGGATATTGAACCAGCCCTGCATCCCAGGTACAAATCCCACTTGCTCGTGGTGAATAATTTTTTCAATGGTTTGTTGGATTGGGTGGCTAATATCTTGTTGAGGATTTTTGCATCCATGTTCATCAGGGAAACTGGTCCATAGTTTTCCTTTTTAGTGGGGTCTCTGGTTTTGGAATGAAGGTAATGCCAGCTTCATAGAAATAGTTTGGAAGTCTTCCTTCCATTTCTATTTGTTGGAATAGTTTCAAGAGAATAGGTGTTAACTATTCCTTAAATGTTTGGTAGAATTCCCCTGGAATGTCATCTGGCCCTGGACTCTTGTTTTTTGGGAGAGTTTTGATTACTACTTCGATTTCCTTAGTGGTTATGGGTCTGTTCAAATTTTCTATTTCTTCCTGTTTCAGTTTTGCTAGTGTATATGTTTCTAGGAATTTGTCCATTTCTTCCAGATTACCCATTTTATTGGCATATAGTTGCTCATAATATTCTCTTATTATTGTTTTTATTTCTGTTGTGTTTGTTGTGATCTCTCCTCTTTCATTCTTGATTTTATTTATTTGGATCCTTTCCTGTTTCTTTTTGATCAAACTGGCTAGTGGTTTATCAATTTTTTAAATTCTTTTAGAGAACCAGCTTCTGGTTTCATTGATCTGTTCTACTGTTTTTTGTTTGTTTGTTTGTTTGTTTTTGGTTTCAATAACATTAATTTCTGCTCTAGTCTTTATTATTTCCTGTCTTCTGCTGGTTTTGGGTTTTATTTGCTGTTCTTTCCCCAACTTCTTAAGGTGTAAGTTAGGTTGTGTATCTGAGATCTTTCTTCCTTCTTTAGGATGGCATGGATTGCTATATACTTTCCTCTTATGACTGCCTTTGCTGCATCCCAGAGGTTTTCGGTTTTGGTGTTATCATTTTGATTGACTTCCATATACTTTTTAATTTCCTTTTTAAGTGCTTGGTTAGCCCATTCATTCTGTAGTAGGATATTCTTCAGTTTCCAAGTATTTGTTACCTTTCCAAATTTTTTCTTGTGGTTGATTTCGAGTTTCATAGCGTTGTGGTCTGAAAATATGCACGGTATGATCTCGATCTTTTTGTACTTACTTAGGGCTGATTTGTGTGACAGTATATGGTCTATTCTGGAGAATGTTCCATTTACACTGGAGAAGAGTGTATATTATGCTGCTTTAGGATGGAATGTTCTGAATATATCTGTTAAGTCCATCTGGTCCAATGTGTCATTCAAAGCCATTGTTTCCTTGTTGGTTTTTGATTAGATGATATATTTATTTTCGAGACAGAGTGAGACAGAGCATTGAACGGGGTAGGGTCAGAGACAGAGGGAGACAAAGATTCTGAAGCAGGCTCCAGGCTCTGAGCTGTCAGGACAGAGCCCCACGTGAGGCTCAAACTCTCAACCACGAGATCATGACCTGAGCCAGTCAGATGCTTATCTGACTGACCCACCCAGGTGCCCCAGAAAGACCCCAAAATATTAAGGGAGGGAGTGAACTTCCTGCTTTTATGCAGGGGATGGGCAATGAGTATTTAAGAGAAGTGTTGGCCTCTTGAAGATCAGAGAGACACAAGAGAAACACCTTCAGCCTCCCCCACAGAACCTGTAATCACCTTTCATTCAACATACATTTGTGAGTAGAGATTCAGGGGAGAAGCAGCATGCGTTCTCAGAGTTACATATGCAGTGCTAATGGGCAAAATGGACTTGATGTAAAACCTATTTCTAATAACCAAATACACAATTTTCTGGCTTGTATATTTTTAGCAGACATCTCTCAGGTTCTGGGTATTATAATCAGCATCTCCTGGAGTAATACAAACAGCTTGGCACAAACTAGGTTTAAAAATAAATTCTCTACCCTATCTGGAACTCTCAAGGATTCAGTCTACAGGCAGGCTGGTGTAGATGTAGTGAGGTACTTCCATTTTATTCCTCTGCCCCAGTTTCATTTCCAGGGCCCTACACTGTTTCATAACTTGGGATCTTGCTGTAAAGTTGGCCCAGGATTTTGAAGATCCCAAGATCCCCAAATTACCTATCCAAGTTCATAGCAGAGTGTAAAATTAATATTTAGGGGATTTTCTGAAGAACTTAGGTTAGCCTGGGGTAGATTAAATTAGTGCATTTATTACGGAGCTCCTGCTTTGTGACAGGCCTTGTGGATAATCGGGCAAACTGTCTTCAGGTTGGGAGTTCCTGGATGCAAAGCCAAGGTAGCAATGAAGGCTTCAGACCAGTCAAAATTTCAGCCCCAGGTGGAAACATGGGAGGAGCTCGTGTACATGACAACCCTTGCCACCCCAGTAGTACGTGGTTGCTAATGTTCAAAAGGAACATTCTGGTATCTTCTGAACTTCCTTTCTATTTGTCATTTATTTAATATTTAGCTAAAAATATAAATACAATTTCCACTGTACCCTAGTCTAAGAGACAGTGCTCATATCGAAATCTGTAAAATGATTAGCAGGTAAACTCCTCCCGATTAAGAGTTTAAATTCCAGACTCTCTTTTCCCCAAAATAAAGCTTTTAAAAGTACTGTTTTAACTTACCTCACTCTTTGTTTCACATTGAAGATCTTTATATAGTCTGCTTGTAGCTGGTTCGAAAAAGACTGTGTTAGTTCAAGCACTGAAACAAAGGACTATTTCAATTAATCCAACTATCACATTAGACCAGGTTTAATCATTCACACTCAGGGCCTGTGATTTGAAATTGGTGGTAAACTCAATTGGTGGGAAGAAGGGTCACTTTTTTCAAAAAAGGCTTAAAAGTCTTTTATAATAAACATTATGTAGTGACACCTGGGTGAGTCAGTTGGTTAAGTGTCCCACTCTTGATTTTGGCTCAGGTCATGCTCTCACGGTTCATGAGTTCAAGCCCTGCATCTGGCTCTGTGCTGACAGCACAGAGCTTGCTTGAGATTGTCTCTCTCTCTCTCTCCCTGCCCCTCCCCTGCTTGCTCTCTCTCTCTTTCTCTGAAAATAGATAAATAAATGCATTTTTAAAAAGATTATGTAACAAACAAAGTTTAGAAAGAGAAAAAATTACCTATTGTTCTATCGTCTCAAACACATTTATGTTAATGTGTGTTGAGAATGAATGCCGGGCCCACTGGTAATTGGAACAGTCACGCAGTACAACACTACTGTCATTATTACTACTATATAAAATATTTTAATTTGGGGGAAGAGCTAAAATTCTCTCATTAAACTTTTTCCCCATATTGTTTTGATTACATGATTATACATGTTTATTTTTATAGTTGAAATATAGAATAATTTCTACCATAACATGGATATTCTCAGTCTGAATTCACCCATTGGATATCAAATATGGCAATTAAAATTATTTCTCAATGCTCTAGATAGAATTCATACAATAGTTCCCAAATACATCTATGGGTATTTTATAAATGGAAAGTAAGTTCTCAGTTACTCAAAGAAATCTAACTCACATGTTGGTGTTGTTGGAAGAGATGCTTTACGTGAAGGTACATACTTTCTAGTGTTCCATCTGAATTTTTTCACATCAACGAAATTTTGAACAATCATTACCTTTGTGAAATCTTCAGTGCCTTGCACCTGAAGTTTGACAGAATATAAGGTAATAAATGAGTATATATCATACAACTAAATGTTTCTCTGGTAAGCTCCTAACTATCTCAAGACCTCTCTAAATATCTGGGCTGAAAAGTAAACATAAGTATGAGACAGCTACCTTAAAATACCTGGATGTGTTGGCTTTTTGAAACTCAATATTCCATATACTTTCACTGATTTTTAAAGTTTCGCTCATTTCTCTTACAAATGAGAAAAATGATTAAGAGTTAATCATTAACGGTCCTTTAAAACATCACCCAGAGAGATTTTCTATGTGGCGAAAAGAAAGTTTAAAAAATAGTGAATTTCAGGGTGCCTGTGTGGCTTAGTCGTGTCCTACTTGAGTGTCCTAATTGGGCTCAGGTCATGATCTCACAGCTCTGTGCTGCAGCTCAGAGCCTGGAGCCTGCTTCTGATTCTGTGTCTCCCTCTCTCTCTGCCCCTCCCTGCGCACGCTTTGTCTCTCTTTCCTTCAAAACTAAATAAACATTAAACAATTCTTTTTAAATAGTGGATTTCAAGAAATCCTTCAACCTGTGGGTGGTTTTGGTATTTTTGGAATCACATTGGTACTCAAATCTACAGTAAGTGGGGCTTTCTGTCTAGGAGAGTAGACAGACTTGGGTAGGTTTTAGGCTGCCTTGAGAATCTCTTAGTTGGCCATCTAAATTCCCAACCAGCACCCACACCCAAGCTCTGTTATTATGTATTCAAGCATAGAGGTAGGGAGCGCCACAGTTAAGAGTAATGTCTTACTTCCTCTCATGTGGCTATCACGTTGGTGCTGGTGGCGTCCACTCAGAAAATTTTTTCTTGTGACCCCTTCTCACCTTGGGATTCCTCTTATCCCCACCTCATGTTTTTCTTGTGTCTCAAATCTACCCTGTAAGTACTTCTATCATAGCTGCACACGTTTTCTTAATATATTTATATGTTTTTCTTTTCACTTAGTTGGCAGATTTTTTGAGGGCAAGCTGCAGATCTCATTTGTCTTGATCACTTTAGCATCTAGCACTGTTTCTGTCATATATTAATTGCTTAAAAATATATGCCTAATTTAATTGACTCTAGGTACCTCTTTCAATTTACTTTCTGTAGCTATATTTTGTATGTCCCCTGATTCCTCCTGACATGTGCCTCTCTTATGCTACCCAACACACACACACACACACACACACACACACACACACACACACACACACAGAGAGAGCTTAAATATGAGGAGTCTTTCACTTCTATATTCACTTGAAAAGTAGCTGAGGAAATACCACTGATACTCAGTTCAGCATGGGCCTGGCAGAGCCTTTCTAGAGTACTGTTGATGCAGTCCAGAGAAAGTGGTCCTTCTGCATTGTGTAAATGAACTTAATAGACCCTCTTTTGTTATTTACAACAGCACCAAAATCTAACTATAGCCAAAAGGTACAACTTGGCCAGCCTCATTAACATTGAACAGGGATATCTTGGTGTTTGGGCTACCCTTTGCCAAAGGTATCAGCGGACTTGGGGTGTGTGTGCTGTGTATGTGTGCTTCTGGAGTGGTAAGGGAAAGGGAGAGGATGGAAAGGTGGAAAAGTGGCAATTTTTGTAATGATAACACATTGTTGGACATATGGCATATTGACCCGAAGACATGAATCAACATTTCCCTACCTGATAGCATGTTATAGGAATTAAAGAAGGTGCCTTATAAGCTTTCCGTAACTGACAATCTTCTACAGCTCCATGTATGAGAATGACATAGATTACAGTTTCATCATAGATATCAGTTTTGGTGTTCTTTGGTATGTCTTTTATGCAGACGTTACAGAGTTTTAATTGCATCTTGTAGTTCCAATCCTACAAGGAAAACACAGTTTCATAACCTATGGTTTATAAGGTTTAATATAAATTCCTAAATAGTTAATTAATAACAGTACTTTAATAAAACTCCATTCAGAGAGAAGAGTGAGTTCATACAAACACTTCTTACCTTATAAGATAAACGTTCCCTGATTTTTTTGGCAGTAATAGAAAGACCAAGTTTTAGCCACATTTTATATTCAATGTGAGGACAACATTGCTCAAAAGCTTCATACAAGTGACTTTTGGGAATAAAACATGTCTGAAAAAAGGAGGATACAAATTTAATATTTCATTCTGTACACCTATAGTTTAAGGATATAAGGTTTCCTCATTTACATATAACATTAAAACTAAGAATTTAAATGATGTAACATTCATGTTGTTGCCTGGAAATCTGATAAGATGTGTACAGTAGTAAATATTGGTGTGATTTTGTCATAAATTAAATATTAAAAGGCTACATGCTCCAATGAGATGTTCGTTATTATTGTTATAGATTCTGAAAAAAAAAAGAAAATAAAGTATAAAAAATTATTTAAGCTTTAACTAAAGATATGAATATTTCTAAAAATACATTATTTTAGAGAAGTAAACTTTTTAACTAACAGTAAAATGCCAATGCTAGCAATGATCAGAATATTGGCTATCAGGAATAAGCTATTAAGAATATACAAGACACTGTGTATGTTGCTTTTTATTTCTCATGGGTAAGTATGTACGAGTGGTATTGCTGGGTAATATGGTAATTGTGTGTTTAACTTTATAAGAAAGGGTTGAGACATTTTACAGTCTCATCAGCCATGGGTGGGAATTTTAGTTGCTTTATGTCCTTGCCAATACGTGGTACTCATTATCTTTATTTTTAGCCGAAGTAGTGGGTATGTAGTGATACCTCATCACGACTTTTAATCTGAATTTCTCTGAGAGCTAATGATATCAAGCATCTTCTCTATGTGCTTCTTCTTTTGTGAAATGTTTGTTCAAATCCTTTGTGTAATTAAAAACAATTTTTTTAAGTTTATTTATTTATTTTGAGAGAGACAGAGACAGCTTGAGTAAGGGAAGGGCAGAGAGAAAGACGGAGAGAGAGAATCCAAAGCAGGTTTTGTGCTGCCAGCGCGGAGACTGATGCAGGGCTCAAACTCAAGATCGTGACCTGAGCTGAAACCAAGAGTTGGAGGGAACTTAGCCAACTGAGCCACATAGGCACCCCATTTTTCCCAATTTTTAATTTGGTGATTTGTCTTCTCATTTTTGAGTTGTAAGAATTCTTTATAAGTTCCATTGTCAAGTAATTTTTCAGATAGATATTGTGAAAAATTCCCCACCGTCTGTGTTCCATATTCTTTATGGTGTCCTTTAAAACAGAAGAAGATTTTAATACTAGTGACATTCCATTTATCAGTATTTCCTTTTATGGTTAGTGTTTTTTGTGTCCTGGAAGAAATCTTTGCCTACATCAAGATCTTTGTGTCCCTTTAGAATTTTTGTAGCTCTAATTTTAATGTTTAAGTCTACAATCATTCCAAATCAATTTTTGTGCATAGTGTGTGGGGCCAAGGCTCATAGCTTCCATGTGGATATTTGGAATTTTCAGGATCGTTTGTTGAAAATGATATTATTGTTAAAGATCAATTGACTGTGTATATATGAATCTGTTTCTGGATTTTCTTCCTTATTCCACTGATCTATATTGTCTTAATCTTAAGCTAATTCCACATGGTTTTGATTATAAGGATTTATAATAAGGCTTTAAGTTAGATAGTATAGTTTGTCTAACATTATTCTTTTATAAGTTTTAATTCACGTGTATGTAATATACAGTGTTATATTAATTTCAGGTGTATAATATAGTAACTCAACAATTCCATATATTAGTCAGTGCTCATCAAGATAAGTGTACTCCTGGGGCTCCTGGGTGGCTCAGTTGGTTAAGCATCTAACTTTAGCTCAGGTCATGATCTCATGGTCCATAAGTTTGAGCCCCTCATCGGGCTCTGTGCTAACAGCTTCGAGCCTGGAGCTGCTTCAGATTCTGTGTCTTCCTTTCCCTTTGCTCCTCCCCTGCTCGCTCTCTGTCTCTGTCTCTCTCTCTCTCAAAAATAAATAAACACATTAAAAAAAAAAAAGGTAAGTGTACTCTAAATTCTCTTCACCTATTTCACCCATCCCCCCATCTTCCTCCCCTCTGGTGACCACTTGTTTATTCTCTAAAGTTAAGAGTCTGTTTTTCAGTTTCTCTCTCTCTCTCTCTCTCTCTCTCTCTCTCTCTTTCCCCCCTTTGTTTGTTTGTTTTTTAAATTCCAATGAAATCATATGGCATTTGTCTTTCTCTGACTGACTTATTTCATTTAGCATTATACTCTCTAGATCCGTCCATGTTGATGCAAATGGCAAGATTTCATTCTTTTTTAATGGCTGAATAATATTCCATTGTATAATATTCCATTGTATATACATATATACTAGATCTTGTTTACCCATTCAGTTTATCCATTCATCTATTGATGGATGCTTGGGCTGCTTCCATAAATTGACTATTGCAATTTGAGTATTGACTATATATCCCTTCAAATTAGTGTTTTCAAATTCTTTGGGTAAATACCCAGTGCAATTAGTGTATCTTAGGGTAGTTCTATTCTTAATTTCTTTGAGGAAACTCCATACTGTTTCCACCATGGCTGCATTAATTTGCATTCCCACCAATAGTGCACAAGGGGTCCTTTTCTTCCACATCTTTGTGAACACTTTTTTTTTCCTTGAGTTTTTGATTTTAGCCATTCTGACAGGTGTGAGTAGATATCTCATTGTAGTTTTGATTTGCATTTCCCTTATAATGAGTGATGTGTCTGTTGGCCATCTGTATGTCTTCTTAAGAAATGTCTATTTATACGTTTTGCCCATTTTAAAATTGGATTATTATTTATTTTCTGGTGTGGGGTTGTATAAGTTTTTTATCTATTTTGGATACTAACTCTTTATCAAATATGTCATTTGCAAATATCTTCTCCCATTCAGTAGGTTATCTTTTAGTGTTTTGTTTTGTTTTGTTTTGAGAGAGAGGTAGAGAGAAAGGGTACAAGTGAGTGAAGGGCAGAAAGTGAGAAGGAGGGAGAGGGAGAGAGAATTCCATGAGGGGCAGAGAGAGAGAGAGAGAGAGGGAAAGAGAGAAAAGTGAGGCTCACCTGAAGTGGGGCTCATGTGGACCCAAAGTGGGGTTTGAGCTCACCCAAAGTGGGACTTGAACTCATGAACTATGAGATCATAACCTGAGCCAAATTTAGATGTTTAACTGACTGAGCCACCCAGAAACCTGGTTACCTTTTAGTTTTGTTGGTTGTTTCCTTCACTGTGCAGAAGGTTTTTATTGTCATGTAGTCTCAACTAGTTAATTGTTGTTTTTATTTTCCTTGCTTCAGGAGACATAATTAGAAAGTACTGTTACAGCCAATGTCAGAGAAATTACCACCTGTTCTCTGTTCTAAAATTTTATTATTTATTTATTTATTTATTTATTTATTTATTTATTTAAGTCAACTCTATGCCCAACATGGGGTTTAAACTCATGACCGTGAGATCAAGAGTCACATGCTCTACTGACTGAGACAGTCAGGCACCTCTATTCTAGGATTTCTATAGTTTCAGGTCTCACATTTAGGTCCTTAATCCATTTTGAGTTTACTTTTGTGTATGGTGTAAAAAAGTGGTCTACTTTACTTTTTTGCATGTAGCTGTCCTGTGTTCCCAACACCATTTTTTGAAGATACTGTTGTTTCCCCCCCATTTATTATTCTTGTCTCCTTTGTCAAATGACCATATAATTGTGGGTTTATTTCTGGATTTTTTATTCTATTCCATTGATCTATGTGTTTCTTTTTGTGCCAGTACCATACTGTTTTGATTACTACAACTTTGTATTATAATGTGAAATCTGGAATTGCAATACCTACAACTTTGTTTTTCAAGATTGCTTTCACTGTTTGGATTCTTTTGTGGTTTCATTCATATTTTAGGATTGTTTGTTCTAGTTCTGTGAAAAAATGCTGTTGGTATTTTGATAGGGGTTACATTAAATCTGTAGATTACTTTGGGTAGTACAGACACTGTAACAATATTTGTTGCTCCAAGCCAAGAGCATGGAACATCTTAATTTCTTTCATCAGATTAGGCTGGGGGGAGGGGAGAGGAGTTAAGATGGCAGAAAAGTAAGGGGACCAGGATTTCCCTTGTCCCTCAAACACATCTGAATTGAAGTCAAATCACTTGGAACACCCAGAAAATCAATCTGTGGAGTGGCAGAAGGATCTCCACAGGTGGAGGGAGACAGCTTGGTGGGATTGAGGTGCATGTATGTGAATTGGGGAGATAAAATGGCATAGGCACAGAGGGTATGGAACCCCTTCTGTGGAGAGACAAAAGGAGAAAAAGAAAAGAGGGGCTGTGAAATTGCGGTATTGAGTTAGCACAAGAGGAAAACCTCTCCAGACCATGGACTAGCAAATGAGAAATATGAAGAGAACCAGTTTCTATTTTGCAACAGCCGTTTGAAACTTGGAGTTTTCAAAAATGTACAACTTTCTCCAGACCAGAGCTGGCCATTGTGTGCACCTGGCAGGGAGGGGAGCTAGACCCAGGGCAAGGCCCGAACACATGAACTGTGAGATCATGACCTAAGTGGCAGAAGTTGGATGCCTCCCTGACTGGGCCACCCAGGTGCTCCCAGATATTGTTTCGTTTTATGGAATCACTTAGTTCTCTAATTCTCCCCGGTGATCTAGTAATTTCTGTTCCCTCCTTTTTTCAGTTTCATCATTTTCAATAATTTTATCTTCTAATTTTTTTTTATGTTTATTTTTGAGAGAGACAGAGACAGAATGCAAGTGGGTTGGGGCAGAGAGAGAGGGAGGCACAGAATCCAAAGCAGGCTCCAGGCTCTGAGCTGTCAGCACAGAGTCTGACACGGGGGCTCAAACCCACGAGCTGTGAGATCATGACCTGAGCCGAAGTCGGATGCTCAACTGACTGAGTTACCCAGGTGCCCCAATTATTTTATCTTCTATTTCACCTATTCTTTCCTTATTATTTCTATTATTTGTCTTCTAGTTCTTTGACTCTTAAAATGTTTTCTGTAATGTTTTATTTATTCTTGAGAGAGAGAAAGAGCATGAGTGAGGGAGGGGCAGAGTGAGAGAGGGACACAGAATCCGAAGCAGGCTCCAGGCTCTGAGCTGTCAGCACAGAGCCCCACTTGGAGCTTGAACTCACAAGCCCCAAGCTGTCTGACACTCAACCAACTGAGTCACCCAGGCACCCTTGACTCTTTTTTACTGCTATCTCCAATTAGGTGTTTTTAGTTCTAAAATTTCCATTTGACTCTTTTCTATATTTCCACAATATCCTGATATTTTCTATCTCGTTTCTCATTAAGGATATGTTTTCCTTTAATTTTTTGAACATATTTCAAAGAACATAGTTCTTCAAATCTATTATCAATAATTATTTAGTGCCTAATCCATATTTTGGACAATTTCAATGTTGTTTTCTATCCATTGGGCACTTTTTTCACACTATAGACCACATTATCATGTTTGTTTGTTTAGTAATTCATTATTGTTATTCTGTAACCAGAAACAGAAGGCTATAATATGTTTACGAAAATCTCAGGTATCATATAATTTTACTTGTAAATATTCTAATATCCATCACTGAATAATAGACACATTAAGTTTTCCCTTACCCTCTTCCTTCTCCCATTCCTTCTTATATGTCATTGGTGTGTTGAGAAAAAAAATGGATCATTCATTCTGTGGACCTCCCACATCTTTGGCTTTAGCTAGTTATTCCCTTCTGATGTCAATTAACTTGTTTCTCTCCTTCCTGAATTTTCTATAAACTGGTTAGATCTATATGTTTTTACTCTCTCAATTTTTTTTTTTTTTTAATTAAAGAAAGGGGCACCTGGGTGACTCAGTTGGTTAACATCCATCTCTTGGTTTTGGTTCAGGTGATGATCTCATGGTTCATGAGTTTGAGCCCTGTGTCAGACTCTGTGCTGACATCATGGAGCCTGTTTGGGATTATCTCTCTCCCTCTCTCTGACTCTCCCTGACTCCCACAGGCATGCTCTCTCTCTCTCTCTCAAAAAAAGCAACCCACAAATATGTATATATATATATATATATATATATATATATATATATATATGTGTGTGTGTGTGTGTGTGTGTGTGTGTGTGTGTGTATGTATACACACACACACACACACACACACACACACACACACACACACACATATATATATAGGCTTTTAGTTTTTTCTCATTCAAGAAGACTTCATGGTAGTGCCAGTACTTCTGCTGCATCATATCATGAGGTACGTGATGCCCAATTGTCCAACTTTTAGTGATGCTACAATTGTTTTTAGGTGGTGCAAGCCTTGTCCTTTCACTATGATGTTTCCCATTAACGTTACACTTAGTAGTTTCAGCATCAATTGATAGTTGTTGCCTATTTACATTATTTCATTTCAGATGGCAAAATGAAATATGCTAGGTCTCTGCTTCTATATTTGTTAGCTGAAATTCTGTATAGAAGAATATTACTTCATTTTTTGTTGTTGTTACCTTGAAAAGGTTCATAGAGGAAAGGCAGGATAAATGTTTAATTCTTTCTATTTTTTAAAAGAACAATCCATGTTTAGAGTAGTAAGTTGATATTCCAAAAACCTTATTGGAAATTAAATGAATTTTGGTATCATTATCAGCTTATGGATTTTTATATATTGTGGGGTTCAATTGTTTGAAGTCATTGTTCTTTTAGAGTTCAAATTAGGCCAGTGAGAGCCCCTGTTGTTTTGAGAATTTTGTCCTCATTGTGTCTAGGGAAACTTCCATCTACTTTGTTCAACTTTTTTTATTAATAGCTATTAGTTCTCTGACTTTTTTCCTTACTTAGTCCCCCGAATTATGGTGTTTACAGTTAAAATATCTCCTCTAATTTCCCCATGAGAGACCTCATTTAATCAGTTTTTCTGGTTAAAATCTTTTTTTCAACATGGCAGAGCAATATTTATAAGCCATTTTGCCAGGGCATTATACTGGGTAAGTATAATTTGGTAACAAGTTTTGCTCCCTTACTATTCCTATATTTTTTAAAATTATCATCAGACAGCAAACATATGCTAGGTACAGAAACAACCTTAAATTTGATACTACATATTGAATGAGATACAACAGTAAGACAAAATGTGATGTTTTCTGACCTCCACTACAGTTTTGCAGGTAGCAGAACATATCATCGGTTTATTCGTTAAGCAGTTTAACTCTCCTATTATTTCCCCACTGATCACAAAGTCTGTGTAAGTTATCTGATCATCATTCTCCTCTGACTCCCAGAGCATTTGGTCAATTCCCAAGCCAGGCTTTGATCTTTGAAGCTGTTCAGAACAAAGAAAGATAAAAAAACATATGTCAATTACCCAAACTGTCTAAATTTTGACTTTTTTCTTTTGGTTTTAACAATTTTAATATGTACATATTATTTTGAGGATATTTATTACTTGTACCTTTTAATTCAAATTTATTAAATTAGCAATAACTTAGAAAGAAAAGAATTCTTAGATACTGCAGTCTTTATGATTTCTTCTACTCAACTAACCTATACCTGCTTTAGGATGGCTAAATACCTGATTCAGATAAACATAAGAAGAAAACAACTTATACGATAATATTCTATCATAAAGATGATCCTTTGGATGGTTTCTTACTATCTATGGGAAAGTATCACTTAAAAGGTGATACATAATGCTAACCATTATGTTTGAATAAGAAAATTGAATGGAAGCTATTGTCCTAAATAAAGGAATAATGCAGTTCTTAACATGGAAAACTATGAATTCTCAATTTCATAGAGTTTTTAACTAATGTTCACAAATGCATTTATGAATAACTCTGACTTACCTTCACCATACCTGATATTATTATATAAATTCCTTTGGGCTCATCACCTTCTTCAAATATATCATTTCCGCAATCAAATGTTACCACTCTGGCTCTTTCCTTAAAAATATCACCAAATATATAAGATATAAATACTATTTTAGCAGTAGTTGGTGATGTTGAAATTTATATTTTAATAAATTTTTTGCATTTTAAAATACCACTTAATAAGATCTGACATGTTGTGTTAGTAAATTTATAAGAGAAGATAGGAATTATGAATATCAAAGAAAGAAAGTGGATATTCATAGATCTATATAACTTCATAAATGGGGTATTTATACATGGATTAGAACAGAAATAATTTAATGTAAGAATAAGAATGTAAGGGAAAGATAAAAAAAATATTTAATCTGGATGGACAATAATGAGAACAGATGCAGGCTAATGTCATATATATGTCTCTTACATAGTTATACTGTAAACAACAGATAAAGTAAATAAAAAATTCATTCATTCAAAATATATTAAGCAGGTGGATAAATATAATTGGTCCTTTGGCACCAAGTAGATACAAAAAGAGAATGTTATTAGAACAAGTTAGACCTATTTATTTCCGCATTCAACAAACACTCTTTGAGCACTCTTTGTGTAATATGCAGAGTGCTAGGGTTTGGGTATACAAAATATGGATGAGCTAAAGAGTATAGTACAGGGGCACCTGGGTGGCTCAGTTGGTTAACCATCCGACTTTGGCTCAGGTCATGATCTCATGGTTCATGAGTTCGAGCCCCGCGTCGGGCTCTGTGCTGACAGCTCAGAGCCTGGAGCCTGCTTCAGATTCTGTGTCTCCCTCTCTCTTTGCCCCCCTCCCCCCCAACTCACACTCTGTCTCTCTCTCTCTCTAAATAAACATTAAAAAAAAAGAGTATAGTACAGAAGAGAGATGTAAAGGTGATTGCAATGCAATGTACTTAATGCTATAATGAAAGTATATAATGGATACAACGCTGACACCTTTGGTCCTCCAAACTCAGAAAGGATCACAGGTTGATCTTCTATTGGTGGGATATTTGCCTCCAAAGCCTACTTTTCTGAGTATTTTGTAAGGATGTTTCCAGAGAAGCAAGATTTGAAAAAAAAAAAAAAAAGTAAAAACAAAGGGCATTTCAAGAAAAGTAGCACCCCCAGAAGAATGGAATTAGAAAATAGTGTTAAAGGGCTTGGGGCACCATGCAAGGTTCAGTATGAGGTATATGATGAATAGGCAACAGAAGATTAAAATGGAAAGGGAGGCAAGAGACAGACTGTGGATAGACTTTGCATGTCATTTAAAGGGATTTTTGGGATTTTATCCTACAGGCGATCAATGACATTTAAAGACTTTTAAGCTGGAGAGTATCATAGTCTCTTTTTAGAAAATCATTTGTTGGTACATTAAAAATGGTATTACCAGGAAATAAAAATATTACCTGAATGAAGCTTATATGATCTTTTTCTTTATCTAGCCATGGAATATTGTAGAGTGCTTCTTTAACAGTAAGTGGTTTGATAACAGGTTGAAAATCAAGTATCTCTCTTTTTTTGGCCATTATTAACTAAAACCATAAAATTTAAGAAAAAGGATGAATAAAATTGTGTTCAAAGAATGTTTAAAAAATATGACTTTGTACTATTTCCTTTTCTTGCTCTTCTGAGATTTTGTTCTTCTATGGAACCCTTCAACCTCTCCCCACTGATATCCTTTTTCCGGTATCATTATTCTGAAATCATAGATTAAACACTTAAAACTAAACCTTTTTACTGAACTATAGCAGATAAAAAACACACAAATTATAGAGTCTAATGGAGTTTAAATGGGACTTAAACCCTCTCCTTTCTCCTTTCTCCCTTTTTTGTTCAGTCCCTGCGGCTGTTTCCACTTTTCCACTTTCTCTCCAGCTACTTTTGGGGAGGGCTGCTTTTCCCGTACTCCCCACCCCCCCCAACCCCAGTCTCTGTCCTCTCTCTGAAAGCAAAAACAGCTCCCTGCCCTCCGTGGTTTCTCTCTCCCCCAGTTCACCTCTCTGCACTGTGTACCTGCTGAGTTCTGTGGTTCAGGTTGTGCACATTGTTGTGTTAATCCTCAAATCAGTTTTCTAGGTGTGCAGGATGGTTTAGTGTTGACCTCAAAAGTGCACAAATCATAAATGTCCACAGAAAGAACATTTACAATATGAAAAGATCTGGGTAACCAGCACCCACATTAAGAAATAAAACATTTACTGCACCCTAAAATCCTCTCTTATATTCTCTTCCAGTCATTTCTTGTATCCAAAGACAACCACTCTTCTATTACCAGAGTTTAGCTTTGTTTGGTTTTGAGCTTTATCTGCATGAAATCAATGAGTATGTACTTGTTTGTGTCTGGTTTGTCTACTATTGATCTACTATTCATCAACATTTGGGGTGCTCCAGTTCTGGGCTTTTGTAATGCTGCTATATTTGCTTGCTGTACATATGTGCACATTTCTGTGACTATATGGTTCTGTAATCCAATTGCTGTGTCATATATATGTGTTCAAATTGAGAAGCTTCTGCCTACCAATTTTCCAAAGTGTTTGTGTTACTTTACACTCTCACTCTGATGTTCCAGTTGTTCCACGTGATGGCCTACAGTTGGTATTGTCAGTTAAAAACCATCAGGTATTCTGGACATAAGCCCTTTGTTGGATATATTTGTTTTGAAAATATCCCCTACCTTTTTGTGGCTTGTCTTTTAATTCTCTTGTTTTCTTAATAAAGAGAAGTTCTCAATTTTTGTGTTGCTGAAATCCAATTTTCTATCCTGTTTAAGAAATCTTTGCCTATGCCAATATCATAAAAATTATCTTATATTATCTTCTAGAAGTTTATTGTTTTACCTCTTACAGTTATGTACAATCCATCTAAAATTGGTTTTTTCGTGTGTGGTGTGAGATAAGAATTCAGGTTCATGAATGAAATAGGTTGAAGAACAGAAAAACACAAGAACTACTGAGCCAAAGTTAAAACTAAAGTGGAGAGATACGTTAATAGATTGTCAATATTACTAAGATGTCAGTTGTCTCTAAATTGACATACAGGCTTCTTGGAATCCCAATGGAAAGTTCATTAGATTATTTAATGGAAATTGACAAGTTGATTCTAATGTTTATTTGAAAATACAAAATGCCAAAACTAGTCAAAATAATCTTGAAGAAAAGAGCAAAAGCTGGAAAATACATAAAATCAGATATGAAGATTTATTATTAAGTTCCAGTATAAGATGGTGTGATATACATTGAGAAAGATTCAATGACAGATAAATAAAATGATGAAACAAGAATCCAGAAACTCATCAACACATACACAGTCATTTAATTCATGAAATACTCCACTGAAGTTTAATAGGGTATGATAATCATTTCTATAAATGAGGTTGAGTCAATTGATTACCCATATAGGAACAAAATGTTAATTATTTTTTTAAGAGAAAGAGAGGAGTGTGAGTGGGGGAGGGCTAGAGAGAGAGGGAGACACAGAATCAGAAGCAGGCTCCAGGCTCTGAGCTGTCAGCACAGAGCCTGACATGGGGCTTGAACTCACGAACCGTGAGATCATGACCTGAGCTGAAGTTGGACGCTCAACCAACTGAGCCACCCAGGTGCCCTGGAAAAAAAATGTTAATTTTAACCTAGCATTGTTATGTAAGGCATTCTAGAGACCCTTAACAGTAGAGAACAAACTGAGGGTTGATGGAGGGGTGTGGGTGGGGTGATGGGCTAAATGGGTGATAGGTATTAAGGAGGGCACTTGTGTTGAGCACTGGATGTTATATGTAAGTGATGAATCACTAAATTCTACTCCTGAAACCAATGTTACATGATAGGTTAACGAACTAGAATTTAAATAATAATTTGAGGGGTGTCTGGGTGGCTCAGTGGGTTAAGCATCCAACTTCGGCTCAGGTCATGATCTTACAGTTCGTGGGTTCAAGTCCTGCATCAGGCTCTGTGCTGACAGTTCAGAGGCTGGAGCCTGCTTCAGATTCTGTTTCCATCTCTTTGCTCCTCCCCCACTCATGCTCTCGCTCTCTCTCTCTCTCTCTCTCTCGAAAATAAATACATGTTAAAAAAATTTTTAAAAAAATTTGGAAGAGAGAGAGAGAAAACCCTTAATATTAAAATCCCCTAATCAACTGGTATGATTTTTTGCTCAATCAATCAATCAATCAATAACATTGGTTTGGGTTATTATTTCTATTTTCTACAGAGTAAACTTTTCCCATAATCAGGTATATTGGTCTTAGTGGTTTTTTTCTTTTTTCTTGTTTATTTATTTATTTTGAGAGAGAGAGGGAGAGAGAGAGAGAGAGCCTGATGCGGGTCTTGGACTAAGGATGATGAGATCATTCCCTGAGCCGAAATCAAGAGTCTGACACTTAACTGACTGAGCTACCCAGGTGGCCCCAGTCTTAGTTGTTGTTTTTTTTTAGAGAGACAAAGGGTGTGAGTGAGAAGCAGAGAGAGATGGGGAGAGAATCCCATGAGGGGCAGAGAGAGATAGATAGAGAGAGAGAGAGAGAGAGAGAGAGAGAGACAGGGCTCACTCAAAGTGGGGCTCATGCTCACCAGAAGTGGAGTTTGAGCTCACCCAATTCAGAGCTTGAACTCACAAACCATGAAATCATTACCTGAGCTAAAGTCAAATGCTTAACTGACTGAGACACCCAGGTGCCTCATCATTCTGCTCTATTTAAATCCATTTTCTCATAACCTCATTAGCATTGAATACTGACTCCCCTCCACCCCATTATTGCTGATTTAATGGGCAAAATGTGGTATGTGTTAATAATTCAGTTTCTATTTCCTTAGTTACTAGAGATGTCAAATATCTTTTCAAACATGCATTAACAACTTTTCTTTTTGCCTGTGAAATGCCTGTTTCATATTCTTCTCTCACTTTCTATAGGATTCTTTGTCATTGATTTGTGGGAACTTTTTAGGCATTATTGCTATCACTACTTTGTGTGTAATTAAAAAAAAATTTTTTTAATGTTTATTTATTTTTGAGAGAGACAGAGACAGAGTGCCATCTGGGGAGGGGCAGAGACAGAGGGAGACACAGAATCCGAAGCAGGCTCTAGGCTCTGAGCCATCAGCACAGAGCCCAGCATGGGGCTTGAACCCACAGACTGCAAGATCATGACCTGAGCTGAAGTCAGTTGCTTAACCAACTGTGCCACCCAGGCACCCCTGTCTTGAGTATTTTTAAGTGTACAGTTCTATTTTATGTGTACATTCATACTGTGGAATCATAGCACTATTCATCTTCAGAACTCTTTTCATCTAGCAAAACTGAAGTTCTATGCCCATCAAACAATAATTCCTTATTCTTCTCTCTCCTCAGCTCCTGGAAACAACCATTCTTCTTTCTTTCTTTCTTTCTTTCTTTCTTTCTTTCTTTCTTTCTTTCTTTCTTTCCTTCTTTTAACTTTTTATTTATTCATTCATTTAAGTAATCTCTACACCCAATGTGGGCTTGAACTCATGACCCCAAGATCAAGAATCACATGCTTTTCTGACTGAGCCAGCCCAGTGCCACCACCATTCTACTTTCTGTCTGTTAAGATTTTGACTCTATACAGAAGTGGAATCATATTGTATTTGTGTTTTTGTGACTATCTTATATCATTTAGACTGTCCTTGAGGTTCATCCATGTTGTGGCACATGTCAAAATTTTCTTCTTTTTTTTTTCTTTTTAAATTTTTTTTTAACGTTTATTTATTTTTGAGACAGAGAGAGACAGAGCATGAATGGGGGAGGAGCAGAGAGAAAGGGAGACACAGAATCCAAGGCAGGCTCCAGGCTCTGAGCCATCAGCCGAGCCCGACGCGGGGCTCGAACTCACAGACCGCGAGATCGTGACCTGAGCTGAAGTCGGACGCTTAACCGACTGAGCCACCCAGGTGCCCCAGAATTTTCTTCTTTTTTAAAAGGCTGGATAGTATTCCATTCTGAGTATATACCACATTTTGCTTACCCATTCATCCATCAGTGGACACTTCAATTGCTTCTTTTTCTTAGCTAGTGTAAACAATGCTACTGGAGTGCTATCAACAATAGGCAAATTATGGAGAGAGCCCAAATGTCCATCAGTTGATGAATTGGTTGAGAAGATGTGGTATATACATATACAATGGAATACTACTTGGTATGAAAAAGAATGAAATCTTGCCATTTGCAACAACGTGGATGGAACTAGAGGGTATTATGCTAAGTGAAATAAATCAGTCAGAGAGATATATGATTTAACTCATATGTGGAATTTGAGAAACTTAACAGGTGAACATAGGGCAAGGGAAAGAAAAATAAGATAAAAACAAAGAGGGAGACAAGCCATAAGAGACTCTTAAATACAGAGAACAAACAGAGGGTTGATGGAGAGGATGTGGGTAGGGGGTGGGTTAAGTGGGTGACAGGCATTAAGGAGCACTTTTTGGGATGAGCACTGGGTGTCATATGTAAGAGATGAATCATTGGGTTCTACTCTTGAAGCCAAGACTACACTGTATGTTAACTAACTTGAGAATAAAAACAAAAACAAAAACAAAGGAATGCCGCTGGGATCTCTTTGAGATCCTACTCTCAGTTTTTTAAAGTATATTCTCAGAAGTGGAATTGCTAAAACTTAGGGAAATTCTTCTTAAGTGCCATACTGTTTTTCACAGTGGCTGTACCATTTTACATCCCCACCAATGATGTACAGGGTTTTTGGTTTTGGTTTCTTTGATGATACTCATCCTAATTGGTATGAAGATTTCATTGTAGTTTTGATTTGCATTTCCTTAATAATTAATGGTGTTAAGCATCTTTTCGTGTGTTTATTGGTTATTTGTGTATCTTTTTTGAAGAAAATATCTATCCAAGTCCTTTGCCTATTTTTGAATTGAGCTGCTTGGTTTTTGTTGTTGACTTTCAAGAGTTCTCTATATATTCTGTATATTAATTCCTTATCCAATACATGATTTGCAAATATTTTCTCCTATTCTGTTTGTTGCATTTTTATTTTGGTGATAGTGCCTTTTGATGCACATGAAGGTCATAATGTACATTTTTTTAAATTTCCTAATTTTCATGAAGTCCACTTTTTCTATTTTTTTCTTTTGTTGCCCGTGCCTTTGGTGTCATTTTAATAACTTATTGTCAAATACAGTATCATGAAATTTTGCCCTCTATTTTCTTCTAAGAGTTTTACAGTGTTAGGTCTTACATTAGGTCATGGGTTCATTTTGAGTTAGTTTTTGTAAATGGTGTCAGGTAGGGGTGCAACTTCATTCTTTTGCATGAGGATATCCAGGTTTCCCAGGAACGTCATATAGTTGGATCATGTTTTTGTCTATTTGCCAATCTTTGTGTTTTGTTTGGAGAGTCAAATCCATTTATATTTAAAGTAATTACTTATAAGGGAACAGTTACTTCCATTATTTTACTATTTTTCCTACATATAGCTTTTTGTCCTTTATTTCCTACATACTGGCTTCTTTTGCACGTAGGGTTTTTTGTTTTGTTTTGTTTTGTTTTGTTTTGTTTTGTTTTTTGAGTGAAACACTTAAATTCCTTTCTCATTTATTTTTTGGGTATATTCTTTGTTATTTACCTTTTAATTTCCATGATGATTACATTTAACTCCCTAGAGTGTAGTACTCTAATTTAAATGTATATCAGCTTAACTTTCATGACATATAAAACTCTGCTCCTTTAATAGTTCCTTCCACACTCCTTTCTGTTGTTACAAATTTATATCTTTATACGTTGTGTGTCCAAAATATATATGTTTTTAAATGTGTAGTCTCTTATATGATGTAGGAAACAACATATAGACTTACAAGCCAACATTATCATAATGTTAGCTTTTAGACTAATAATTGTTTCAAATGTTCTAGTCTCTTAATCATGTAGAAAACAAAAAAAAAAGTGGAGTTGCAAAAAAATTATTACAATAATATTATCTTTTATCATTGCCCATGTAGTTATCTTTACTAAGATCTTTATTTCTTCATATGGGTTCCAGTTATTGTCTTCTGCCCTTTCAATATGTAGGGCTCCTTTTAACATTTCTTTCAGGGAAGATCTAGTCATAATAAACTCCCTCCACTTTTGTTCATCTGGGAATGTCTTAATTTCTCCCTCATTTCTGCAGGACAGTTTTGCTGGATATAGGATTTTTGGTTGATAGTTTTTTTTTTTCTTTTAGCACTTTGAATATATCAGCCTGCTTCTTTCTGATCTCTGAAGTTTCTGATGAGAAATCTGATAATAATTGTATTGAGGCTTGCTCATGTGTGATGAGTTGCTTCTCTGTGGCTGATTTAAAAATTTTCACTTTGTCTTTTGACAGCTTGATTACAATGTGTCTTGGTGTGGGTTTTTTTGAGTTCATCCAACTTGGAATGTATTGACCTTCTTGAATGTTAATATTTATGTCTTTCATCTAATTTGGGAAGTTTTCAGCCATTATTTCTTCAGATATTCCCTCTGTCCCTATCTCTCTCTCTCCTTGTGAGATTCCCACAGTGCATATGTTGGATCGCACGAGTCCCTTAGATTTTGTTCGCTTTTCTTCAATCTTTTTCTTTCTGTTCCTCAAATATGATAATTCCCATTGTTGTGTCTTCAATGTGACTGATTTTTTTTTCTACATGTTCAAATATGCCTTTCAGTTCTTGCCACATAAGTGTTATATATTTAATGTTAGGTTCACACTTAAGGATTTAGTTTTTAATTAATACTGTGAATAGAATATTTTTCTATATTTTCTTTAGTTGGGGAAGAATTTTGAATGTTGATAGTATTTCTGAATATTCTATAATTTATCTTATTAAGCCTATATTATTAGGCTTAATATATCTTATTAAGTGTATTAATTCTCTAGGATTTTAAATTAAACCATCAACATATAATAACTGTCTTTTCCTTTTCCCCAAAATTTTACCTCTCAATTTCCTTTTTTTTTTTTCTTGACCTGGCTAAGACTTCTTTTTCCTGACTTTAAATGGTATACTTATAAGTGTTTTGACATCTAATACTATGTTTGTTTTAAATTTTTAATAGAAACTCTTTATTGGATTAAAGATGCTATTTATTAGTCTTGTAAGAATTTTTAAAAATATTTTGAACAATTAATTTTGTCAAATGTTTTTTTCTTCTTTTTAAATCTTTGAATAAGTTCTATAGCTATTTTATGAGCTAAAACCTTCTTAGTCATAGTATATTACTTACTAATATATATTTTATAATATATATTACTTACTAATATATTACTTACTAATAATATATACTTACTAAACTTTTAATATGTTACAAGATTCAATTAGCTACTATTATGTTTAAAAGTTCTGTATATGTATTCACAAGCATAATAGCTTTTGGATTTTTTTTATACGGTTCCCAATTTGGGGAATAAATTTTCTACTTATGGAATTAGTGGGACCCTCTATATTTTTATATGTCATGGTACTAATAATTACCTTAGAGAAAGGAAATGTAGTTATTTTTCACCCTATAGTTGGGTGTTCTTATAAATCATGGAATTCTATGGGAAAAGCTGTTTCGGTGGCACAGGTAATTCCCAGGAAAATATTGATACCCACTCTAGCTTAGTAAAGAGTAGTTTTATCATACCCCTGATTTGGGAGCAAAGCATAGAAAGAGATGGTCCCTCACTTTGGCAAGAAATGGAAAGAAAAGCTGACCACTGGAATTCAAGAAGGAAATGCTTTATGGTATGTGCTTTTCTTTAGACAATTATTTTAATGTGGATATTCATATACCAGAGATGGTCTGTAATGGAAAATCAAAAGTAGGTTTGAAGATCATGGATGACTGTATATCAAGAAAGTATATTTGTTTTTAAAATATGCTACCTTACCTTATTAATTTCAGAACCTTCGATTTTATGAATAATCCCTTTTGACCTAAAAACCTTAACAATTTCTCTAGCCAAATTGAGCATGACATTAATCTCCTCCTTTGTTTTCATAGTAATAGCAATTTCCGGGTGATCATACTCTAAGTAGCCTGAAAAATAACACAATATTTTCAGAAAAAATAAGAACATTATTTAAATATTTCATGTGGACAATAAGCTCAATATTTTTGCTCTAAATCCATGGAGTACAACCCTCAACACAGAGAAATATATCTTTCCCTGATGAGTCCTCTGCAATCAATCATAATTCACCAGCAGCAGCATAGTTCTGTTTACCATTTTCTTGTCGGCTTGTACTTACACCTATGCCCATGAGGAAGGACAGACAGCCCCAGTCGTAGGATTAGCAGTTACACTGATCCACTTGCATGGAACACTGAGAGGCTCTTCTGGTTTCTAGGTCTGGGGTTTATGTCCCGCTTTTCCATTCTGTTTGAATTAGGATTTTTGACTACAAACTGTGCACTTAGATATGGCTTTTGATTAAGTCCTCTCATTCATCCTGGGTTATTGCCCACCCAGCATGCCTGTGTGTCTAGATGACTCATCCATCTATGCTCTTCTGCCTGTCTTATCTGGATTCCTAAATGCCCACAGAGCTTCATTCACTTAGATTCTACATTTGGGCTTTTATGCTCTTCTGCCTGTCTTATCTGGATTCCTAAATGCCCACAGAGCTTCATTCACTTAGATTCTACATTTGGGCTTTTCCTTGGTGATGACTTCTTGTCTGGCTTGATGACTACCTGCCATGCAAGATCTCTCAAGTCCAGTTCCATTCTCATGCTTGCTGTACCCTTTTACTGCCCACCATCTGTATCAAACCCCCTCCTTCTCCTCACACATGAACACTATACTATAGGAGTGTGTCTGTCCCACTTCCAGTATTAATCCTCTACTAGGAGCATGATGTGGCATGACTCAGGGAATAAGCTGGTGCCATGTTTAGGCATAGAGCCTTCCAGGAGACATATCAGAGATCTGTGAAGCTCGGTTGTGATTTCAACTTATGAAGCTAAATCTTCACATGGCAACTCTATGGCAAGTGGAGAGAAAAAGTAACTTTTTCCCCTGTATTGCTCAGGAAGGTATGTGTACTTTTGGTTTGGAAGAAAATAGAATTTATAAGGTGATAATAGTGTGTATAAACATGCAGTGCTAATGTGTTTCCTTTAAAGAGGAATTAAAAGGGCTTCATTGAGGTATAGGGCAGAAAGAACAAACGTGGAGAGGTAATATTACACTAAACCCATGCAGCCAAAGATATGATCATGTTGATTGTTGAAGTTACTCACTTTATTATTAGTAATAAATAGGTTGCCTTAACAATCGGTTTAGTTGTCAAAACAACTGCCTTTCAGAAGTAATGATAATAAGAGATGGTTGTGCTTAATCTTTAGAATGAGGGTTACCTACCTAGCTCTTTCAGAGCACGTCCTGTATTCTTCATTATTCTCCTTAATAATACCTACGAAATAAAAGAAGCATTATCCCCATTGGAAAACAAGCTGTTATAAAATGTCTTTACATTTGCAGCTGATGGATTTTTAACCTAACTAATAACTTTAAAGAAAAATATGATGGGGAGCTTTTTAGGGATTAGAACTGAGTTTTGTGCAATAACCTTAATTTGCTCCAGGAAGAGTGGTAGAGAGAGTAAAAAGTGGCATAACAGGTTGATTTTGAGAAGCCTGAAGGCACGTCATATTTTTTTTCTCTAAAAGTAACTTGCTTTAGGTTACTATTGATTCTGAAAAACACACGCATGGTAGATATTTTCCTCTTCAATGTTATTAAAGCCTCTAAATTGGGGATACAGGGGAAGCTTTCAATCTTAAGTGAGGTAAAATGTTTGGCCAAGCTGTGTGAGAGCAGTAGGGACTAAAACCAGACAACATCTTAGAGATTCAGGTCCTTTTATATTTCCTACTGTGTATTCTCAAATTCCAGGGCTAAATATCCTTTTTCCAGGTTAGAAAAGGTAACAAAATTCAGGAAAACAGTTTGATTTATTTATTTTTTTTATGTTTATTTATTTTGAGAGAGACAGAGACAGCATGAGCAGGGGAAGGTCAGAGAGAGAGGGAGAGAGAGAATCCCAAGCAAGCTCCTCATTGTCAGCTCAGAGCCTGATGTGGGTCTCGAACCCATGAACCATGAGATCATGACCTGAGTAGAAACCAAGAGTCGGTCGTTCAACCGACTGAACCACCCAGGCACCACCAAGAAAACAGTTTTAAAGTTCCAGGTGATAAAGAAAGGAAAGATAATTTTGTGTTCTACTACATATCATCAGTTCAATTTTCCTGACTATCGAGATTTGGGTACATTTTACACAGAATTTAGATGTTCTAAATTGCCTTGAAAGGTAAATGTTTCACATAGTTGACAAACTTGTGAGAACATAGTGTTAGTCTGCCTCAGTCAAAACAGTAAAAAACAAAATCTAGGGGTGTCTGGCTGGCTCAGTCAGTAGAGCATGCAACTGTTGGAGCCACACATTGGGTGTAGAGCTCACTAAAAAAAAAAAAAAAAAAAAAAAAGGAAAGGAAAAAGAAAAGAAAGAAAAAAGAAAACTAAAATCTAGAACTTAGGCCCTAGAATTCTCTTTGCTGTTTACTACCTATGTGACTTTGAGCATAATCATTCAACCTCTCTTGGCTCCCCCCCACCTTAACTGTGTAATGAAAGAATTAGACAAGGTTTCCTTCTAGATGAGTTATTATTACTCTTCCCAGTTTCCAGATCCCCATCCTTTGCTTCTATTACTATTTACCGTGGGGAAATGAGGCATATAGACAGGAGGGGAGCCTTTGGGAACTATGAGGAAGTTCTGGTTGATCAACACTGCCATCACGTCTCATCCTCCAGTGTTTCCTGTTGAGCACAGCTATAGGTGAAAGATCCTGCAACTTGGATCAGGAGGGAACTACCCACTGCACACAGGCTTCACAAGAGCTTCCACAAGAATGAAAAGGTGGGTTGCAAAAGCCTCATGACTTGCTACTGTGGCACAGACATTTCAGTAAGGAGGCATTTGAGTAATACAGGTGTAGACTAGTTTAAGTTTTTACAGAAATCACTCAGGGAATCAGGAGTCAGGGACCACACCTACACATAGGGACAGAGAACATAATGGGTGGGGCAGCGGAGGGACTGGAGGAGTAAACCCTCTCCTTAGTATTTAAAGTTTTTCTCACCTGTTTAACTTGCTTAGAACTTGAAATTTGATCAATTATAGTCATTATGTCTGCTTCACCTTGGATATAACCTTTTAGTATAGCATATTTAAAGGATAGCTGATGACTCATCTTTTTATCTATTATTTGCAGCAACTTGGGGGTTATGAGCTGAAAAAAGCAGAACTACTATTTAATATAAATTGTATACATTTAGTTAATTATATGTCTATTAGTTTACCTAAAGTAGATAATGCTAAGAAATAACATTCTTTCAACGATAACTATAGTAACCTGTCGAGGTTCTTAGTTATTTTATTCATGATAACTTTATAACTTCATGACTACAGCTATTTCCTAGTAACTAATAACGTTGGGCACCTATGTGAAGTGATGACTTTACTCTTTACTTATGTCCCTTATATAGAACTGGATGTTATTTTCAACTGACTTAACTTCTTGGAAAACAAAGCAATTAATCTTTTGGGCTTAAGTCAAAAAATGTCTATAAAGTATTGCTATTTTACCTGCAAAATCTCCTACTAACCTTCTTGCTAGAAGGTTTATTTGGGGGTTAGAACCCACCACAATTATGCTTCTTGTGTGACCCCACCATTAACTTCTCGTTGTTTCTTTGCTGAGGTTTACATTTCCAGATTATCTCTTACCACTGAGCAATCCCCTCACTTCAGTAGAGTTGGCTATTTCTGGTGTCCTGTCTATGCTCCATAACCTCCATAGTCTGCCTTCCAACCACCTGCCATTAATCCTAGAAGAGCTAGTTTATGTTCATCTTTCAAGATTCAGTTCAAGTATCACAAGTATCACCTAATAAAGGAAGTCTTTTTTTTTTTTAAATCTCATTAGCGTTGTGTACAGACTCTGTTTTGCACTTGTATATTCTACAATATAACATTGGAACATCTAGATGACATATAATTTCCCTTCTACAATGAGTTCTCTGGGGGTAGAGAGTACAGATAATTTGTCTTCATGTTCCAAGGACTATCATCTGACATAAGATAAGAGTTCAGAGTTTCCTGAATATATATACAAACTTTTCTTAAGTTGTTTACCAGTTTTTTTCATTTAAAATATTTGGTAGACTCTGCATATCTTCCCATCAGAAAGAATTAAGTAGTCACTGAATACACTTTACTTGCCTTCCTTAGGTCAATTTGACCTAGCATTATATAGCACACTAGCATTACTTACGGTCTCATTTAGTAGTAAAACTGGAAAAGCTACCAGTTGCATACTTTTAGACCTAGTTATTTCTCTTGGTAGCACAATTATTTTTTAAGCATATGTAAAAAAACTTTAAATGTAAAGATTCTAACCTATTAGTTTTATTTCTAGATGAACTATGTTTTACTTAGCCTTGTATCTCTCACAGTGCTTGTATGTGTATGTACCTTATTTGTGTATGAAGAGAGAGAGAGGTGGTGAGAGAAAGGGAGAGTATATCTGTATCCATATACATACTTCATATGCTTTGTGATGAGTGAGTTTCATGTCATTGAAATAATTGTATAGAAAAAATATCATACTTGTCATAGAAAGGTGTATTAGACAATCAAAGGTCATTTCGATGCTGTGATTTTATATTACTATGAATTTATATAACATGAAATGTGCATTTTTCGGTTTCGTGACGTGTATGAATTTATACTATTTGTTTTGTCACTGTGAATGGTTTGCATGGTTGTTTTGTTGATTTTATACCAGGTATCTATACCAGGTATCTATAAAAATATACATAATTTTGGGGTTAGTTTATATTTACATTAATACGGAATTTGTCATGTACTCTCTATTCAAGGAAAAGCTGTGATGAACATTTCTATACTTTCATATGCTAAGTAAACTACAAATATAATTTGGATACTCATAAAACACTGTTACAAAATCTAATTTGTGAAAGGGATATAACATTTGAAATATAAACATCATTCCAATAGAAAGTGGAAGCCATAAAACTAGTAAACTTTAGTCCATATTTCATGAAGCAGTCATTAGAATTTGAAAATGAATGATTTTATAGTTCTTTACCTTTAAAATACGTAGTATGCGAAGAAATCGAACAATTTTAAAAAAGATTACAGTTTGAATAAATTCAAAAGTATAAGTAATGTAATTTGTCTCAGTAAGAATTACATCTATGATGCCGACTAATGTAATTGTCAACTCAAATAGATTCCAGGTATGTGAAAAATATTCCTTCCTCATTGCAGCCATCTGTTGATTTTAAAAAAACAACAACACATTATCTTGTTTGTTTTTGCTTTTACTGCAACATTTTCTACAATAACTGAAATATCACTCATTAGGTTTTTTTCTCTGATCTACCTTAAGACTACTTGTCTGAAATACTAGTAAATAATCATATTAACTTGAAATTAAAATAGTTGGAATATTGAAGCGTCCATTCCAAGGGAGAAACTATTCAAAATTCCCTACTATTTTATGACAGTTCATTCTTTCATTCCTTCTTTGTTTCAGAAAACCTACTATAGCTAAAAGAATGGGAAGTATTAAAAATGACTGGATTCAAGCCTGGGAAATTGGATTTCCAGTGGAATTTTGAAGGGAGAGTAGGCTTACAGAAGATAAATTTGTTAAGAATATGCTGTTTGAGATGTTTGCACAGTATTTTGTTGGGGAGATCCAGTCATCAGTTGTCTATATGATCTGAGGTTCTTGATAAAATCTGAGCAGGGAACTGAATTGGGAAGTCATTAGACTATAAATGGTAGTTGATGCCAGGGAAGTGAATGAGATAGGCATGGTGTGTGAAGCTCTTTATTCTTTACGTCCACATCTCCTATCTCATATACCATATCCTTCATGCAAATCTAACACCTTTCCAATCTCCATGCTGACCAACCCATCCCTAAGCTCCAGTCACTGGGAGTGACTTTCTTTCTTGTGGGCGTCCTAGTGTTGCTTCTGACTTTTCCCTTATTTTTTTCATCAAGCTATGTACTCACATACTCAACCTCCACTTTTCGATCCATATGACACAATACTATAATCAATTTGTGGGGGGTTATTTCCTCATTTTACAACTACCTTTATATTTGATTTAAAAATCAAATCATGAAATGTTTTTCAAGTTTACAGGGATATGTATCACTCTACCTATCTATCTGTTTATCTATCTAGTATTAAAAAAATAAAATGAACACTACTACCCTGCTAAGTTTAAGAACACTGCCAACACCTTTGAGACTCCCTTCAACACACACCATTTTGAACTTTATTTGTGCAAATACAAAATCAGTTCTTAAAGTATGGATGTTGGCTATTGAGTTGCCTTAAAAATTTACTTATCTTTAACGTTTTATTTATTTTTGAGAGATAGAGCGCGAGCAGGGGAGGGGCAGAGAGAGAGGGAGACACAGAATCTGAAGCAAGCTCCAGGCTCTGAGCTGTCAGCACAGAGCCTGATGCGGAACTCACACCCATGGACGGTGAGATCGTGACCTGAGCTGAAGTCGGATGCTAAACCAACTGAACCACCCAGGCGCCCAAAAAATTTACCTTTAAAAATTAAAGTTTATTTGTTTGAGAAGTGAAAGAGAATTTCACATACTCCTTTAGAAAATTGTGTATAGCTAATGCTGAAAAATGAAGTTAGGGAATCTCTCTGTGAGACATATAGCATGTTCATGCACATACACACACACACACACACACACACACACAATTTTGGATTACCTTAAGTAGGGCCTCCATGATATAAAATGTAAGAAAAAAGTAGTTAGAATATTTTAATTCATGCTCATAGATATCATTTAATTCAGGTATCCAAGAAATTGTAATCGGAAACATATTCATCATTATCACAAGATATCCAACATACTCAAATTCATTAGTAAATACGATTTTATGGCATGACTGAAGAAAGCAATGTCTGCAAAAAAAAAAATAAGTTTTATCTGATAAAATAATTATACGGAATTATTTTCATTATATGCTCAGCTATGTTCTAATCATCTATAGCACAGAAGCCAGCTTAGTTCTGGGTAGGAACAGTCACTCCCTAACACTTTCTGACATCCCACTTCAGATGCTGTCCTTTTAATTTCCCCCTCTGCTAAATGTCTTCAGGCTGATTTCCTTTCTTTTTCCCCCACCTTCGTCAACTTTCATTCACTTTTACTTTTTTTAAAAAATTTTTTTTTAACGTTTATTTATTTTTGAGACAGAGAGAGACAGAGCATGAACAGGGGAGGGGCAGAGAGAGAGGGAGACACAGAATCCGAAACAGGCTCCAGGCTCTGAGCCGTCAGCACAGAGCCCGACGCGGGGCTCGAACTCACGGACGGTGAGATCATGACCTGAGCCGAAGTCAGACGCTTAACCGACCAAGCCACCCAGGCGCCCCTCATTCACTTTTACTTTTAATAGAAATACTTTTGGTCACAGATGGGAATAATGCAAACTGAAAGTATTTTAAAAAATCATAAAACAGGGGCACCTGGGTGGCTCAGTCAGTCATGCCTCCGACTTCAGCTCGGGTCATGATCTCATAGTTTGTGAATTCCAGTCCTGCATTGGGCTCTGTGCTGACAGCTCAGAGCCTGGACCCTGCTCCAGATTCTGTGTCTCCCTCTCTCAGTGCCCTCCCCACCCCCGCGACCCTGTCTCTCTGTCAAAAATAAATAAACATTGGGGCGCCTGGAAGGCTCAGTCAGTTAAGCGCCCCACTTCGGCTCAGGTCATGATCTCATGGTGTGTGGGTTCCAGCCCTGCATAGGGCTCTGTGCTGACAGCTTGGAATCTGGAGCCTGCTTGGATTGTCTCCTTCTGTCTCTGCCCCTCCCCCACTCGTGCTCTGTCTCTTTCTCTTAAAAAGAAATAAACATTAAAAATAAACAGACAAATAAATAAACAAACATTAATAAAATCATAAAACAAAGTCAATCCCTTCCACCTTCCGGAGATGACTAGGATTAATAGTTTGAATACTGTTTTAAATGTAATCATTATCTATAAACACAAAAGAAATTATATTATACGTTTTGTTCTGTAATTTTTTTTCTTTTCTCTTAACAATGTGTCATGAGCATCTTTCTTTGTCAAGGCATAAAATCTGAGGGAAAAAAATGCCAGGAGGTGTGGTAGTGGAATAGTATACATCCACACTTCACCAAAAAATGTAAATTCATGCATATGTTTTGAAAAATAGTTTCTGTACCAAGTATGCCAGGGAGTGGAACTGTGTATACAAGGATTTCCTTATGTATTTTTATTTTTTCATTTTTCAAGTAATATAATAATGCATTATATTGTTAAAACTCAAGTGAAGTGATTAATCAGCTGCTGAATTCAGATTAGGTAAGTAGTGGATCGATCTCCCTACTCTCAGAGGTGGATCTGTATTCCTCAGGACCTGAAACTTTTACAATTTGGGACCCTGAAGATGACATTAGGAATAAATTATGATCCTGTCTTCACATTCCCAGGGACCTCTAAAGCCTTCGGCAGTGACTGTGTGAGGGAGGAGCCATAGAGAGAAGCCTTGTTAAAAGGCGCACTATTTATATAATTTGAAGAGAAACCAGAGTATAAGCGAAGCCTTGTCAAATTCTGCCCATCTCAGTTCTATCTCCAGAATGCTATTTTTACCTTTTTTAAACTTTCAGCTGTATTGAGGTATAATTAGATATAAAATTGTAGATATTTAAAGAGTACATCGTGGTGATTTAATGTATACATTATGAAAAGAGTCCCCACACTAATGAATTAACATATCCATCATGTCCTATGATTACCTTCTGTGGGGGATGAGACCTTTCAGGTTCTAGTCCTTTAACAAATTTCAACTATACTATTGAGGGTTTTCAGCTAGAGTCACTGTGTCTTATATCAGATTCTCAGACCTGATTCATCTTCTAGCTGAAAGTTTGTAACCTTTTACCATCCTTTATTTCTTCAACCCCTCAGCTGGTAACCAGGTAACCACTTTGCTATTCTCTATTTCTATGAGTTGATTTTTTCATTTTTTTCTTTTGTATACTCAACACATTAGTGATATCATGCAGTATTTGTCTTTTTCGGGCTTATTTTCACTTATCATAATGCCCTTGACGTCCATCTGTATTGTTGCAAAAGGAAGGATTTCCTTCTTTCTCATGGCAAATAATATTCTCATATACCTTATTTTCTTCAATCAATCATACACTGATGGACAATTAGGTTATTTTCATATCTTAGCTACTGTGAATAATGTTGCATTGAACATGGGAGTGCAGATCTCTTTGATATCTTGTTTTTATTTCCCTTGGATATGAAAGGAGTTTTCACTGGATTGCTAGATCATATGGTAGTTCTATTTTGATTATTTTGAGGAATCTCCAAGCTGCTTTCCATAGTGGCTGCATCAATTTACATACCTATCAACAGTGTACAAGGGTTCCTTTTTTTCCACATCTTTGCCAACATGTACTATCTCTTGTCTTTTTGACCATAGGCATTCTAACAGGTGTGAGGTGATATTTCATTGCATTTTGATTTGCATTCCCCCGAGGAGTAGTGATATTAAGCACATTTTCAGGTATTTTTTTTTACCATTTGTATGTCTTCTTTGGAAAAGTATCTATTTATTTCCTCTGAGCATTATTTAATAGGGTGTTGTTTTGCTTTTTTGTTGTTGTTGTTATTGAATTGTATGAGTTCTTTACACCTATCAGTTACTAACCCCTTATCAGATACATGATTTGCAAATATTTTCTCCCACTCCATAGCTTTTAATTTTGTTTTTTTCTGTGCAGAAGGTTTTTATTTTAAAATAAATTTTTAAGATTAAAATTTTAAAATTAAAATAAATTTTAAGATCACTTGTTTTATTTTTTAATTAAAAAATATTTTTTAATGTTTATTTATTTTTGAAGAAGAGACAGAGTATGAGCGGGGGCAAGGGAGTAGAGAGAGAGGGAGACACAGAATCCAAAGTGGATTCCAGGCTCTAAGCTGTCAGCACAGAGCCTGACATGGGGCTCAAATCCACGAGCCATGAGATCATGACCTAAGCCGAAGTTGGATGCTCAACTGACTGAGCTACCCAGGTGTCCCTATTTATTTTTGAGAGAGAGAGAGAGAGAGAGAGAGAGAGAGAGAGCGCACATGCACACACATAAGTGGGAGAGGGGTAGAGAGAGAGGGAGAATCTTAAGCAGACTCTATGCCTATCCCCTGACTGTGAGATCATTGTGGCCTGAGCCAAAATCAAGAGTCAGATGCTTACCCAACTGAGCCACCCAGGAGACCATGTGCAGAAAATTTTTAGTTTGATGTAGTACCACTTGTTTACTTTTGGTTTTGTTGACTTTGTTTTTGATGTCAAATCCAAAAAGTCATTGCCAAGACTGCTATCATGGAGTGTATCTCCCATGTTTTCCTCTGGGAGTTTTATGGTTTCATGTCTTACATTCAAGACTTTAGTCCATTTCAAGATTATTTTTGTGTATGGTGTCAGATAGTGGTCTAGTTCCATTATTTTGCATGTAGCTGTCCAGTTTTCCCAATGTCATTTACTGAAAAGACTGTAATTTCCTCATTGTAGATCATTGATATACTCATCCCATCTATACACTCGGGGATTCAGGGAAATAACCACACAGTGGACTTGCTGGATTATTATGAAACAGACTGGGTCAGAGACTCCCATATATTATCTGGCCTAAAAGCTTCCTGTCTAACTTGAGAGCTATAACAACATTTCAAGCCTTTGGTATCAGTACCATTTCTAATGCCATATCCCATGGTCTTTAAAAAAGTCTGGGTATTCTTTTTTTTTTTAATTTTTTTTAACGTTTATTTATTTTCGAGACAGAGAGAGACAGAGCATGAACGGGGGAGAGTCAGAGAGAGAGAGGGAGACACAGAATCCGAAACAGGCTCCAGGCTCTGAGCTGTCAGCACAGAGCCCGATGCAGGGCTCGAACTCGTGGACTGAGAGATCATGACCTGAGCCGAAGTTGGACACTTAACTGACTGAGCCACCCAGGCTCCCCAGGGTATTTTCTTTTTCTCAATGCAAAGTAACTCTGGTAAAGTGACTTAAAGGTCGATCTGAGAAAAGATTGAGGCAATATTTATCCCATGTATTTGTGGTATTGCTGTAGATCTTTCTCAAGGGCTCTGGTTCTGAGAACTGACTCAGAAGGAAAGGGTGGGGAATCATGATCTTCCTTTGTAGTAGTTGATCTGATCCCTTTGCTCACCAGTTCTCTATCTTTAGAAAAGTCAAGTAAAATGTAATTAACTATTTGTCTATATTGCCCTTTGACACACATTATTTGTTAACCATTCCCAGGTCAAGGTACTCTGACCGCTACTCCAGGTTTGCTGTCCACAAAAGAAAGTATGCTCACCTTGCTTCTGACACTTAAGTGCTGCCATCTGTCTTCTGCTATTCCCAAATCTTTTCGATACTGGTAAGATGAATTCCATGGCAGCCCCCACTACTGTCAACTGTGCCTTGCAGAAGACATCTATCATTGAGTTTCTCAGTGTTGCCTCATGAAACTAAATGTCCTCTGGTCCTTTCCAGGGAGCAAAGTCATGTGGTGGGTCATTCATTCTCATATAATGATCTAGTTAAATATTCCAATTTTTATCATCTGCACTTCATTTACTGTAATTTATTGGCCTGGTCAAGCTTCAAAGAACCATCCCAAGAGTATAATAGTACCAGCTCCAAGTGTCCTTGGCAGAATGTTGAACCCTGAATCATCACGGATAAGACCACTATGCCAATAAATTCTCCCCAATCTGGCCTTATGTTGTAACCTTGTGGTCCAATACCCTCAAGACCCATTCTCTTATATGTTCTACTAGTATTTGGTAGTATTAGTCAGGCCCTGTAATTCCTTTAGTAGATGAGTTGTAGTCTCCTAAAGAAGGCACTATATTTTCCCCTCTGACCGTGTTGAGATCTGACCCAGGAAATTACCTTAGAAGCAATGAAAGGTAGTAGAGAATAACCTGGAAACAAAGAAAAGCTTTACCTTGTGATATATTTGTGGGCACTGAAGGTGACAGAAGGCTACTATTCTCTAGCAGGAAAAAAGATGGCTCCTCTGCCAGGTTAGCGTATACACAAGCATGTGGGGGTTCAAGATCCTCAGCTCTATCCATCCAAGTGTTACCACTTTAGACCTCAGTGTCCTGACCCTTTTCTCTCAGAGCCCTCATACTGACACAGAAGCCTTGTCATTGCTCTAGGCATTTCTTATTCTTCGTGCAGCTCTAGTTGCGTCCCCTTAAAACAGATACACTATACCCACTTTTTGTTTGATTCGGAATCATTTAAGTTGAATTTTTAATTTTAAGAATTATGTGTGTTTTTGTATCCAGTTTCTTTCGGTGATTGGACTTGTTCACGTTTGTGATTCCATCACATCTTTTTTACACATTTACATTATTGGAATGTTATTCAGCCCTTAGTAATAAATGCTCCTATCTGGTAAGTACTTACCCAGTGCTAGTCCCTGGACTAGGTGCTTATAAGCACACTAGACATTCTTTCCCACAGTCCCAGGAGGAACAGAGGAGAACCCAACTGGCATACTTTGGTACCCATTGTGGGTCAGTTACCTTGTCAGAGGCCTTACATATCAGCCTCTAGAATATGACACAGATGTTGAGAACTGAAAAGCTCATTCAGATAATAAATGGCAGAGACTGAGATTCTAAACCAAGCCATTGGGACTCCAGAATCTGCACTTGAGATGAATGATATTTAGAGACAGCCTACAGGGTACACTATCAATTATAGTTTTTAAAATCTCTCTTTCTTTAAGTTTCATCATCAAAAATAATTACTCAGAAAGTTGTAGCTTTGGTCAGTATTGAAGGCTTAAAAAACTATAATATGGAAATATCTTTCTAGTATTTATTGAGTATGGTAGATTAAAGAGAGCCATATAACCTTTGATACTCTTATTGAGAAGAGGGGTCTATATTTCTTCCAGTTACATCTAAGAAAAGAAATAAAAGGCATCCAAATTGGAAAAGAGGAAGCAAAATGATCTCTATTCATAGATGACATAGTCTCGTATATAGAAAATCCTAGCAAATTCACAAAAAAGCAGAAGAGCTAATCAATGAATTCAGCAAAGCCTCAGGATGCAAAGTTAATATACAAAAATCATATACTAGGAATGGGCAATCCAAAAATGAAATTAACAGTTTCAGGGCACCTGGGTGGCTTAGTCAGTTAAGCATCCAGCTCCTGGCTTTGGCTCAGGTCATAATATTGCAGTTTGTGAGTCTAAGCCCCACATAGGGCTCTGCGCTGACAGTGTGGAATGTGCTTGGTATTCTCTCTCTCTCTCCCTCTCTCTGCTCCTCCCCTGCTCATGCCCTCTTTATCTCTCTCAAAATAAACAAATAAAGAAAATAAATAACTTAAAATTAAAAAAAAAAGAGAAAAGTTTCATTTATAGTAGCATCAAAAAGAAAAAAAATATGTAGGATTAATTTTAACCAAAGATTTCTTTGCCGAAAACTACAGGATATTCCTGAAAGAAATTAAAGACCTAAATAAATGAAAAGTCACCTCAAGTTCATGATTTGGAAACCTTCATATTGTTAAGATGGCAATACTGCAGATTCAGTGCAAATCCCTATGAAAGTCTCAATGCCATTTGGTTTTGTTTTTTGCAGAACTAAGCACATCGTAAAGTTTATATGGAACTACCTACATCATTACGCCAATCTTGAAAAACAGAGTAAATTTGATAGATTTATATTTCCTGATCTTGAAATTGTATAACAGCTATGGAGCAATTTGGTGGTTCCTCAATAAATTAAACATAAAATTATGATATGCTCCAGCAATTTCATTCCTAGGTGCACACCCAAAAGACGGAAAGCAGGTATTCAAATACTTGTACATAAATGTTCGTAGCAGCACTGTTCACAATAACCAAAAGGTGAAAACAACCCAAATGTTCATCAATGATGAGTAGATAAAGAAAATGATATATCTGTACAATTAAGCCATAGGAAGGAATAAAGTCTTGATACATGCTACAAAGTGGATGAAACTCATGTTACTGATACATTCTACCATGTGGATGAAAACATTGTGCTGAGTGAAAGAAGCCAGAAACAAAAACTATGTATTGTATGATTATAATTATATGAAACATTCAGAACAGGTAAATTCATAGAGACAAAGAAGACTTGTGCTATGCAGGAGCTGGGGAGCAGGGAGATTGGGGAGTAACTAATGAGTGCTGAATTTACACTGGATGCAATAAAAATGGCATGGAATTTGATAGAGATGATGGTTGCCAAACATTGTGAATGTACTAAGTAACACTGAATGATACACTTAAAAATGGTTCATCTTGTTATGTGAAGTTTACTTCCATAATAAAAAAAGTTGTTATACTGTTTCTTTTTTTCTTCAAGTAATTTTTTGCATGTATATAAGTAATTTATTTATAAACTACCCCCAAATATTTTCCAATTTATTCAGGATATAATTTAAAAAAGTTTGTAAAATATTTTATTTTTAAGTAATCTCCACACCCACTGTGGGTCTTGAACTTACAACCCTGAGATCAAGAGTCACATGCTCTATGGACTGAGTCAGCCAGGCGCTCCCAGGATATAAATTTAAAAAATTAAAAGGGAATTTAAAATCAATATAATAGCACTTCTAGTAAGGTTTAAAATCACTTACCTTGATGGGATCCCTTTTTCCTTTTTAGTATTGTACACCCAATTGAGCAATACTTTTCTAATAAAGGCAAGAAGTTTTTTGCTTTCAGAATAAGTCTTTATTGTCTCAGGACTCATATATCTGGGGGGGGAAAGAATCATTAAATATGCTTTAAAATTTGGGGGATAGATATAATGTAGTATTATCAGAAAGTAGTAAGACAATTTTGTCCATCGATAACTGGAATTAGGGCACTCTCATGAGCATAGGTCCAAGTCACAAAGTTGTAGATACAAGTAGATATATAATTATGAATTTAGATTGTGGGGCTCACTCATTAGAGTATAAAAAACCCAGAGAAACATGGTTTATAATGGAGAGGTCAAGGTTCGGGGAAGGAAAGAATAACACGATTTAAATATTTGGAATTCAAATACTTCCAGGCTTTCATGTTGGATCCCCCATTACCTAGTGAAGCAATAAACAAATTACCTCACTAACCTGTTTGCTCTATAAAATAGATGTAAAAATATACATGCCAGTCAGGGATAATTAAATGAGAAACTAGATATGAAACATCCAGCCTGTCTCACACATCCTCTTATTCCTTTGATTTTACCTTCTGGGCAGGTAGTTGGGAAACTTAGGGGGAATATACACATGGTGGGTAAAGAGTTATGGGTACTTAGGAAAATCAGTGGTCATAAAACCCCAAAAGACAATTTGGTAGCATGTATCCCATTGTCTCTAGGTTTCTTCTGGCTTTTTATTGAGGCAGCTCAGATCTATATGCTGTGATTTGGTCTTGCTTAGGCAAGTCCCTTAGTTTTCATTATCTTCATCAGAAGGAGGATAGGGTTTTGTCTTTGGGTCTGAAGCCCCACTTTAAAATATGCCTTAAATAGAAGGGCATTGGTGACTTGCATTCAAAGGTGTACCTTGTCCTTCCTCTTGATTATACTGTTCTTACTCTGAAATTTGAGCAATTTCTCTGCTGCAAGGATACAGGCATAATTGAAAAGAAGAAAGTCACTGCATTCTTTGTGATTCAATAAAATAATGTAGCAATTACATGGAAAATCACCAACATACATAGGACTTGATTTGTTCCTAATCTTAAAAATATTTATTGAACGTATTATGTTTGCTAAAAGCTGGGGAGAAACCATAAACGAATACGGATCTCTGCCCTTAAGGATCCAGCAGATAAGTAGAGTAAAACATGAAAATAACAATTGTAGTGAAGGGCAGTAAGTGTTGCTGGGGAGATGATAAACAGTAGGGCACTTTGGATCCATCAAATGGGGGGCATTTAATATAGTCTTGGGGAATCAGGAAACCTTCCTGAAGGAATTAATGACTCAACTAAGATCTGGTCATTTGATTAGTTCCTACCAATCCTAGAATTCTGTGATACCAGTAATTCTGTGGTATTTTACAGCCCAAACAACTAAGTAATTCAAGCTCCTGAATTCTTATTTTTTACCAACACATTCACTGCTTAGACCTGATTTAGGAAAACAGTTATATATCTCTTTGGTTGGATAGTGAGGCAGGTTAAACTTTGAATGGGAGCTCTGTAATCTATTATTCAAGTGACATGGGGTAAATTGTTTATAATCTCTTAGTGCCTCTTCGTTTCTCATCTGCAAAATGAAGATAATAGCACTTACCTCACAGGACTCTTAGAACATTAAATTGGTAGTACATGTAACATGTTTAAAACTATGCTTGGCACAGCACTTAATAAATGGAAGCTCTCTATTCAAAGAATTCTTTCTTAGGCAATGACACAGGCAGTTAGCACAGGACCTGTTTAAATCCCCAACTCTTTATCTCCTTAGACTTGTTTTATTGCCACAGGACACACACTTGTTTTATTGCCACACAGGACACAGGCTACTGGTAGGAACGACCAGCAAATGGCAAAGTAAATGCCAAGGCAGCCCAGCAAAGCAAGTACTGAATATAAGTGTAATTAACAGGAAGTTCTCTGGGGATTGGAACACCATTCCACTTATCTTGCTATTCCCCACAGTACTTGGCATACACCTTTGCACATATTAGTATTTCATATTTATCTCCTTCATGTGTGACTAAAAAATTATATATTCTAAAATTTGCCTTTGTTATCCACTATGCGTCCGTTCAACACTTTGACCCCCTTCTCCCACTGTTGGCCTCCTGGTTTTGGGTCATCATAAGCATATATTGCTTCTGCCTTCCTGGAGGATTTAAAGAGGAAAAATCCAGGCATTGGGTTGAATTGCTCAATGTTGCTTTTTTTTTATATTAACCTTGCCTGAAGAATGCAGCAATAATGCTTTTCAGCATGTTATATTCATTCTTTTATAAACTTCCACTGTACATCTGTCTTCTTTAAGTGTTCATCATATTGGATACTCTATATGGAAAATCCAAAAGGTTCCACCAAAAACCTGCTAGAACTGATCCATGATTTCAGCAAAGTTATAGGATATAAAATCAATGCACTGAAATCGGTTGCATTCTTATACACCAATAATTAAGCAACAGAAAGAGATATCAAGGAATTGATCCCATTTCCAATTGCACCAAAACCCATAAAACAGCTAGGAATAAATCTAACCAAAGAAGTGAAACATCTGTACACTGAAAACTATAGAAAGCTTATGAAAGAAATTGAAGAAGACACACACACACACAAAATGGAAAAATATTCCATGCTCCTGGATAGGAAGAACACATATTGTTAAAATGTCAATATTACCCAAAGCGATCTACATATTCAATGCAATACCTATCAAAATAACATCAGCATTCTTCACAGAGTGAGAACAAACAATCCTAAAATTTGTATGGAACCAGAAAAGACCCCAAATGGCCAAAGCAATATTGAAAAAGAAAACTAAAGTAGGAGGTATCACAATCCCGGACTTTGAGTTGTATTACAAAGGTGTAATCATCAAGACAGTATGGTACTGGCACAAAGACAGATACTCAGATCAATGGAACAGAATAGAGAACCCAGAAATGGACCCACAAATGTATGGCCAACTAATCTTTGACAAAGCAGGGAAGAATATCCAATGGAATAAAGACAGTCTCTTCAGCAAGTGGTGCTGGGAAAACTGGACAGCGACATGCAGAAAAATGAACCTCAACCACTTTCTTACACCATACACAAAAATAAACTCAAAATGGATGAAAGACCTCAAGGTAAGACAGAAAGCCATCAAAATCCTCAAGGAGAAAGCAGGCAAAAACCTCTTTAACCTTGGCCGCAGCAACTTCTTACTCAACACGTCTCTGGAGGCAAGGGAAAAAAAAAAAAGCAAAAATGAACTACTGGGACCTCATCAAAATAAAAAGCTTCTGCACAGCGAAGGAAACAATCAGCAACACTAAAGGCAACTGATGGAATGGGAGAAGATATTGGCAAATGACATATCAGATAAAGGGTTAGTATCCAAAATCTATAACGAATTTATCAAACTCAACACCCAAAAAACAAATAATCCAGTGAAGAAATGGGCAAAAGACATGAATAGATGCTTCTCCAAAGAAGACATCCAGATGGCCAACCGACACATGAAAAAATGCTCAACATCACTCATCATCAAGGAAATACAAATCAAAACCACAATGAGATACCACCTGATATCTGTCAGAATGGCTAACATTAACAACTCAGGCAACAACAGATGTTGGCAAGGATGTGGAGAAAGAGGATCTCTTTTGCAATGCTGGTGGGAATGCAAACTGGTGCAGCCACTCTGGAAAACAGTATGGAGGTTCCTCAAAAAATTAAAAATAGAACTACCCTACGACCCAGCAATTGCACCACTAGGTATTTATCCAAAGGATACAGGTGTTCTGTTTCAAAGGGGCACATGCACCCCCATGTTTATAGCAGCACTATGAATGGATAAAGAAGATGTGGTATATATATACAATGGAGTATTAATGGGCAATCAGAAAGAATGAAATCTTGCCATCCAACTATGTGGATGGAACTAGAGGGTATTATACTGAAAACTATAGAAAGCTTATGAAAGAAATTGAAGAAGACACACACACACACAAAATGGAAAAATATTCCATGCTCCTGGATAGGAAGAACACATATTGTTAAAATGTCAATATTACCCAAAGCGATCTACATATTCAATGCAATACCTATCAAAATAACATCAGCATTCTTCACAGAGTGAGAACAAACAATCCTAAAATTTGTATGGAACCAGAAAAGACCCCAAATGGCCAAAGCAATATTGAAAAAGAAAACTAAAGTAGGAGGTATCACAATCCCGGACTTTGAGTTGTATTACAAAGGTGTAATCATCAAGACAGTATGGTCTCTAGTGAAATCAGTCAGTCAGAGAAAGACAAATATCATATGACTTCACTCATATGAGGACTTTAAGATACAAAACAGATGAACATAAGGGAAGGGAAGCAAAAAGAATATAAAAACAGGGAGGGGCACAAAACAGAAGAGACTCTTAAATATGGAGAACAAACTGAGGGTTACTGGAGGGGCTGTGGGAGGGGGGATGGGCTAAATGGGTAAGGGGCATTAAAGAATCTATTCCTGAAATCATTGTTGCACTATATGCTAACTAACTTGGATGTAAATTAAAAAAAGTAAATTAAATAAAAAAAAAACTGAATAGGTGCCGTCTTAGCTCAGCAGGCAGCGTGTCAGTCTGATTAAAAAAAAAGCTGAATAAAGAATATCACTTTTACAAATAAAAAAATAAAAATAAAGAGGGTAGATCTCATGTTAAGGGTTCTTATCATGAAAAAGGAGGGTCGGGGGAGGACATAAGGAAATTTGGGATGTGTTGGATATGCCTATTACCTTGACTGTGGTAATGGCATCATGGGTGTTTGCATATGGGGAAACTCATCAAATTGTATTCACTAAATATGCGCAGTTCTTTGTATATCAATTATACACCAATAAAGCTGTTTTCAAAAAAACTAAAAAAAAAAGTGTTCATCATATTGTTTTAAAGTGATCACATTTGCCCAGCCCTCTTCCCCAGTCCCCTAACACCACTGAGGTCCCATAAGCATTTGAACGGCCTCAAGCTGGCGGGGCGGGGAATGGAGGCCCTTGTACTTATACTCATTAATCAAGAAAACAAAATTTTAAGTAAGATATATTTTATCTTCCTACCTTGACAATATAATGTTATAATTATTTGTATGGCTAGGCTTGAAATGGAATCTCTTATTCTCTTCAACATCTGTACTTGAACTGCAATGAGACTGCTGCAATGAGACTCCAGTCCGGCTGCTTCTCTTCCAACACACGGCTTTATCCCTCTCTGTGCCACAGGCCAGTACATGTGAGTGGACACCATGCTGGCACTTCTCTTGGCTCTCAGGGTGTGCACACCAAAGGCCCAGTTTGCTTGTGAGCTAATGGCCCAGGGGAAAAGGCCCAAGAGGGCCTTACAAATGAGCTGAGGACCATCTGAGCAGATTATTGGGGTCCTTAGCACCAGGGGTGTGGTCTAGAATAAGAAGGTACGTCCGAGCTTTGGGTGGCCATCATGTACCTGCATGACAGTTTAACTCATCCCTTTGCCCACTCAAATATCTTGCGTCCTTCCAAGGAGATCTGAGGCTATTCTTAATGTGCTGACTTTAAGGAACTTGCTATGTACTACAGAGGCTTACAGCAAAAGTAACTATTACAAGAATATGCTGAGGATTAAGAGAGAACATATAGGGGCACCTGGATGGCTCAGTCAGTTGAGCATCTGACTCTTGGTTTCAGCTCAGGTCTTGATCTCAGGGTCATGAGTTCAAGCCCTGCATTGGGCTCCACAGGAAGGCATGGAGCCTACTTTAAAAACAAAAATTAAAATTAAAAAAAGAGAGAATACTCATTAAAAGATGTGCCTGGAGGAATTAAGGAAGTCTTTGACCTTACTGAGGCATTCAAGTAGTCTACAAGAGTCTTTTACCACAGCTCAGCTGTGGAGGCAAAAGGAGAAAGGGAAGAGAATCTCAGTCAGAAGAAGTGCCTTGTTCAAATTTACAAAAGTGTGAAAAAGTAGAGCAAGTTGGGAAATTAAAAGTGGGTCATTTGGCCTGATTTGGGGGTGTAGAGCAGTCAGTGGCTTTCACACATAATATGGGATGATCCCAAAGTCTCAGAAAGAGCAAGAAAACTCATTTGCCCGATTCCCTAAGTGCAGTGGCTGGGGATGGCGGTGTTCTCTTGCCAATATACTTACTCTCCCTTCTTTTCACCGAAGCTTCCCACTGCACCCACCAGCACCTGGGCCGCACTCTGGGACAGAGTCTCATTCGTGTATTGTCTCTGGTAGCTTGCCTAAAAGAAACGTGCGGTCCAATTGTTATGTAGCATGGTTAATGATAACACATTAGTATTCCCTTTATGGAAAAACAGTCTGTGAGAAAAAAATTCAGAATCCCTAAATAATCTAGTATCGTTATAAAAAGAATGTTTCTGTAAAGTCCAGATCTTGAGATCAGTGTAGAAGGTCTGTCTGTGCTTTGGATGGAATCAAACTGGTTCTATGGGAAACTAGGTTCCTGCTAGATGTGAACTAGACTTTCAAGAATAAGTGGAGTTCTGGGGCCCAATAAATGTGGGAAGTTCCTGCTGCGAGTATATCCCTATCTTAAAAGCTTATAATGCATCTTAGAAATTTAAAGCTCTGAGAAATCCTGTAGTAGAGGATCCTGGTTTATATGTTTAATTTTTCCAAATGTTTTGACAACAGAACTCTTGTTTTCTCCAATCTATCATAAGTATTAAGTGAATTGCCACTGTGTACAGAATATATTCATTTGTTTATTCAGTCTGTATACTGAGAGACCACTTTGCTTCAGGCACTACTTTTGATGCTGAAGAAACCATTGTCCTACACTGCCCTGGCCTCAGAGTGCTGACACTGTTAAAAATCTCTGTATGAACCAACTTTCTAAATTGGAATGCATGATGTAACTAAAGACTTCTGCTTTCATAGAACATATCCTGTCTGTACAGGATATGGATATTAAAATGCATTTTTGTTCTTGGGGGATGCCAGAAAGGGATAGAACTAATTTAAAGAATGAGGGAACAAAAGGTTGTTTGTCCATGATACAGGAATTCAACAGTCTACTTAAGCTTCATTAAAATATTTATAAAATAATGTGAGATAAACATATTTTCAATATCCTCAAAAGTAAACACCATAGTATGTAGAAAACTAAGGAAACTGAAAGTAATATGGAACTCATGAAAGCTTAGCAACACAAATGACAACGCAGTTAAGATACTAGAAATATGTTAATTCTTAAGTGATCATTCACACCAAAATGTAAGAATTTAGAGAATGGTTGATTCCTTAAAATAACCACCATTTATTGATCTCCCTACCATACTATTACATTAACTGACATGTTTTATGCAGAATTATTTAATTCTTGCAGGAAACTTATGGGGATGATATTTTAATCTGTATTTCATAGATGAGAAAGCTGAGGCTCAGAGAATTAAGTCATTTTCCCAAGATCACATTAGAAACCCAGTTCTCTCTGAATTTAAAACCTGTCTCCTCTTCCCCCAATTATGGTTGGGGGATGTTGCCTCTTCTATACCACTGTCTCACCATGCTGTGCTTCCTCTTCTAATGTACAATAGTAGAGAAGATATTGTCCCAGTGAACAATAACTGACTGAGGAGCGCCTGGGTGGCCCAGTCAGTTAAGTGTCCAGCTCTTGATTTTGGTTCAGGTCATGATATCACAGTTTGTGGGATCGAGACCAATGTCGAGCCCATAGCCTGCTTGGGATTCTCTCCTCTCCCCCTCCCCTGCCCCGGTCTCTCTCTGCCCCCCCCTCTCAAAATAAATAAATAAAATCTTAAAACAAAACAAAACCAACAGTAAATGGCTGAGATTTATTTTTTTTAATGTTTATTTATTTATAATAGAGAGAGAGAGTGCAAGTGGGAGCAGGAGAGAGAGAGAATCCCAAGCAGGCATTGTGCTGTCAGCACAGTGACTGAGATTTAAATAAAAACTATCAAAGCTTTAAAAACTGTAATAGACCAATTAATATTATGGTTGGAGCAGTGAGCATTAGAATTGACATTGTAGAAACCAAATCATCTAACCAAGGTAAGCGTGAAAATATGTCTAGAACAAAGAAGGGCTAAAAAGATGTGAGGCAAGATAAAGAGCTGGAGAACAGAGCAGAAAGATCCAACTTACTTTAAAAAATAAGGATTTCCTGGGGCACCTGGGTGGCTCAGTAGGCTGAGCATCTGACTCTTGATTTTGTTTCAGGTTGTGATCCCATGGTTCTTAGAATTGAGACCTGCATTGAGCTCTGCACTGCTAGCATAGAGCCTCTCTCTTCCTCTCTCTCACAGTCTCTGCCCCCCTCACTTGTGCTCCCATGCTCTTTCTCAAAAATAAACAACAACAAAAACAAACAAACAAAAGTATTTCCTGATTCAGACCCAACACGTAGCACAAAAATCAACAAAGATATAATGGTAGAAAACAAACATTTAGGGAAAGAAACCAAAAAGATTCATGGTGGATATGTTGCAGAAAATGTAGAATATCATATATGGAATGAATCCAAGAGTTCCTGTAGTTAGCATTTTCCTATTTTATGAATGGAGAGAATAAAGACTGAAAAAGAATAAGTCCTAAGACATACATCATATTATTAATGAAAAGCAAGATCCAAAATGGAATGTCCTGTATTGATTTTGAGAGATCTCGAATACATATTTTCCTGAAATAAATTAAAAATCTGGAAGTGACTCAAAGACATGATGTCATAAAATCTGCTGGTGGAGCAAAGCACCATATGGGCATAAGTTCATCCTTAATGGCACTGCCTCAATTGCTTAATGAAATTTATTCAGGTCCTTGGAAAAGCTGCCTTTGAGATTCAACCTGTCTGCCAGGACTACTGCTGAAGAGAGGACAATTATACCCTACAAACCTTCCATTTCCCAAGTTAGATTGAACATATAGAATGCTTGGAATCCTGTATGGTTAGAATAGATGAGACATGCACGACAGTTCCATATGCAATGAGGAAGGCCCAACATGAACAATAGTAAATAAGCTATTAGCAAATTCCCACAGAGTCTGCTTTGTGGCTGTGTCACAGAATTTCTTTAATTTTTATTCAAGATTTGATCTGGAAGCTACTACTATCTATTTGCAGTTATTAGCAGACTTGGTGGTATCTTTCACAAAAACTTGGCGTGGAACTGGAGGTGGATGGTGTCATCGAAATGACCGCATAACACGTGTGAAGGTTGAATTCAACTGTAATTCCTGCCATTGGGATCTGTGAGATTCCCAAATCCTCTTAATAAAACACCTTTTACTTAGGCCAATTTGGATGGATCCATTTTTCTTTTCTCTCTTTTGGCAATCAAGCAGATTCCTAAGACAATGCCAAACTTCCCTTTGCCTTTATAACAATCTATTCAGTTCAGCAGGTAAGCAAAATCTAGATGTCTTTAGCAAGGGAGAAAGCTTTCAGTATAATTTTAGGCCAAAATATAATTTTATTTTTTTATTTTAGAGAGAGATAGAGCTCAAGTGGGAGAGAGAGGCAGAGGGGGAGAGAGGCAGAGAGAGAGAGAGAGAGAGAGAGAGAGAGAGAGAGGAGAGAGAGAGAATCCCAAGCACGCCCCATGCTGTCAGTGCAGAGCCTGATGCAGGGCTCAATCTCAGGACCCTAGGATCAAGACCAGAGTCAAAATCAAGAGTTGGACGCTCAGCCAACTCAGCCACCCAGAAGCCCCCACAAATATCATTTTAAAAGTGTATAATCAAGTACTAACTATTTGTGCTGACAAGAGACGCCTGTTGGCCAACTCCATTGCTTCAATGTTAAGGGTCTCATCTATTTCCTTGTTACAGGCTAGACATTTCACCTTTTGATGTTCTGTTGTTTCTCCTTGGCTCAACTAAGTAGAAAGAAATAACAAAAAAGTAATACATGAATATTAATATATTGTTTAGCATAGCCCTCAAGCAATTCACATAACAATTTGGTTTGAAAATTATAGAAAATCTGCTAGATACAGAAAAAATGTTCAGATGAGTTTCGTCATCATTTCACAGTTATCTAGAAGGTAAAATAATTGCCAGTTTTTGGGAAAAGGAGTTATATCATATTTTTACCTTTACATGGCATTATTGAGAGTTTATAAAGCTACCATGTGTATAATCCCACTTTAAGCCAATGCTTCTGAAAGTGTGGTCCCCCAGCAGCCTCAGAATCACCTGAAAATTGTTAGAAATGCAAATTCACGTCTGGGGGAACAGGGCAGAAATCTGTGATTTTACAAACCCATCCCATGATTCTTGCTGCAGTTACAGTTTGACAATCACTGCTTTAACCTTATCGATTAAGGTAGAATAGAAAATGAACTTGGCCTTGAGAGATGGGAGTTATGGATAACTTCATTTTACATATGAGAAAAGCTGAAGCTTAGAGAAAATAAAACATTTGCTCAAGATCACAAAGCTATTTATTAAAGTGACAAAGCTAGGATACGAACCCAGATTTTCTGAGTCCAAGGCCAGTGCTCTATCTGTTATACTGTTATAGTCCCCCTTGTCTGCACTGTAAAGAGGAGATAGCAGTTGTTTGGTCACCTGCTATCTGAAACAGATAAGGTATCAGAGTGGGGGCCTCAACGTTGACTCTGAAGTAGAATCAGCTGGGTAAATGGAATAAAAATACATATTCTTAGGACCCTCTTCAGGCCACTTGCATCAGAATTTCCGGGGGAGGGGTTGGGAAATAAAGCCATATTTTAATAAACTTTCTAGAAGATTCTGATGCAGCCAGGTTAGCAAAAGGCCACAATCAGAAATTGGGAGCTATTATAGAAAATAATTGAATTTGATTTGGTGCTTGTCTTATCCGGAAATTCCTGGCAGTATTCCTATAGATAGGGGGCTTGGTTCTGGATCCCCATCTAGAGCGTACTGGTTAGTGGATATGAAATGGATTTTGAGGAATCCTACTTTATAGCAACCAATTATCTTATGGCTATACTCGTAGAATTTGGCTCCTCATATTGTATGATGCAGAAAAACACTGCAAAAACTGCATCATACAATATGCATTAAAACACTGCATTGAAAACTGGACATGACATAGGAGATAGCAAAACAGCAGTAACATTGAGAAGATTCCAGAACAACTTTTATTATTTCTTCTTATGGCAACCATTACTGATTGGTGAGTTACATATGCTTCAACCACAGATATTCTAAAGCATATCTCAGAAGCAGGAGGTGACATCTCACTCACACCTAAACTTATGACACTGGCTTTGAATTCTGTTTTATATCAAAAAATAATATTAATCATAAGTTAGGGGCTAGCAAGTGCTTGGCAAATACAGTAGTGTAAATAAATGCTGAACAAAGGCACCTGTCCACCATCAATCTAGCAAAAAACTAGCCATTTTCTAAGACTCACTCTCCTCTTTTTATGGTAACTTTTAAAGGGAGCTCCAATTCATCACTCCTTCTTTTGAATTTTACACCACTTATTTTCTACCTACTCAAAGAGGTTGTCACTTCTATGCTGCCCCACAATGATCACAAAATTCCCTAAGATCCCCTTCTTACTATTACGACAGTGAGCCCCCAGTACAACTTCTGTATTGCAAGTATTAAAAATTGTGAATTAATATTTACAACATTTATACTTACTTAACATAATTAGTTATATCTGCTTTGAAAGAATCAACAAAAGATACTATTTGCTTACTGCATATGGGTTTTGAAGGACAATTGCTTTCTCAACCATATTCCAATCTGCATTAGCAAGATCTTTGTCAAATTTGAGTGCAGAAGCTGCAGATTTGGTTAGCTCTTGAAAGTGTTGAAATGTACAATAAAGAGATTTATATTTTGTTGATGTGACGTCATGAAGACCTTTGATACAGAGAACATGTTTTATCAATAATAAAGATGCCACCATTTTGAATATGGATTATAAGTTTCCCTTTGTATTTTTGATTTAAGTTAAAGACTCAGCATATATTGTTTAATAATGGGAACCCTGACAATTTTAAGCTTTTCTACTTTCAGACTCCTCAAAAACACTGAGGTACATAATGGTAACAGTAATAGTTAATAATTATCGAGTGCTTAACATATGCTGAAAAACACATCTCAGCACCTTGAATGTATTGTCTCTGATTACCTTACCCACCTTTTAAGGTAAGTCCCTTTTCCCAGTTTGATAGATGAGGAGACAGAAGAGAAGAGGTGTGATGATTAATTTTATGTGTCAACTTGACTGGGTTACAAGATAACCAGATATTTGGTGTGTCTGTAAAGGTGTTTCTGGGTAAGAATAATATTTAACTTGGTAGACTTGAGCAAAGCCGATTGACCTCTTCAATGCAGGCAGGCCTCATCAAAACCATTGGAGGCCTGAACAGAACAAAAGAAAATTCATTCTCTCTGCCTCATAGTCTTTGAGTTGGGACTCAGTCCTTTCCTGCCTTCACAATTTGGACAGGAACTTACACTATTGGTTTTCCTAGTTCTCAGACCTTTGGACTGTAGATCTTGGGGCTTCTCAGCTTCCATAATCATGTGAGCCAACTTCTTATTGTAAATCTCTTTATAAATATATGATATATACATATAATATCATATACAGAATAGATGACATATACATATATATGTGAGATATAGGAGATATATATCTACACATTCATATATCTGTACTTCTGACATATACATCCTGACATATACATCTCATATATATGTACATATATACAAATATACAGACTATATGTAAATATACATATATGCAAGAGATACACATGTAGGAGGTATTGATATAGATATATACATATATATACAGAGTATATATACATATACAATCTACCCTACTAAATATAATATTGTATATATTTATATGATAAGTGTTTGATATGTATTTGTCTCCAGACCTCATTAAGGTTTGAAGGACTCTCAATATTAAGCACAAATTCCTTTTTATGAGCCATAGACGTTTCCTTGGAAAGCAACGATGTTCTGTAAGCAAATGTTCACTGCTCTTAGTGCAAGTAAACATACTCCACAATAAGAATTTTAAGTTTATTTAGCTACTAAGTAGAACATATGATGCTCTTTGCAAAACTTTCCCTCTTTAATCTTTCCTTTCCAATTTACTATGTTAAGGCTCAGAGAATTTAAAAAAGTAAAGAGAAAAGATTTTGTTACAAATACAAGGAAGGAATGCAGATTGGGTAATGAAATACCATTCATAAAGATGGACTCTCAGATTGATTAAAAATGCCATTAGAGGGGCACCTGGGTGGCTCAGTTGGTTAAGCCTTGGCTTAGGTCATGATCTCACAGTTTCATGAGTTGGAGTCCTGTGTCCGGCTCTGTGCTGATAGCACAGAACCTTCTTGGGATTCTCTCTCTCCCTCTTTGTCTGCCCATCCCTCACTCATTCTCTCTGTCTCTCTCTGTCTCTCTGTCTCTCCCTCTCCCTCTCCCTCTCCCTCTCTTCCTTCCTCTCTCTCTCTTAAATTAAAAAACGAATTGCCATTAGAGTGAAAACGCTGTGTGCAATGGGAAGGGTGATAGAGCAGTTGAGAATATAATGGATTAAAACATCAGAGCCATTTTTTTTTTCTAGGTTTTCAACTGCCACATGAATTTTTAACTCTCTAGATCTCGACTTTTCAATTGTTAAAAAGTAGGGGATGAAAACGGACATATTGCATAATGCAGTTGCTTCCTAAAATTGCTATTTCTGCTTTAATGCTCTTCAGCCCACAATCAGTTATCCACAGAAGTAGAGTTAACCATATAATTACACTTACTTGCTTAAAACCAGCCAAGAAATTCCTTTTGCTGACAGTGTGGAGCCTGCTTGGGATTCTCTCTCCCTCCCTCTCCCTCCCCTCCTTTCTCTCTCCCTCTCTCTCTCTCTCTCTCTGACTTCCCTTCCCCTACTTGAGCTCTCTTTCAAAACAAATAAACATTTTAAAAAATGTTATTAGAAAATGTTTCTCTTCACTCAGAATAGTAATTAGTAGGGCTTACCTAGTTTAGTAACTGCCATTGGCAAAATAAATCTATTGACAATCAAGGTAACTAAGCAAACTGACACTCCATGAAATAATACCTAGAGTAGAAAGAAAAATACAAAGTAAGTAATCATGACAATTTCATGCACTATATTCTATATTTGCTAATGTAAGTTAAACCAGGCTGTATTAAGTCAATAAATGCTCATAGTAGAGAAGAATATGAATGTCAGGCATGATGAAAGTACTCTGGGTATTCTCTATCTCCCTGCATAGATTTTATTCATGCTTTTGGAACCAAATCAATACTCAGGACACATGATCTGACAAGTAAACAAATACTTATGGAGACATTGGGAACATAAAAAGCTTGTCCTTAAATTTCACTGCTGCACTTCTTGGGCCTTGGGAATATGCTTGTACTTTATCAGTTCTTATTCACTACACATGCCACCATGTGCATAACCATGAAGTTCTGTGTTCAACACTACCAGGCACCTCTGTATCAAATAATTCTCCTCATCTGGGGTAAGAGAAGAGCTCGGGGGTCTTGCTATGTTTGCTTACCTCATGTTTTGCCTCTCTGCCATCCCGTCATTGTCAGGAGGGAGGGACAATTAATATCTCTGGTGCCACTAGATTTTTTTTCTCTGCTTATACTCCCAGTTGGAACAATACTTTTCAATCTAAGACCGCACACTTCTGTTGACTTACATAACTCTAATTTCCAGAACTTAGGTCATACCCCCAGCCTTTCATTTTTTTGTGGCTACAGATGGAGGTTAGAGACAGAGCGTGAAACCACACCAGAGACTCTCCAGGTGGCATATTAGAATCATGGGGAAACTTTAAAATACTGGTGCCCAAGATGCTCCCACTGAATATTCTGATTTATACGAGGGTGGAGCCCACACATTAGTAATTAGAAAAACTGAGGTATAATGTACATACATTGAAATGTACTTGTTTACCATTTGATAAATTTTGACATTGTATACACCCACATAACCTTCAATCCTATCAAGATGTAAAATATTCTTATATCCCGCCCCCCCCCCCCAAATATCTCTAGTTCTCCTTGCCAATCAATCCCCTACTCCACAGGAGGTCTGATTTCTATTTCTATAGATAAGAACTACCAATTCTAAAACCTTCATGTAAATTGAACATTATGTTTCTCATTGTAGTTTTAATTTGCACTTCCCTAAAGAAGTGATGTTGAGCATTTTTAATGTGCTTAATGGTAGATATAGCTTTCTTTGTGAAGTATCTGTTTATCTCTTATGCCTGTTTTAAAAAATTAGGCTGTTTTTCGTTTATTATAAAATTGTAGAAAATTTGAAAACTGTATTCGATCACTTCATATATTTTAACCAGTTTTATAGTTGTTTACTATAGGAAATAAGTCTGATATCCACTATTCATCATGGCCATGGCCAGAATTCCACACGCACTGATAATTTTCTAAAAGTTCCTGAAGCATTCTAAAGTGCGTCCAAAATTGAAGATCACTAAGTTCGTTAATTTAATAGTAATAAAAGTTAATTTCTATATAGTAAGCATAGAGCACGATATATCAGGCTTATTTAATCCTCACAACAGTTCTGTGAAGTGAATACCAATATTGTCCAATTGCACAGATGGGAAATTTAGGCACTGTCACTTAGCCAAGGTCAATAAACTTGTGAGTAGTAGACACAAGATTAAGTTATTTTTAACCTTTACTCTAGTGCTGCTTTGTGAGTATTAAAAAGTATTAAAAGGTTAGCTATAGGGTTCAGCCAAATTAAATGAAGTGTTACTTTCTTTTCAACTAGTTACTACTCTAGTGAGGGCATCTCACTAAATGATTTTATTTACTAAGGTTTTATCTCAAAGCATTATAATCATCAACATAGCTCATATTTATTGTACATTTACTATATGCTAAACAATGTATTAAGTATTTTATGTACATTTTCTATTTCTCATACTAACCCTTTGAGATAGTGGTGTGCTAGAGCTGGTTTTTCCCAGTTCATGAGAGCTGATCATTAAATTTTCAGGAAGTTATTGAGCTGATTGATGTTCTCTTAGTGAGAGTGATTACACAATGGAAATTGGCAAATACTACAAATTAGGACTCCCTCTGACCCCTAAAAAAGTTATTTGTAAACATTTGCTAAAACAACCATTGGTATTATTATCTTTTAATTTTTTTAATGTTTATTTATTCTTGAGGGGGGTGGGGGCAGTGTGACAGAGGGACATTGAATCCGAAGCAGGCTCCAGGCTCTGAGCTGTCAGCACAGAGCCCGACACGGGGCTTGAACTCACAAAGCTGTGAGATCCGTGACCTGAGCCGAAGTTGGACACCCAACTGACTGAGCCACCCACGTGCCTCAACCATTGGTATTAAGTCCCTTTTAGAATGATGAAACGGACATGTGCAATGAGGTAGGAATTAAATAACTTGGTGATGGTGATACAGCAAATAGCAGTCAACTAGAAATTTCAGAACCCAGATCTGTGCACGATGTCTACCATTGAACTGGTCAATATGTATGGTAAGGAACTGACCTTGATTCTTTAGGCATGTGTATATAGGTTAAAAAGGAGGAGAAGGTCATGGGATAGTAGATAGTTTTGGTTTTAAAAGAAGTGTTTGAATGCTTAATTTTTTAATGTTTGGACTATTATCTAATTAGACATACAAATATTCCCTGGATGCTCTTTCCTTTATATTTGGAATTTATGTGTAAAAGAAAACAAAAACAAAAACAAAAAACACCACAATGGAAGTATTAGATGCTTGTGATATCCACACAGGAAATTTCTTACAGAGCTCCTTGTAATGATCTTACCTTAAAATAAGGTAGAGGGAGAGTCAAGCCCATTATGTTCTGTTAGGTAGAGTTTGGGGCAACTGTAAGTGAAAAGGTAACTTCACTTGACAATTAAAATGTTCTGATTCCTAGCATTACTAAATGTGGCTTCACAAAGTTACAGAAAGCAATAGAGCTAATAATAAGCAGGTTTCTGCTTTTCTCGAATGGTTATTAGGAGTAAGTAAAAATAAAAACACTTATTAGGTACATACTCTGTTTCAGGTACTATTTTAAATTATTTATAAGTATTTTTTAGGTTCATTTATTTATTGGAGAGACACCGAGAGAGAGCGTGTGTGCTTGTGCACATGGGGAAGGGGCAGAGAGAGAGGAAGAGAGAACCCCAAGCAAGCTCCATGCTGTGAGTACAGAGCCGTACACAGGGCTCGATCCCATGACCATGAGATCATGACCTGAACCAAAATTAAGTGTTAGATGCTTTATCAACTGAGCCCCCAGGCGTTCCTTAAATTATTTATAAGTTTTAATTCCTTTAACCTTTGTAATAAACCTATTTTAAGAGTGTAATGAAAGGATTTAGGAATTCCTAAGCCAGAATGTTCCCCAGGAAGAGGAATGTTGCCAGGTGTTCTTCCTCTATCCAATCTTGGCATCATGGCTAGATCACTCCCACAGTCCAAGTGGCATGAGCTACCTCACTACTAAAATATATTTTAAGTACACAGCAACAGTATTCATAATATGTGAAAAAAAAATCATTTATCTTTACTTGAGATTTTTCCCTCTCAGTTCCAAGAGGAAGGTCAGAGTAGGCAAGGAGAAGAGCCATGTTTATATTAGGTGTTCCTTTCATTTCACTCCAGATCATTATGAACGCCCAACGCCAGCTGAACCCATGACCAAGTCGAGACAAAAGAGGGCTCATTAATAGAAAAACCAGAAGTCTAGAAGACAAAAGAGATTTTTAAAAGTTATTGTTGCCATAGATATTTTCACCACTACCCCCATTTCATTCTATTCTACTCCAATATATTCCCTGTGGAATACCAACTCTCAAACAAATGAGCCATATTTCACACACTGTTAGCATGGCACCAGAAAAAAAAAAAAGGCAGAAGGGCATTTCATGGAGAGATACAAGAGTATGGCATTATTCTCTTCATTTATTTCTGTTAGGTTTCTAGAAGGTTAATTCCACATCAGCCTTGAGTGGCGTTTCTTGAGGTAGAAAAGAAAAAGTTAGAGATGCTTTGTTGATATATTTTATTCTGGATCCCAAAAAGAAATAAAAGCAAATCTAATGAGTGAGAAGTGAAGGGAAAAAGTGCCCTCCTTTTTTTTTTTTTCCTTTGTAGATTTTAATCTACAAAGCTGAATCTATCTAATATTGGCCAATTCATTTTTATTTTTTTCTTTTAATCGCACATCTCCTACATTTTACACTAGTTGTATCTCATAATTTCGGACTCATTTCTATTTATTTGGCACTAGCCAACTGATGTCAACTCCCTATTAATTTTCCTAGATGGAAGCAGCATGTTAACAACACTAGTGATGGAGATTGAAGAATCCTGAGACTGCAGTGATGGTGGTTGTTCCTCCTCTGTGTCACCTCCTCTTCCCTTACAAGGGCAAGGGCAGACTCTTTCCCACCTCTTATCATTGAAAGAGAGCTACAAAAATTATTTAGGCAAAAAGGACATTTACAAAGAAGATATTCTTATGATTGTTAAAAAGCTATTTCTAACTATAATTTAATCACAACAGGAAATTATTTGTTATATAATATTAGGCAAACTAAAGCAACATAGAATTTTTATTTAAGATCAGTGTTGAACTTTATGAAACCTCATCGGAAAAATAACATTGGATGAAATATACCAAATGTTAATAGCAGTTGTCTCTAGGTAGTAAAATTATGAAAGGTTTTTTTCCTTCTAATTATCAAAAATTTTATAAAGTGCTTAGATTGCTTTGAAATTCAGTTAAAACCGGAATTAATACAGTTACAAAAAACACTAAAACACTAATTTGCTAGTGATTCCTTGGCAAGTTTAAAAGGCAATTCTTCATATTCATGCTAAGGCATGAAACATTTCTATTTAAAAAATCTCTTTGGGTTTAGTCAATGCCTTATAAATAGAAAAATTCAAATGAAATTCTTACCTTAAAACAATAAGTGTGAAATAGATATTTAATGAATAATATATATCAGAAAATGATATATATAAATATGTATGTGCAGGAATTAGAAGTCCAGTGAAGGTAAACACCATAAGAAAAGCAACAAATGATAGACAATTCCAGAATCTGCATTTTCAGAAAAAAATGTAGTTAATTATAGTTAACTAATCTAACACATTTATCACAAGGCTTATCTATGTGAGGCATTGTGCTAGGCCTAGTCAAAAACATAAAGACAGGGCACCTGGGTGGCTCAGTCAGTTGAACGTCCAGTTTTGGTTCAAGTCATGATCTCATGGCTTGTGAGCTTGAGCCCTCTATTGGGCTCATTGCTGTCAGTGCAGAGCCTGATTCAGATCCTCCCTCCCCTCTGTCTGCGCCCCCTCAAAAATAAATGAAACATTAAAATAATAATAATAAGAAGAAGAAGAAGAAGAAGAAGAAAAAGAAGAAGAAAATAAAGGTAATTAATGCATTTACCTACACACTCAAGGGGCTTATAATTTAACTGGGAAGAGAGGAGCACTCAGACAAGTAAATAAATAATTCTAAAGCAACTTTAATCAGTTTACACTACAGGTAAATTAGTGTCTTTCTTTTGGATTGATTTTGAAAACATGTTTTGGTTGTAGTTGTACTATTTGACAGAATTTATTCGGGCATTATGGTTCATGTAGCTTGAGAATACTGATTGTGAACTCCTTGTATCATTGGAAAGAGCTAAAATCATTTATCTTTAAAAAAAATACTAAACTGCCAGTCTGCTTTACACAATGATAGGATGAAGGCTTGTCCTAAAATCTAGCTAGTCCTTGGAAGATGTAAATTAATCCTTTATTCTAATGAGTGCCCTTTGTAGATTTTCCACTGGGGATTTGTGAGCATGTGTACATCCTATGAATTTTATGTATTCAATGTCACGATATTATATTCATAAAAAAATAAATTGAAAAGATTAGAAGGGTACATGAATACCATTTTATGAGATGAAGGTAGCTTGGTTTAACCATATGCTACCCTTTAAAGATAATGATTATTTTTTCTCCAGGACTCCTGATTGGCCAAAAAACAAATTCAGTATAAAAATTAAATCTTTCCCTGTTACATTAATAAGAATTTTCAGGGGTGCCTGGGTGGCTCAATCAGTTAAGCGTCTGACTTCAGCTCAGATCATGATCTCACGGTTTGTGAATTCAAGCCCCACACTGGGCTGTGCACTGATGGTGCAAAGCCTGCTTGGGATTTTCTCTCTCTCTCCCCCTCTCTCTCTGCCCCTTCTACTCTCTCTTTCTCTCTCAAAATAAATAAATAAACTTAAAAAAATAAGAATTTTCAGTTTTGAACTATATTTAAGAACCACAAATACCTAGGCATTATTAGAGAAAAATTCAATATAAAACATCCTATATTAGGAAATGTTAAGTCAAAACATTCAAAATACTTTCTTTATGACTGAATTTAGGCTAATTACTCTAGGCTGTGACCAGCATTCAAATCACCAAGGAGGAAGTCAAACTTTCACTCTTTGCAGATGACATGATACTTTAGGTGGAAAACCCAAAAGACTCCATCAAGAAACTGCTAGAACTGATACCTAAATTCAGCAAAGTCACAGGATATAAAATTAACATACAGAAATCGGTTGCATTTCTATACACCAATTAATGAAACAACAGAAAGAGAAATCAGGGATCAATCCCATTTACAATTGCACCAAAAGCCATAAAATACCTAGGAATAAATCCAACCAAAGAGGTAAAAAAATCTATACACTGAAACTATAGAAAGCTTATGAAAGAAATTGAAGAAGACACAAAGAAATGGAAAAATATTCAATGCTCATGGATTGGAAGAACAAATATTGTTAAAATATCGATACTATGCAAAGCAACTTATGTATTCAAAGCAATCCCTATCAGAATAACACCAGCATTCTTCACAGAGCTAGAACAAACAATTCTAAAATTTGTATGGAACCAGAAAAGACCCCAGATAGCCAAAGTAATGTTGAAAAAGAAAGACAAAGCTGGAGGCATCACAATTCTGGACTCAAGCTGTATTACAAAACTGTAATCATCAAGACAGTATGGCACTGGCTAAAAAACAGACACTCAGATCAATGGAACAGAATAGAGGACCCAGAAATAGACCCACAGATGTATTGCCAACTAATCTTTGACAAAGCTGGAAATAATATCCAATGGATAAAAGACAATCTCTTCAGCAAAAAGTGTTGTGAAAACTGGACAGCTCCATACAGAAGAATGAACCTGGAGTACTCTCTTACACCAGACACAAAAATAAACTCAAAATGGATGAAAGACCTAAACATAGGACAAGAAGCCATCAAAATCTTAGAGGAGAAAGCAGATAAGAACCTTTTTGACCTTAGCTGCAGCAACTTCTTACTTGACATGTCTCTGGAGGCAAGGGAAACAAAAGCAAAAATGAACTATTGGAACCTCATCAAGATAAAAAGCTTTTGCACAGTGAAGGAAACAATCAGCAAAACTAAGAGGCAACCAAGAGAATGAGAGAAGATATTTTCAAATGACATATCAGATAAAGGGTTAGTATCCAAAATCTATAAAGAACTTATCAAACTCAACACCCAAAAAGCCAAATAACCCAGTGAAGAAATGGGCATAAGATATGAATAGACACTTTTCCAAAGAAGACATCCAGATGGCTAACAGACACATGAAAAAATGCTCATCCTTCATCAGCAAATAGAAATCAAAACCACGATGAGATACTACCTCACACCTGTCAGAATGGCTACAAGTAACTCAGGCAGCAACAGATGTTGGCAAGGATGAGGATAAAGAGGACACCTTTATCCACCTATTCTACCACTGTTCATGGAATGCAAACTGGTGTAGCCACCCTGGAAAACAGTATGGAGATTCCTCAAAAATTAAAAGTAGAACTATCCAACAAACCAACAATTGTACTACTAGGTATTTATCCAAAGGATATAAAAATGCTTATTCAAAGGGGCACATGCACCCCAATGTTTACAGCAGTATTATCAACAATAGTCAAATTGTAGAAAGAGCCCAAATGTCCATCTACTGATGAATGGACAAAGAAATAGTGGTATATATGTACAATGGATTATTACTCAGCAATCAAAAATAATGAAATCTTGCCATTTGCAACAATGTGGATGGAACTAGAGTGTATAATGTTAAGTGAAAGAAGTCAGTCAGAGAAAGACAAATAAAAATATTATTTTATTCATATGGGGAATTTAAGAAACAAAATAGATGAACATAGGGGAAGAAAAGCAAAAATAAGATTAAAACAGAGAGAGAGACAAACCATTAAAGACTCTTAAGTACAGAGAACAAACTGAGGGTTGCTCTCAAGTGTTGGGTAGGGGAATGGGCTAAATGGATGATGGATATTAAGAAGGGCACTTGTTGGGATGAGCACTGGGTGTTATATGTAAGTGATGAATCACTAAATTCTACTCCTGAAACCATTATTACACTACATGTTAACTAACTGGGATTTAAATTTTGAAAATTAATTTTAAAAAGGTAAAAAAAAAAACAAATAAAAAAATTTTTAAAAAGACTTTACCTATTACCAAAAGAGATGAGAAGTTATTAGGTGGTTTTAAACAAAAGAAATGATTTGGGTAAGAAGGAAGTGAGGTGGATGAAGATCAGTAAAAGGTCATAAGATTGACACAGTGTAGTGTCAGCCTATTTGCAGAACTGTTCAAATCTGGGTCCTAGAGGCTGTAAGCTGAAAACATGGGAGATGATGATCCCCTTGTCTTGGAGTGTCGCAAGGCCCTGCAGCAGATTGTTGTAGAATATAGGAGGATTTGCTATTGTCATCTTAGGTTTTTACTGTCTTGGAGAGTAGGACCTGACACATGTCATATTTTTGACAGTAAGATTCTTAACATTGAGATTATGATGTGCTCATTTATATGACCATGTACGTGGGTGGCTGAAGCAGGGGGCTGAACAGGCTCATAGGAAGAGAGGAGGTCCAGGAACTGAAAGGTGGAATAGAAGGATCAACTGTGTGGGTATTAACTGAAATCACTGAGAATGGTGATGGGGTAATGGTGCTGGAGAGTCACAGTGAGAGGACGGTCAATATCTTCACGAAATGGAGAGTGTGATTCAGGGATCTAGACATAACTACAGTCAAGAGAGTGGCAGATAGTAAAATCTGATGGCATGAGCTTCAAAACTGGGTTCTTCTCGGGAAGAATGAGAAAGTATGATCTAGAAATGACTTTAAGGTATAGAAAGATCACCAGCCTCAACTCTAGGCTCAGTAGTACCCAGGATGTGGGTGAGAAAAACAACTTCTAAAGGAAGCAAGGGAGTAAATGCCTTCAGGGGAGATCCAGCATTTAGTTAGAGCAAAAAGGTGAAGGGAGACTTCAGAATCACTTCCCAAAATCAGATTTAAAACATGTAACATTTTTATTTCTTCCTACAATAATTAATTGTGGCCCAAGTAATTCTGGCTAGGTGTTGGTACAATTGGCTTCCTTTGTAATTGACATGAAATTTCAGTAAAGAGTTCCAAAATTCTATTAAGATTCTATACTTTCAAACTTCTGACTTCTGAGTTTATTCTATCTTCTATAACATCCTGCAAAACTCCAAAAATCATTGATTATGTTCAGGGCCTCTTTTACTCTATGTTGTCATTGTGCGAGTTAAGTCAAGTTCTCAGCCTGTGTGTTGTATCATTACAGAAAGCACCCTTCTAGCAGGCTGGCACAAATTCCACTCTCCCCTAAGCTGGATGCCCTTGAGCAGGGCACAATTTGTAAATTTGTACATATGGCCATATTTTCTTTTATAACACTGCCAATCCTCTTCAAATGCTCTAGCTTTATCTTTTAATTTGCTTTGCATGCCATCTCTTCATTGTCCTTAAAATATTGGTCTTCTAGCAGCAGCGCCAGGCTGAGCCATATTGGAGCTTGAAGCAAAAGGAACTATCAGTAGTCTTGTTCTAATATTTCTTTAAAATGTTTACATTTTCACCAGGGTTTTTTTGCATTAATTTCTTTTTTTTCAAAAATAATGCATTAAAATTTAATTAAAATTTTTAAAAAATGTTTATTTATTTTTGAGAAAGAGAGACAGATTGTGAGCAGGGGAGGGGCAGAGAGAGAGGTGGACACAGAATCTGAAGCAGGCTCCAGGCTCTGAGCTGTCAGCACAGATCAGACACAGGGCTTGGACCCATGAACTCTGAGATCATGACTTGAGCCGAAGAAAGACGCTTAACTGACTGAGCCACCCAGGCGCCCCCAAAAAGTATTGCATTAAAAGATTATTTATCTTGATTACTGAGTCTTTTGGCACCTTCTTAAATTTTGTGCCTGTGATGAGTGTCTCGCTTGCCTTACCTTAGTCCTCGCCTTGTCTAGTGGGATTATACTGGGAATTACCGAGTAGATGTTCAGAGACTTGAGAGAATTAGGGGGAAAATAGAGCCAACATGAACTCAGGTAAGGTTACAAATTTTGCCTAAAATTAGAGGATTAGAAGACACAAGCAATAGAGTTTCTAGGAAAGGTTTTTATTGAGTAGTTTTCAAGTCAATATCTTACTTTGATAGATATGTAGATATAGATATAGCTATTATTACAATATTATAGCGGCCAATGCATGAAAAAATATGAAAATATGCTAGCTACTCACTCTAGAAGAAGTGCTTCAACTCCTGGTTTAAAACTGGTAGAATTTAAAAAAAGTCCCATAATGGCCAGGGTAAATATTCCAGACATTCCAACTAGTTCACCTATTTTAAAAAGAAATAAATATAAAGTATTAATTTAAGATCAACAGTGGTACAAATTTTGCTCAAGATGAAAATATCAGATATCTTGATAGTATAGTAACTTTATAGAGAGGCTACCCTACTTGGTTTCAACTGGATTATATTGCAGGTTATTACCACCACCTATTGTCCTTCTTCCTCCTCAGATTCACACCCAACTGTATTGTGGCGTCTAACATTCTTGCACAGTTTTGGCTTCAGATCATTGCCAACAATTTGAAGCTCATAAAACTCTTTTACTGTGTTCTCGTGCAGCCAAAGCACCCTCTACAGGAGTCATGTTTTTAGAGGGGCTCTGGAGGGATAAAATGGAAGTGAGCAAATGGGTTTTTTGGACTAGCCCACTTCATATGCTGTCTTTCTTGGGAGACAGTAGGAGATAGAAATGGTTTGACTTTGTGGCAGGACTAAGGGAGTCAAACTGGTAGAAACCCAATAAGGATATACTTCCCCAGTTTAATTTTGTTTGGGTGCATTTACTGTGTGAGAATGAAAAGCATGAAAAACTGGAATATTCTTAAAAGTAGCTGTAGCAGAGTTATATTCCCCCTTGCAATATGAAAGTAGCATATTATCAATGTAAAAAATCCAAATAATATGGTACAGTATAGAGATTATATATATATATATATATGTGTGTGTGTGTGTGTGTGTGTGTGTGTGTGTGTATTTTTTTTTAATTTTAATTTTTTTTAAAGAGGACCCATAATTCAATGACCCAGGCTTCAGGTCCAGATCATCCCCAACTTATGCAAGTTTGACTTACAATTTTTTGACTTTACAATGGTGTGAAAGTAGTATGCATCCAGTAGAAATGGTACTTCAAATTTTGAATATTGATTTTTTTTTCTCAGTCTAGCATAACCTCTTGTGATGCTGGGCAGTGGCAGTGAGCTGCAGCTCCCAATCAGCCAGGCGATCATGAGGGCGAACAACCAATACACTTACAACCATTCTGGTTTTCTCTTTGAGTCAGCACTCAATAAATTACATGAGATCTACTTTATCATAGAATAGACTTTGTGTGAGATGATTTGCCCATCTGTAGACTAATGTAAATGTTCTGAGCAGGTTTAAGGTAGACTGGGCTGAGCTATGATGTTCAGTAGGTTAGATATACTAAATGCATTTTTGACTTACGAAATTTTCAACTTACGATGGGTTTATTAACACATAGGCCCACTCTAAGTCAAGCAGGATAGGTATAATTTTAACAGAAAATTTATTGGAATTTCTATAATGGAGAGGACTACATTTTCTCAGAAGAAATAATTTGATAAGCTAGTTGAGAATAGAGAATGAGACCCAAAAAGGAGCTTCAAGTATTAAAGGATACTTGCTGAATTACAATACTGGACACAAGTGGTAAAAATTAAGCAGGAAACGTGGAAAAGTGAGATTAAAGGTAGCTATCAGGTTTTATAAAATCATGAATTACATAATGTAACTTCCCTTATGAGCTTCCTTGTCCCCATCTTCAGTAAAATTTACTAAGAACCAAAAACATCTATATATTTAAAAGGAGGTAGCAGAGATCATGAGGAGCTAACCTACAAAATTTTTCAGAAATCATGAGGAGATAGATCTTTGGGTGCTCAGAGGCTAAAGAACTGGGAATTTAAGATAATTGGATCAAGATCTTTGAGAGCAGTGGAGTGAGTTCCCAGTGAACACTCACCATGGCATACATCAAGCATACATGCACACAAAGTCACACAGTAAAAAAAGCTATAATGAGATTGTACAGTAATAGAGTTCTGTAACTAGTTTCTTTTTTCCACTTACTGTTTAGCAGACTCTGTTCTAGTTAATAAATAAAAATAAAAATTAAAATTAAAATTTGTTTTAATAGTAAAGAGTATTGTGGATATTCCACCTTTATCATATTGCCATTACTTGTCAATTGCCAGGTGTATTTGGATCAGTTATTTTCCCTTCCATCTCTTTGGCTTACTTTACATTACTTTGTTACAACAGTTGTATTTTAATTACTGGTGGCTTGTTAAATATTTAATACCTACCTAATAGAGAAAGTTCTCCACTTTTTTTTTTTTTTTTTTTTTTTTCAACGTTTTTTATTTATTTTTGGGACAGAGAGAGACAGAGCATGAACGGGGGAGGGGCAGAGAGAGAGGGAGACACAGAATCGGAAACAGGCTCCAGGCTCCGAGCCATCAGCCCAGAGCCCGACGCGGGGCTCGAACTCACAGACCGCGAGATCGTGACCTGGCTGAAGTCGGACGCTTAACCGACTGCGCCACCCAGGCGCCCCTCCACTTTTTTTTTTAAGCTATCTTGTCTATTCTCACATTTAGTATTTCCAGATGATATTTCAAATTGTTTTGTAAAATTTCAACCCCCCCCTCAAATTTCTATTATTTAATTCGGACTGTAATACATTTTAATTTTATGAAATTGGTATCATTATCACACTACCGAGTCTTTCCCTTCCAGAGATGGAAAATTACAAGTTTTATATTCTTTAGTTTAGTCCTGGCTAGAAATGGTACCTTAAGCCAGGAACTAACACTTTGGTTAGTCAGTTTTGAATTATAAAAGAAGAGGAAAATGTGGACATGGGCACTTTGAGGAGATCAAGTCCTGGACTAGTTATTGTAATTTATTAGGTAACAGTGACACCTGGAAAATATTTATAGGGAATATCTTGAAGATACTAATAATATGAACATTAAGCCAGGTTGGAGTGAAAGTCCTTTTACATTAGATTTATATTTCCTCTGTACCTTGTTTTCAGGAAATTCTGTCCTAGAAGTTTTCTTTCTAAAATATTTATAGAGACATTTTAGCTCTAAAAGTTTATAATTATTTTGGGGGGTATAACCCTTAACCTTGAGGCTATGCTCACTTACTAATTAATGTTAGAGAAAAATTATATTTTCTGGAATATATTTTTGTAGAAATTTAGGTATCCACAATTAAAGTAGTACGTGATGAATGTATCTGTACTGGCTGTTCCCTAGATGTCTATTAATTCATTAATATGATTCTATAAACTCACTTGGTTATAATTGGCTTTAATCTCCTGATTAGTTAGGAAGCCTCAAGATCCTATATTCTACCTTTCCTTCCTCAGACATGAAAATAATGACTCTTGTTAGTCTAGCAATTCTAAAAAGATTTTCTCTGTTTCAGTTTATTCCAATTTTATATTTCTCAGTAAACTCTTATAATTTTCCATGTTTAGACTCAAACTTCTTAAGTTTATTCCTTTATATTTTATAAGTTTTTGCCAATGTAACGAGTATCAAATTTTCATTATATTTTCTAACTACTGCTGGCTTATAAGAACACGATTTTTTTTGTATATTTATCTTATATCAAGCTATTAAAAAGCCTTTTGGGCTTAGTTTACTAATTAATTCTTTTGAGTTTTCTATGTAATTTAAAATGTTGTCACTAATGACATCATTTTCTCTTTTAAAATTATGGATAAATGTCTTTCTTTTTTTTTTTTCTTATTGCATTAGCTAAAGCTTCCAGAACTACTTTAAATCATCAATATGAGAATAGGCAACTGTTTTACTCCTAAATGTAAATGAAAGTGCACAGTATAAGTTGGTAACTAGATAACTAGGTATTAGAGTAAAACCTTGGATTGTGAATAACTTGTTCTGTGAGTGTTCCACAAAATGAGCAAACATTTCTAATAAATTTTAACTTGATAAACAAGTGATGTCTTGCCATACAAGTAGTATGCGACACCAAACACCATGTGATCACAACTGGGCGAATGGTTCTTGAAATTCACTTTGATAAACAAAGTGCTGTGGATTACAAGCACGTTTCTGGAAAGAATTATGTTCACAAACCAAGGTTTTACTATATTTACTGCACATGCTAACTCCAAGTCCTTTGCAGGGCTGTCTTGAAGAGCAGGGTTGAATGAGATTCTGAGGCTGCATCAGAAAACAGTAATATGATGAATGACTAATAACTACCATACTCCTGTGAGGAAGAAATGGTGGCAAAGGGATTAATAATATTGATAGATTTTCTAATATTTAGACTTACTTGATATGAAACTTCTATTTTGATTTCCTTTTTGATCTAAAAGCTGTCCAGAAAAGTATATTTAATTTCAGGCTGTTAGAATGACTATTTTAAAGACCCTCCTTTTGTAATTAGTAAATTATAATTGCATTGTGATTGAACAATATTTGGGATTTTATTAAAATGCTCTTCGAGTCTAGTTCATTTCCGTAAATGGTCTACAGGTATATATGTAAAGGATATGTATTTGGTTTGGGAAGATAAGACTGTATATCTTATAAACCAAACACTTAAGTGTTTATTTATATCTTTTTATAGCCATAATTATTTTTTGTTCAATTGGTTATGAAATTATCTGGGAAAGGCATGATAAAGTATCTCATCGAAATTGTGATTTTGTCAAATTCCTTTGTCTTTTATACTGGCATTTACTTTATATATCTTGACACATTGATTTCTGTTGTATAGATACTAATATTTTTATCAATTCTGATAGGTTATTTTAAAAAAACATTCCTCCAGATAAGTTGAATGGTTTATTTTACCAACTTTGCCTGGTATGTATCTTCCCGTATCTTTGTATTGAGTTTTTTTGTGTCATTTAATTTTAGGCATAGGCCCCAGACTTACAAATAAAAAAGACGAGGTACAGAATTGACAAGCTGAGACTTATGTGATTGACATCATCACCAAAAACAGTAGCCATCCACAATTGGATCAGTTTTGAACTCAGAATTCCAAATAAGAAACTTGCTAGAAAATAAGACCAAATTTCAAATAGGATGTCAAAAACTGAAAGAAAGGGGAACAAACAGAAAATAGTTAATAGAGCTTACTTGATCTTAACTTTAAGTGATAATCTGGGTCAACTTTTCTTTTTGTTCCTATCTTTAAAACTAGCCATTGGGGTAGATGTATGGCATTTTCTTATTCCTACATTGAAAGAGTTTCTATTCAAATGCTGAGAGCCATACAAGTTGGCAAAATTCAGTCAGTTTCATTAAAGAGCTTCTTTTGATCCCCAGTAAGAAATATACATTTATTCAGTGCCAAACAGTGTAATAAATTTTGGAGATACAGTAATGAATAAGAAGTAGAAAGTCCCCAAACTCTTGGAACTTATATTCTATATCTAACATGATACACACAGGAAATACAGAAAAGGAATGCCTCTGGGTCCCAGCTTAGTGAATCTCCTGTATTGTTGTGGCTTGTCAAAGCAACTGATTGGTTCCTTATTGTTGAGTATTTCATTTGCTTCCAGTTTTTTCCCTGATAAAATGCTGCATTGTATATTGTGTATATTTCTGCACATGGTTTTTTGTACTTCTCTGATTACTTCCTTAGGCTCCAGAAGTGGAATTTGCACTAAAGAATAGTTGCTCCTTTACTGATATTGTCATATTTTGCCAAATTTCTTTCCACAATCGTTATGACGTCCTTCCCAGGAAAACAGGAAGCCTAAGCCCTTGATGGCCTTGGTTGCTGGAATCAGGCATGCCAGTGGGTGAGAAAATCCCCCCACTTTTACAGGGTGAGGAACAGAGGAATAGAATTTGAATCACAGATAAAAGCAGGTCCTGGGGTCAGGAAAGCAGAAGGGTCAACTGCAACAGAATAGGTGGAGAGCAAGAACGAAATGAAAACAAAGAATGGCCAACAGAAAATAGAGCAACCACAACAAAAAGTGAGACTAAATTTGAGAATAAGTAAATCTTGAACTGTGTTCTGAGGTGGCAAAATGAAAGAGAAAAAAATCTTTTATGAGTCCCATTTATAAACGTCCACTATGGGAGAGCACACTGCTCAGAGTGCTGAGACAATTTAGATTCCTTCTTACCTAGTCCTGTACCCATGTTTCTAGGTCTGCTAAGTGGAAAGATGTAGCATCTGTAGGGATAGTATGAACATGGAAGGGGAGTTTCAGGAATGGCCTTCTAGGTCATACCTGTTCAAGGCATGGGGTTACCCGTAATGGCAATCTGGGGAGTCTAGTACCTCCTACAACTGAAACAAAGAATGGAGGTCGACTCTGGTTTCAGAAGGATGCAGGGAATGGGAGTTAGAAGACCCAATTTGAAGGTTGCTTTCTTTTTTGAGGTGCCTGGGTGATTCGGTCAGTTAAGTGTCCAACTTTTGATTTGGGCTCAGGCCATGATCTCATGGTTCAAGAGTTCGAGCCCCATGTCAGGTTCTGTGCTGACAGCTTGGATCCTGCTTGGGATTATTTGTTTCCCTCTCTCTCTGCCCCTCCCCCACTTGTACCCACAGGCATGCAGGTACATGCTTGCACTCTCTCTCAAAATAAAATAAATAAACAAAAAAGAAGAAAGTTGCTTTCTTCTTCTCTTTTTAATGTTTATTTCTGAGAGAGAGAAAGAGAGACAGACAGAGTGTGAGTGGGGGAGGGGAAGAGAGAGATGGAGACACAGAATCTGAAGCAGGCTCTAGGCTCTGAGCTGTCAGCACAGAGCCTGAAGCATGGCTTGAACTCAGGAACCTACCTGTGGGATCATGACCTGAGCCGAAGTCAGATGACTAACTGACTGAGCCACCCAAGCACCCCAGTTTCTTTCTTTTTTTTTTTTTAAGTTTTTTTAACGTTTATTTATTTTTGAGACAGAGAGAGACAGAGCATGAACAGGGGAGGGTCAGAGAGAGAGGGAAACACAGAATCTGAAACAGGCTCCAGGCTCTGAGCGGTCAGCACAGAGCCCGACGCGGGGCTCGAACTCACGGACCGGGAGATTGTGACCTGAGCCGAAGTTGGACGCTTAACTGACTGAGCCACCCAGGCGCCCCCCCACCCCAGTTTCTTTTTTAAGAAAGGAAAATAGTTTCTAATCAGGAAAATGTTTACTGAATGTAATTATTAGACTGGGAAAAACCTCAAAGCAAATCCAATATTTCTTACAAATTTTTTAAACTCCTATGCAAATTGGAAAAGACAGACCTCTAAGTACAGTAACTCTTCTTAATTTTTCTCTTTATGAAATATGCGCTAACTTCAAAAGACAGAGCAACAGTGTTTAAATAATTGCATGAGTTTTTAAAGATAATAATTATTATCTGAGTTATCCAAAAATTATTGATTCACTATTTTGTCAATTGGTATAAATGAAATATCAGCAAATCTTGTCATACATCTTTTTTCTTAAAGGAAATTTTTCTTTCAACGCTGTTAAAAATTCAGAGAAACTCCTAAGGGCTGAGGGAATAAGTTCACTGTTCTCTTCCTCCTTCAGCAGAGTTTTTATTATTGTAGAGTGACTACTTATAGTTTTTACTCCTCTGAAACCTAAACACAAAATTCTATTCCATTAATTATTATCAAAATTATGAAGCAAACTCTGTGAAAGCAGGGACTATTATGTTCATGGTTGAAGCACTAAGGCCTAGAATAGGAACTGTCACATAGTACATATCAATAAATAATTGTTGTATTAATGAATGAATGAATGGGTTAATGAATGAATTTCCATATCAGTACCCCCCTATATTCTTTTGACTTGCCAGTGAATATAAAAAATATTCTCTCGATTAGACTGTAGATGTCAACTCTGATAAGGTTCTCTGACATTCTGTGGTCAATATTTACTATCTTAAATGGAGCTTAGTAGAATATTGGACCAAGTTTGGGCCTGGGCATGGATCCTTCCAACCAGCACGTATGATGATACCTCTCTGCATTTTTCAGTTTCCCCCAAGAGTGGTCCTTGAGTTTTTAAGATGTTTCTGAACATAGACCTCTCTGTGTTGCTCACCCTGGTCTTCTTCAGGAAAGCCCTATCTGCAGGAGGTCTTATGGTAAAAACTCTCTGAGTGACATATTATATCACTTGCTTGTGTGGTCTGGATTTTGGAAGAGGTTGAATGTCTATGGTAGTTAGACTTTCTCACATACCACAGATGGAACATATGAAGCACTTAAAGAAGATGTACCTTCCTGTGCTAAATTGGGTTTCCAGGTTCACCACAGATGTTCCAAGTTGCCATGGCCTGGGTAAGCTAACTGGATATAGAGCAAGGCTAAAGGTGGGTTCTCCTGATGCCCAAGTAGGGTAACTGTCCACCATGTGGACGAGCTCCCTTGAGGAAGACATGAGAGGGGTGATGATCCCTAGAATGTGTGTTATTCAGAAAAAAATAATCTTTAATTCCTAGTTTTAGGCATTGATTATGAAGATGTAAGGCAAAGATGGGTCAGAAGAGAGGTAAACAGGAACATTGGCTGCCCAACAGTGAGGTAGTTTCCAGGGACCATGAAAGCCACTACATATAGCTAAAACTTCCTCTTCCTGAGTGATTAGAAAAGTAATTTGAGATATACTTAATTGCTGGGGCAAGGGGGTAGTAGAAGGATCTGGCTCCAATATAACGTATTATTTGTCATCTTAAAGACCCCTTTGATGCACTAGAATGTAGTCTGGAAGCACCCCTTAAATGCTCTTTTTTCAGGACGATAGAAGGGTGAAATGAGATAATGCCACAGAAGGACTTAGGGCACAAAAGACATCCAGTGAGTGGAATAGTATACGTCAAGAATTTTCTCCAGGAGACTCTAATCATCACTTTTCCAAAATCGGTGCAAATAGCAGCACACTAAAAAAAGTAAATAACTTCTTAATATTACTTTGAAAATATTTGACTTCATAGACATCCTTAAAGTGTCCTGTGGACACCCTCTCCTGCCGCCCTGCCCAAGATAGTGACTATCCTCTGAGAACCACTGTTGCAGGAAGAGGGTATGGGGTTTTGATCAGGGAGGGGCATATAAGATGGTTCTGGGATTGCTGGTGACACTATATTTCTTGTCCTGAGTGATAATTACACATCTATATATTTTATAATCATTCATCATAGTGTGCATGTATCATTCATTATATATATAAAATACACAGACATATGATAGAGTAATCAACGATACTTAGGTTCAGGGTTTTCTGAATGTGGTAAATGAACTCATGAAGGCCTTGCAATCTCTCTGCTTAAAGCCCTGTTCTCAGGCCCTGAAGATGGCCATGTCACTCACACTTGCTCTTTAAGCTGACAGCTTTCCATGGTGCCCCAGTGAAGCCAAGGGCAACGGCTGCATCCCTCTCACCACCAGCAGGTGCACTGCCTAGCTTGTCTTCCAAGTTCATCTTCAACTCATAGAAAACAACATCTCTCATGTTCTTGTTGTTGAGCATTTGGACTCAGCCTAGGTCTGTAGAATGCTTCCCCTATAAGCGTCCTCATGAAAAGTCTCAACCGAGTCTCACAATAAAACCACAACAAATATTAAATAAGAAATATGTGGTAGTGCTTGTAAAGGGTAAATCATTATACTAATGCTCACACGATTATATTTGTACAAGCATAAATTATGGTAAAAGATTACAATATCCATGTCAGCTTTTAGAAAATACAAGATTCTAATTTTAAGAAATTTAGGGAAAAAAATAGGTCCTTACCTAATGAATTGTTCCCCTTTTGTAGGTTGCCATTAATATCATCAATACTATTAAACATAATCAAAGACATTATAGAGGTCATCAGACTTTCTCCATTAATTAAATTGGTGAGGCTTCTAGAAAGACCTATGGAAAAGAAAATATTTTGTTTCACTAAAGAAAATCATCAATATTAAAGATTAAACTTTTATTAGCAAGTAGAAGTATATTCTTATCTATCGATTTATATCACATACTTTTCCCATATACTTAAACAGACTTTAGTCATATTTGAAAACTCCCTTCAAGGAAATTTAATTATATATCAACTTTAAGTTAAGTCTAGACTTCCATAATTAGGAATCAAATTTATTGTGGTTGAGTATGGTTTATTTAACTAAGATAATAAGCTAGAGCTGTTATTGCTTGTTTTAAAGCCCAGATGAAAACATGAAGTTCATTATTTTTTTAATTTGGTGATTTAGTCAATATAAATACACATTATATATTTAAGGCAAGATAGGGAACAATGACAGAGGGATAAAGGAAATTCATAAGCCAAGCTTTATAATATGGTGCCTAAGCAAAGTATTCATGCAATTGTCAAGATAATCTCACTATGATTAGAAATTCTCTGACTTTTCCATACATTCCTGTCAAAGGTTTTAGAGATTAAGCTCTATGAAATGGAAAGCACCCTCATATTATGTACTCCCATCCTAATTTCCCTCCACTTGTGGTGATACTCTAAGTTTAGCGATCAATGATCATTTTTCTCTATTAAATATGCCTGTAGTGGCAAAACTGTAACTTTGAGCATCTTTAATGACTTTCTAGATGTCTGTAGGAAGGAAATGTTATTTCATGACCCAACCATTCTATGATCACAACCTAACACACTAAGTATGCTGTTGCAAGACAAGTCAAGTCAAGGCAGTGTGTTCTTGTGGAGGGGAAGTGCACTGATGGTCTAATTCTTCACCTCGTTATGCATCCATGCCCTTTCCTGTAAAACTACAGTTTCTCTCCTCTAAGAGATCCAGTCTGTTCTGTTATGAGACTTGATGCAAGCAGAGGCTTGGGAAGGATTTTTGCTTCCTATCTCGGGTACCTCTGCCACCACCACTATAATGTCCCCTGGCTGTGCTCCTGGAGGATTGTGAAAATATGTGGAAGAAAGGTGGATTTTTCCAAGGGTCCATCCTTGATCACTTAGCTCCTGGATGATCTTCCATCTGACTGTAGATTCATTAGTGAGCCCAGGCCGTATCATCACAACTGCCAGACTCACAAAAAATAATAAATAACTGTTGTTTGAAGGCACTGTGTTTTTTCTTACTCAGTTGTTGAAACTCAGAGTTGTTCTTTACTGAGAAAAAACTAACTGGTACTGTTATGTAATTATTCCAACTTGGAAAATAGAACTGTAACAAATTGTAAATATGTGAAAATACACAACTGACATGGGGGCATGAGAGTCAACAGACCATCGAAAGCTCAAGACGGTGTGAAGGTACTCATGCACTCATAAGCATAGGCAGATTTTGTAGGTGTGTGGGAGTAAAAGAAAACAAATATAAAAATCTTGCTTTGTCAACTCAGGCAAAAATGTTGCCAAGAGAAAAGTACTTTATTTTTATTTTTTTAAAAACTACAAAGTGAGGAGAAAAACAATATTCCAAAAGTCACGGCAAGATGGCCAAAACGTATGAGCATAACTTTGGAAGATAACCCAATAATTTACATTCAACAATGATAGGCCAGGCAATCACTGGATTACTAACCAGATTATAAGATTATAAAGTTGAAAGAAGTATGTAATGCTGTCAGGTAGCACAAAACTTCACTAAGTCCTGTGAGTGGAAAAGGGGCGGGCACTGACAGAGTCCCATAGAGGCAGGGCTGGGGGATAGACGCTGGGGCCTCCTCTCCTTTCTGTTTTTCTTTTTTAATTAAACCATTTTGTTTAATGTTATTTATTCTTGAGAGAGAGACAGAAACAGAGCATGAGTGGGGGAGGGGGAGAAAAAGAGGGAGACACAGAATCCGAGGCAGGCTCCAGGCTCTGAACTGTCAGCACAGAGCCTGGCCAACTTTGAGATTATGACCTGAGCCGAAGTCTGACGCTTAACCGACTAAGCCACCCAAGCACCAAAACTCTTACCTCACAATCTTAATCTCTTTGATTTAAGAATTGGCTTTCCTTTATTCATTTAGGTAGATTGATGTGTCTCCTCTATTCTATTTCTACTTCCCTCCAGTAGCTTCTCCCCCTATAATGGTCATAAAATGAGAAGTGTGTATGTGTGTGTGTGTGTTACATCAACTTGGTACTTTATTTATTTAAAAAAATTTTAATGTTTATTTATTTTTGAGAGAGAGAGACAGAGCGTGAGTGGGGGACAGGCAAAAAGGTAGATAGAGTCTGAGATACAGGGTTCCAGGCTCTGAGCTATCAGCACAGAGCCTGACATGGGGCTGGAACTTGGGAACAGTGAGATCATGACTGAGGCCTCAGTCGGCGGATTAACCGGCTGAGCCACCCAGGCACCCTGACTTGGTACTTAATTTTAAATATAGATTTATTTCTCCTAAAATAGTACACTCTGAAAACACTGTAAGATTAGTGACTTTACTGTTTTTGACTTTCTGCATTTTTTGGTCTTAATGGTGATGACTCCAAATTTTTTTGTTTTTTGTTTTTTTACAGATGGCATTATCCTAATTACAGTATTTTCAAAGGAAAAGCAGTATTTGACAATAGAAATGTCATCACAATGTGTATGCAAATTGTTCACCCTCAGAACTTTTGGTTTAAGGTAGAAGCATGTATAAAGTCAAGGATTCCAAATAATCCCCTGTCTTATTCCACAAGGGGATGAAAGATGAAAGATTTTAAAAATATATATACTAGGTAAGCCCATCACTAACATTTCATTTTGTTCTAAGCATCAGCAACCTGAATCTCTATGCTTAATTCCCAATGCCCAGAACCTCATTTCATATAGTGAGAAGCTACAGTGAGCAAAAGATCTTAACACTAGACACATTAAATGCAGAATATGATATTTTAAATGTAGAAAAAGAGGAAAACATATACCTACCAAGGTCTCTTATAGCAGCTGCAGTCAGCATGGGATCTGAACTCATGAGGATAGTTGCAAATAATAACCATGGAGTGGTTTTCAAAAGTAATTTATTCACAGATGCCAGATACCAAAGAATTAATGTATAATTCATTAAAAAGCCAGGAATTGTAATTAAAAGTATCTGCAAAGAAATTTTATGTATAGAAAAATCAGATTGCCTTTTTATCCTATTTTGAAAAGCAGATTATCAGGATTATTAGAGATACAGAATCACACTGAATCCATCAAAGGGAAATTTTAAATTATCTTCTTTAATAAATATGTGCTTGCAAGTCTGGAAATAAGAGGCAAATATTGCAATGAGATTCTTAGGACCTATGACACAGCACTTGTAAGAAATAGCATATAATTAAAAGGGAACTTTTAAATTTCCTGATAAGGTCATTGAATATAAATATGTATGTGTAAAGGTATATGCATACACACCATATATACTCACACTTATATATACACATTTAACTATGCATAAAACTGAAACCTAGCCTATTAACAGAGAGAAAAAGAACAAGTTTACAAAGAAGTTACAAAAGAGGAAAAGGAGGAGAAAATAAAATAGAAAGAATGTAGAGAATTGGCAGAGGACTATAGAAAAGATGGGAAGAAAAATTCTATTATTCTAGAACTGGAACCTGGCCTTCTGCCTTCCCACCATTGCCTTCTACTTTCTTTTATTCTATCAGTGGCAGCTATGTAGTAAGATTTCATTGCCAGATGGTCTTGGAAAAATGTGACTGTTCCTGAAGCTACCTATAAGAATTCAGAACTGCACCTCTGTGTTCATTGTAACATTTACAATAATGTGAATTTACACTATTTACAATACTTATTTACAATAATAAGACATGGAAGCAACCTAAGTGTCTATCTATAGATGAGTGGATAAAGAAAATGTATTATATATGCAATGGAATATTACTTAACCATAAAATAGAAGGAAATCTTGCTATTTGGGACAGCATAGATGAAACTTGAAGGCATTATGCTACATGAGATAAGTCAGATAGAAAAAGACAAATGTCATATGACCTAACTTATATGTGGAATCTTAAAACAACAACAACAACAACAAAAAACCCTGAGCTCATTGATACAAAGAACAGATTGTCAATAGCCAGAAGTGAGGACTCAGGAGGTTGGGAAAAGGGATGAAGGGGGTCAAAAGGTACAATCTTCCAATTGTAAAATAAATAAGTCATGGGATTCAATGTACAGCATGGTGACTGTAGTGAATAATACTGTACTGTATATTTAAAAGTTGTTAAGAGAGTAGACCTTAAAATTATGATAAAAAATTTTTATAATACTGTGGTGATGGATGTTAACTAGATTTATTTTGGTGATCATTTCAAATTTTTTTTTAATGTTTATTTATTTTTGAGAGACAGAGAGAGAGACAGAGCTCAAGAGGGGAAGGGCCAGAGAGAGAGGGAGACACAGAATCTGAAGCAGGCTCCCGGCTCTGAGCTGTCAGCACAGAGCCCGATGTGGGGCTTGAACTCAAGAACCGTGAGATCATGACCTAAGCCGAAGTCAGACGCTTAACTGACTGAGCCACCCAGGCACCCCGATGATCATTTCAAAATACAACAAGTATCAAATCATTACGTTGTATACCTGAAACTAATATAATGTTTTATGTCAATTATATCTCAACTAAAAAATTTTTTTAAATTATAAAAATTTTGTAACGATGTGGAAAAATGCTCTTACTACCAATATTAAAGAAAAAAAGCAATATATATGTATATGTATAGAAAGTATAGCTAATTTTAATAGTTTTGCTTCTAATGTAATTTAGGTAATGGCCTTATATTTACAAAGCTGTTTTAATTACTTTGGAAGAAATGTATACCCTGCTTAAGATTTGGAGTATTTTTTCTTCAAGCTCTTTCCTTGATGGGGTTCAAATATCACATGATTAGGATAACATAATGGTTTGTGATTTAAAGTTATAGCTGTTTCTATGAGTATTCTCTGTTTTTGTTCATGTGAGTAAGGGAAGTTTTAGAAGGTGGGTATTTTAAAAAAGACTTTTATCAAAAATAATTAAAAAACTGGACCAAATATTTTCATAATAGCTCTCTAATAGCATCTCAGAGTTAAAATTATAACTGACATTAAGCCCTGCAAATCAGATTCTCAGAATTACTTTTTTTTCCTCTGTAATTTTTTTTTCCTGAGCCCTCAATATGCTGGTCAGTCGCTAAGATATGGTTTATTCACTAAAATATAAAGCTAAATTTACTTCTCCCACACTTCGTACTTTGTCTTCTTTGTTTTATAGTTTAGAGCAAAATTTTAAAAATTCGGAGCATAGATAACATATAGTAGTTCATGAGTGAATGATATTATTGGAAAAGATTACTTCTTACCTGCCAAAATAACTTTTGGAGCATGTAAACATCCATGTCGAATGCAACGTTAAAGATAATTATTGGTGTAAATATATTAAAAAATAATTTTGGACTCATCCATTGTATGGCATCTGTGTATCTTTGCACCTAATAATATAAAAATACATCATTTCTCACTTATCCATCCTCCTATTAGCATACAACACATGCCAGACACCCCTCTCTCTAGCAAAAGAGAAAAAGATATATCACAATGTAATAGGTGCTAAAGTTTTAACTCTACTGCATTTTCATAATTTTCCATCAGATTATTACCAGTAACAGAGGAACGTTAATGCACATCTCCATGTCCATTTTATTTTTTAAATAGCAGCTATAGAAAGTACATTGATATGGGTACAAAAGAATGTGTAGGAGATTTTCAGGCATACAAGAGGAAGACAGGTTTCAGGTAGATGGATTATCATGCACGATGTGTACAAATGAATAAACAATCATATCGCATTTCAGAAACTACAAATAATTAACCATGGCTTATATGGAAAATGTGCATGGAAGAATAGTAGGAATAAAAACTCAGAAGTTATGCTGTTAATGAAATGATTAATTAATGGTGTTTGTCATAAAATATTTAGTTGATAAATCCTCTTATGGGCATCCACTCAACATTTGTTTACTAAGGAAACACTGATCACTTGCTGTGTGAGGTGGTATCTTTGCCTTTGGGAGATGATTCTGCCTGGGTCTCTCGTGTTTCCCCTATCTTATGAGTGGAGGCATTGATTTCTTTTCTTCCAGACTATCTTTCAAAAATATATGTATGGCTAACAGCTTTGGAAGAGAGAGCCAAGTGTCTCCTTCTAGAGAAAAGAATTGGTTTACTGTACTGTACAGAGCAATAAAGATAGTGTCTCTCTCTAGGGCAAGAGGTAGGATGAGCTTACTGCCCATCACAAAATATTCAAGTTCTTTAAACTAAGGTTTCTTCTCTTATAACGCAATCCATTGTGTATGTGGGTTTCACTGGACCCTCTTGGCTTCTCCCTGCGGCTCCTGGGGCTCATGGAACAGGCACAAGAAGATGCTAATAGTCTGGTTTCTGCTATTACTGTCAGTACTAAAGTCCTTTGTCTCAGGCCCAGAAGTCCCTTGTCTTTTGCCAGGACCATGAAACTGTGACAGGCTAACTTATTACTTGCAGGCAGAGTAAAATCTTAGGCCCTTCACAGTTCTTGACTTATGTTCTCTTCTTCTAAAAGGTTACTGACAAATATAAAAGTTTATAGAAGTACTTAATATTGCATATAAGTCAAAATCATACGGTTACAGAACATGTTCATAGCAATAATGTGCTCATAACAAATGAAGTAAGAATACTTCTGGCTCTTATACGAATACATGTTTTCCATAATGTTTGTTAATATCACATCTCCTGTTTGTTTGTTCTCATTCATGTTCTGATTGACTAGAGCAGGTGATGGAAAATTATGGCCCTGGGCCAAATCCGACTCAATGCCTGTTTTTGTAAAGTCTTACTGGAACACAGCCATGCCACTTCTTACATATTGTCTATGGTTGCTTTTGAATTATAATGGCAGAGTTGAGTAATTGTGACAGAGCTCATATGGCCTGTATAATCTAAAATATTTACTAGATGGTCTTCTATAGAAAAAGTTTGCTGCCAACCCCGAGGCTAGAGAACTATTTAATGTGTCAATAATGCATTCTACGTCCCTTATTGTAAGATAGTCTCTCTCCTCTACCTGATTCCAGTTGTTCTCAACTTTTTGTAACACTGCAGCTGCCATGACTATATCTACAGATTGCCTTCCTCCTTATTTCCAACTCCAGGTAAGTGGTCCAACATCTGTTTCTTGAAATCTTGTAAGCCATACACACTTAAAGACTAGCCTCTATTGTAATAGAAATCTTGTAAAATATTCCTAACTGAAGCAATAGATTGGTTCAATGTCAGAATTATCTTGCTACAAGAGACCTGTACTAGCAGCTTAATCTCTCTGGACTTCTTCTTTTTCTCCTTCTTCCTCTTCTTCTTCTTTTTAAAAAAAAATTTTAATGTTTTTATTTATTTTTGAGAGAGAGAGAGACAGAGACAGAGACAGGGCATGAGCAGGGGAGGGGCAGAGAGAGAGGGAGACAGAATCCAAAGCAGGCTTCAGGCTCTGAGCTGTCAGCACAGAGCCCAACACAGAGCTTGAACCCACAAGCCACAAGATTTATGACCTGAGTCAAAGTTGGACATTTAACCAACTGAGCCACCCAGGCACCCCCTCTCTGTGCTTCTATCTTATGTACCAATTCTTGTCTAAACTTTTGAATTCTGCTTAAACTCTCATCAGCTGCTCACACGCTCAGTAGCTGTATGTGTACTCATTCTCTGAGCTGCCCACCCCCTTCCAGACAGTGGCTCTGTTTTGACTGTGTTTAGCTGGATCTCAGCTCTTCCATGCCTGGTTCCTTTTTTCACATATCTGATCTGATAGTATCCATATCACAAGCATCTATCAACTGGCAGAACAGTGAATTGGCAAGTATTTTTTACAAATTTCCTTAAAATTCCATCTTTGAATTTGTATGAATCTGAGGCATAACACAAAATATTTACTATACACACCTTGTCAGATGTAAAACTTAATATTTCAAAACTGCATCCAATTAAAAATAGTATCACAGGGAGAGGAATTGGAAAGTCTTTTAAGTGCAGGTTCAAAAATGCTGCAGAAAAATACATTTTTACTGAAAGGCAATGAAATATGACACTTACAGAACCTTAATTTGATATACTTTCTTAATGCTGAGGACAATGAAATACTGTTCCACTTTTTACTTATTTAATTCCAGTAATTAAAACCCTCTCTTATACTTAAGCACACTGAGTCAGTGTAATTGCTAATCTGCTGGATTCTGTATTTACCTCTTGTATGAAATATCTCATTTCCTTAGAATCTTTAGTAAATATTGCTAGCAATCACTGGCTCTTGGGTTATTACTAAATACTTATAGCAATTTTTTTACATGTTATAAATCAGATATTAGTTTCTTCAGCAATCCTGCAGCAAGAGGTTAATAAATAATTAAAGTTTAATGAAATCTCCTAGATGATTTTCAAAATAACAATGAGGAACTAGGTATAATAATTTGCCCAATGAGAAAAACTAGCTTCCTATTACTGGTTATCTACTATGCATTAGGCAGCCTATAATGAATTTCTGTCAAAGTACAATAAGCAATATCATCGCATTTCCTTCAGTTTAATGTTTTCTTTTTTCCACTTTTTTGTAATATAATTTCTAATCAGTCAAAGAATGCAAAAAAAAAAGAAATCTTTTGATTTCTATAGTATTCTTTTCTTCTCATAAGGGCTAGACATAATTTATCATTTGAACAAAACCTATGGGACACCCTACCAAGTGCTTAAAAAGTAACTGACACATTCAGAAGACCCAAAAATTCTTTGTTCAAGTGAACAAAGCAGTACACGACTAGCTTTAATATGTGAATAGTTTATGATAAAGCAGATAAGAAAAATACACCAACCCTTGAGTTTTTGATTATCTGCTTCAATTCTTTCAATCATTTAAATCTAACCATGACCTACCAAGTAAAAAGACATGAATACTTTGAACCCAAAGAGGATGAAGACAATGAATCAGACCCTGCATGTCTCTTCTCAGGGACAGATTATCATTGGATTCATTTGGTTGGTAATCTTGGGTTAAAAGTATAAATTTAGGAACAAAATTCTAATATTCTATTACTGCTACTATCCTCAATTCTATATGGCGACATTTACAAGATATATCCATAGAACAAACTCAAAGAAATAGTTACACCCACCTCCAACTGTGCAGATCAAAGACAGTATTAGAATGATTTCAGGGAGATCTTCAGAACTAGTCATAAATGTAATTCTGAGAAAACCCACCCATGTGCTGGAAACCGTTTTGGGAAGAAAAGTGATATTAGACACACTGGAATTCAAATCCATTTTGTTGTTTCTCACAAACCATCTGATTTCAGCTCTTATGACTTGGCAAAGTCTTCACAGGATCATAGGATTGTACAATTGGCCTTCTTGGTTTTTCTTAGGAAAAAAAAAAAGAGGAAGAAGAAGAAGAAAGAAGCTCAGATTTCTCCTTAATTATTTCTAGTGATATCTTAGGGTCCACCAAATTTAAGAAAGCTTTCCCTTTCTATGATGCTTTCATTTTAAAGATGATAGAAAAGGTACAACTCCAAGTGATAGAGACTAGCCAGTGTCATCCTGTGTTCACTCCAAATGCAAAGCATTATTCAGCTGTTATTCACCCTCAATCTACCCAACTGACTAAAAGCGGTTTTCATCTAATCAGTCAATGGGACTACCAAATGGTGCAGGTTACTTAGTTCTGGGGATGGACAACTGAGGGGTTTATCTTCAACTTATCTGAGCCTCTGGAAGCATGTCTTGGCAGCTATTCCAAAGTGGGAAGTGGGATGGGGTCAGAATATTCTGATCTCTGGAGAACTTAAGATGGCAGAGAAGTAGGAGGGACCCCAGGCTTTCCTTTTTTCTCAAACACAGCTGTATTAAGATCAGATCACTTTGAAAACCAAGGAAATAGATCTGCAGAGTGACAGAAGGATGTCCACAGTTGAGAGGGAGACAGCTTGGCAGGTGTGAGGTGCATGAAAGTGAATTGGGGGAGAGAAAAACGATGGTGCCTTGGAGGGGATGAAACCCTTTCTATGGAAAGACAAAAGGGAGAGAAAGAGAGAGGTGTTAAGAAAGTGCTGCACTGAGTTCATACAGAATGAAAACCTCTCTGGACCATGGACTGGGGGAGTGAGAAGTACTGACCCAGTTTTTGTTTTTGTTTGTTTTTTGTTTTTTGTTTTTTTTTTGCAAACAATGTTTGGAGCTCAAATTTTAAGATTTTGGAGTTGTGCAACTTTCTCCGGACTGGAGCTGTGGCTCTCACTCCTGGGGAGGAGGGAGCTGGCCCCGGGGTGCATACTGTGGTGCAGTGATCTATGGGGCACACTGGGAATACTTTTGGAAGAGGATTTATTGCCCCCTAAGGACAAAAGGCCCTGCAGGTGCCAGCAAAAGGCCTTTCATCGCTGGGGGACAGAGGTGCACCCAGAGGGAATATAGCCTTTGCTGCTTTTAGTGGTGCTACACCATAGATGCCATACACTGCAGGCATGGGACTGTTTCTCAGGGACAGAGGACTTCACTTAGTGTGGAGAGGCTCTACTCTGGAGGAGAGGAGCAGATCCACGTGGTACAAGGTCCTTTAGGACCTTGGGTTTTGAATCCCAGCCACGCACCAAAGATAAAACTCAGGAGAGCTGTGGTGCAGGGCGAGTTGACTGTCCTCATTATTCTGTGAAGCTGCCTGAACGGTGGGTGTGTGAGCTTCCTGGTCTGGGGCTGAGAGATTGGGGTGGCAGCATTCCTCCCCCAACACCAACACAATGGGACTTCAGAGAGCAACAGCAGTGTCCAGTGGAGGCAGGACCGCTCACACCAAACCCTACCCTACGTTCCTGGCAACTGCTTATTTACTGGGGCAAGACCGACTCTAAGCCAAAGCAGTGGACCTCTCCTCCAGAAGACCAGCACAGCCAACATCCCCAATGCACTAAGTGCACTGGAAATCCAGGGCATCAAAATGACACCTACAGGCTTTTTTTCTTTGTTTCTTTCTTCTTCTTTTTTCTTTTGGAATCAGGCTCATAGTTCCTTTCTGTTTGTTTGGTTTTGTTTTGTTTCATTTCCTTTTCTCTTTTTTGGATCAGGCTTTTTTTTTTCTTTTCTTTTTCCTTATTTTTTTATTTTCTTATTTTTCCCCTCCTTTCTTTTTCTTTGGAAACAGCCTTATAGTCTTTTTATTCTCTGTTTGGTTTTTGTTTCCTTTTCTTTACTCTTTTTTTTTGGATCAGGTTCCCCTCCCCCCCCCCTTTTTCCAGGGTTACTTCAACAAACAAATCAAAGCACACCTAATTAAAGGTCCAAACACAGAACTATTTCAAGCAAGGAGGAGTTCTGCAGAGGACTGACAAGAGGGAAAAAACAGCCAAAACACAATAGCACAATGCACACAGCATACACCAGAAACACTTCCTGAAGTGTCAGGCCTTGGACAGCGTATAAGCCCTTTTTAATATAGCAGTATTCTCAGGTGTAGGACACAATGAGCTTTTAAAACATGGAAAAGACAGAAACTTAGCCAAAATGATAAGACAGAAGAATTCTCCCCAAAAGAAAGGTCAAGAAGTGGGGTGCCTGTGTGACTCAGCAAGTGGGTGTCTGACTCTTGATTTTGGTTCAGGTCATGATCTCATGGTTTATGACTTGGAGCCCTGCATTGGGATCTACCCTGATGACAGCATAGAGCCTGCTTGGGATTATCTGTCTCCCTCTCTCTCTGCTCCTCCCCCACTAGTGTTCACTCTCTCTCTCTGTCTCTCTCTCTCTCTCTGCAAAAAGTAAAAATAAAAAAGAAAGAAAGGTCAAGAAGAAATCACAGACAGGGACTTGATCAAAACAGATATAAGCAATTTATCTGAAAATAATTTAGAACAACAGTCATAAGACTACTAGCTGGACTTGAAAAAAGCATAGAAGACACCAGAGAAACACTTATTTCAGAGATCAAAGACTTACAAACTCATCAAGATGAAATAAAAAATACTATTACTGAGATGCAAAACAAACTGGATATGGGGCAACAAGGATTGAAAAAGCAGAGGAGAGAATAGGTAAAAGAGAAGGTAAAATTATGGAAAATATTAAGCTGAAAAAAAAGAGGGAAAGGAAATTATTATATCAGAGAACTAAGTGATTCCATGAAATAAAACAATATCTGTATCATAGGAGTCCCAGAAGAGGAAGAACAAGAAAAAGGAGCAGAAGGTTTATTTGAACCAATTATAGCTGAGAACTTCCCTAATCTGGGGAAGGAAACAGACATACAAGTCCAAGAAGCACAGAGAACTCTCCCCAAAACCAACAAAAACAGCTCAATACCATAACATATCATAGTGAAACTTGCAAAATACAAAGATAAAGAGAATTCTGAAAGCTGCTAGGGACAAAAGGTTCTTAACCTTACAAGGGTAGACACATAAGGTTAGCAGCAAACCTGCCCACTGAAACTTGGCAGACCAGAGAGGAGTGGCAGGAAATTTTCAATGTGTTGAATGGGAAAAATATGCAGCCAAAAATTCTTTATCTAGCAATGCAGTCATTCAGAATAGGAGAAATACAGAGTTTCCCAGACAAACAAAAACTGGAGGAGTTCATGACCGCTAAACCACTAAAATAAGAAATTTTCTGGGAGACTCTGAGTGTAAAGAAAAAAAAAAAAACCCAAAAAACAAAGACCAAGGCAACAAAAACTACAAAGGATCAGATAACATCACCAGAAACATCAACTCTATAGGTAACACAATGGCAATAAATTCATATTGTTCAATAACCACTCTGAATGTAAATGAATTAAATGCTCCAATCAAAAGACATAGGGTATCAGAGTGGATAAAAAAACAAGATCTATTTATGTTCTGTCTACAAGAGACTCATTTTAGACCTAAAGACAACTGTAGGTTGAAAATGAGGGGATGGAGGGCAAACTATCATGCTCATGGAGGTCAAAAGAAAGCTGGAGTAGCCATATGCATATCAGACAAACTAGATTTTAAAAGAAAGACTTTAATAAGAGATGAGGAAGGGCATTATGTCATAATTAGAGAGCCTATCCATTAAAAAGATCTAACAATTGTAAATATTTATGGCCCTAACTTGAAGAACCCAAATATATGAATCAATTAATTAATAACAAACATAAAGAAACTCAGTGATAATAATACCATAATAGTAAGAGACTTTATTTTACTTTTTAAAAAAGTTTATTGATTTATTTTGAGAGAGAGAGAGAGAGCACAAGCAGGGGCAGGGAGAGAGGGAGACAGAGAGAATCTCAAGCAGGCTCTGCACTGTCAGCTCGGAGCCCAACACTGGGCTCAAAGTCATAAACTGTGAGATCATGACCTGAGCTGAAACCACGAATTGGACACAACTGACTGAGCCACCAGGTGCCTCTGGTAGGAGATTTAAATGCTCCACTTACAGCAATGGAAAGATCATGTAAGCAGAAAGTCAACAAGGAAACAATGGCTTTGAATGACACACTGGACCAGATGGACTTAACATATCTATTCAGAACATTTCATCCTAAAGCAGTGGAATACACATTCTTCTCGAGTACACGTGGAACATTCTCCGGAATAGATCACATACCGGTTCACAAATCATCCCCAAACAAGTACAAAAAAATCACGATCATACCATGTATGTTTTCAGATCACAATGCTATGAAACTTGAAATGAACCAGGAGAAAAAATGTGGAAAACCGTCCAATACATGGAGATTAAAGAACATCCTACTAAAGAATGAATAGGTTAACCAGGAAACTGTAGAAGAAATTAAAAAATACATGGAAGCAAATGAAAATGAAAACACGACAGTCTGAACCCTTTGGGAGGCAGAAAAAGCAGTCCTGAGAGGAAAATACATTGCAATTCAGGCCTATCTCAAGAGCAAGAAAGATAGAAAGGTCCCAAATACACAACCTAATCTTATACCTAAAGGAGCTAGAAAATGAACAGCAAATAAAGCCCAAAACCAGCAGAAGGGAAATAATAAAGATTAGAGCAGAAATAAACGATATAGAATAATAATTAAAAAAACCAGTAGAACAGATCAATGAAACTAAGAACTGTTTCTTGAAAGAATAAACAAAATTGATAACCCCCTAGCCAGACTTCTCAAAAAAAAAAAAAAAAAAAAAGAGATAGGACTCAAATAGATAAAATCACGAATGAAAGAGGAGAAATCACAACCAACACCACAGAAATACAATTATAACAGAATATTTTAAAACCTTGGTTTGTGAGCAGAATTCATTCTGGAAACATGTTTGTAATCCAAAGCACTTGTATATCAAAGCGAATTTCCCCATAATAAATTATGGAAACTCAGATTTCATTCCACAATCCAAAAACATTCATATAAAAATGGTTAAAATACTGTAATACAAAATAATAAAAAAATAAAAATAGAAAGACAAATAAATTAACCTGCACTTACCTTTGAAAACCTTCGTGGCTGGTGTGAGAGACAAGAGAGAGGAGGGATGGTGTGTAGGACGACTTTCACTATCACTAAAGGAATCACTGCTATCTATTGGCTCAACGGAATCTTTTTCTTTTTGTGCAACTTTAACAAGAAACCTATCCAATAACACTTGCTTTTGCCTTCTTTTAACAATTTCGTGGAAATGTGATACTGCATTGTTGTTAAACAGATTCATTGCTCACACTGCTACAGCCTTATTTGGGTGATGCTTTTCTCCAAAATTTTGCACTGTTTCCCATATTTTATACATCTTCCTAATCTCATTTGAAGTGAGGGGATTCCTCTGCCTTTTTCTCCTTCTCCTCTGTAGGCAAGATGCAGACGTAGACTTCTTATAAAATCTTGCAATCATGGCCACTTGCATACCTCATTCATACTTCTCAACAATTCCCTCCTTAACTTCCACTGTAATCATCTCCTTCTTCTTACTGCCTTTCTTGTCAACATTTTTCTGCATGGGGGCCATTGTATATGCTTGCACAAATGTTGACTACAGTACAGTATTAACAAATTCTTGTCATATACTGTATTTAATGTAGTTGGCAATAAGGCAGCAGACAAAAAGGTATATATCTGCGGGCAACCTGACCTAAAATGAGGCAAAGCATTCCTAAGCTTAACTTGTACGGAAAAGCAAAGGACTGTCCATAGGGGCTTTGAAGTAACAAAAAATACACCAGTGCCAGTTGTGGGCACCTTCCAATATTCTGAAAAAACACTGACTGCTGCCAAACACCACGGCCTGATACCAAGCCTCTGAGCATAGGAGACGATCCACAATCCCGCAGAGAAAGAGAGAAAAGAAACATTGGTTCAGCTGTGATCATGTGATGTTCAGCATCACATACTATTCATATTGCAAGACATTGCTTTTTTAACAAGTTCAAATTTATTAGAAATATGTGCTCATCTTGTGGAACACTCACAGAACAAGTTACTTGCAATTCAAGGTTTTACTGTACTATGAAAAATTATATGCCAACAAACTGGATAATCTGCAAGAAATGGACAAATTCCTAGAAACTCACACACTACCAAAACTGAAACAGGAAAAAATACAAAATTTGAACAGACCCATAACCAACAAAGAAATTGAATCAGTTATCAAAAAATCTCCCAACAAATAAGAGTCCTGGGCCAGATGGTTTCCATGGGGGAATTCTACCAGACACTTAAAGAAGAATTAATACCTATTCTTCTCAAACTGTTCCAAAAGGTAGAAATGTAAGGAAAGCTTCCAAACACGTTTTATGAAAACAGCAATACCTAGATTTCAAAACCAGACAGAGACCCCACTAAAAAGAAGAATTACAGGTCAATATCCCTGATGAACCTGGATGCAAAAATTCTCAACAAGATACTAGCAAATCGAATTCAATAGTACACTAAAATAATTATTCACCATGATCAAGTGGGATTTATTCCTGGGCTGCAGGGCTTGTTCAGTATATACAAACCAATGAACATGATACACCACATTAATAAAAGAAAGGAGCATTTGACAAAATACAGCATCCTTTCTTTATAAAAACCTTAAAGAAAGTAGGGATAGAAGGAACATACCTCAACATCATAAAGGCCATGTATGAAATACCCACAGCTAATCTCATCCTCAATGAGGAAAACCTGAGAGCTTTCCTGCTAAGGTCAGGAGCACGACAGGGATGTTCACTCTCACCACTGTTGTTCAACATAGTACTAGAAGTCCTAGCCTCAGTGATCAGACAAAAAGAAATAAAACATCCAAATTAGCAATGGAGAAGTCAAACTTTCACTCTTCACAGATGACATGATACTATACTTGGAAAACCCAAAAGACTCCATCAAAAAATGGCTACAACTGATACGTGAATTTGGAAAAATCACAGGATATAAAATCAATGTACAGAAACCAATTGCATTTCTATACACCAACAATGAAGAATCAGAAAGAGAAATCAAGGAATCAATCTCATTTACAATTACACCAAAAACTGTAAGATATCAAGGAATAAACCTAACCAAAGAGGTAAAATATCTGTACACTGAAAACTATAGAACATGCATGAAAGAAATTGAAGAGGACACACACACAGATGGAAAAACATTCCATGCTCATGGATTGGAAGAACAAATATTGTTAAAATATCGATACTATCCAAAGCAATCTACATATTCAATACAATTCCTATCAAAATAACACCAGCATTCTTTACAGAGCTAGAGCAAACAATTCTAAAATTTGTATGGAAGCAGGAAAGACCCCAAATAGGCAAAGCAATCTTGAAAAAGAAAACCAAAGCTAGAGGCATCACAATTCCAGACTTCAAGCTCTTTTACAAAGCTGTAATCATCAAGACAGTATGATACTGGCACAAAAACAGACACTCAGATCAATGCAACAGAACCGAGAGTGCAGAGATAGACCCACAATTATATAGCCAACTACTCTTTGACAAAGCAGGATACAGTATCCAATGGAAAAAAGATAGTCTCTTTAGCAAATTGCGTTGGGAAAACTGGACAGTGACATGCAGAAAAATGAACTGGGACCACTTTCATACACCATACACAAAAATAAATTCAAAATAGATGAAAGATCTAAATGTGAGACAAAACACAATCAAAATTCTACAGAAGAAAACAGGCAGCAACCTCTTTGACCTTAGCTGCAGCAACTTTTTACTAGACATGACTCTGGAGGCAAAGGAAATAAAAGCAAAAATAAACTATTGGGACCTCATCAAGATAAAAAGCTTCTGCACAGTGAAGGAAACAGTCAGCAAAACTAAAAGGCAACCATCAGAATGGGAGAAGATATTTGCAAATGACATATCAGATAAAGGGTTAGTACCCAAAATCTATAAAGAACTTATCAAGCTCAACACCCAAAAATAAAAATCAAGTGAAATGTGTAGAAGACATGAATAGACATTTTTCAAAAGAAGACATCCAAATGGCTAACGTACAGATGAAAACATGTTCAACATCACTCATCATCAGGGAAATACAAATCAAAACCACAAGATACCACCTCACACCAGTCTGAATCGATAAAATTAACAACACAGGAAACAAAGATGTTGGCAAGGATGTGGAGAAAGAGGAATCCTTTTGCACTGTTGGTGGGAATGCAAACTGGTGCAGCCACTATGGAAAACAGTATGAAGTTTCCTCAAAAAGTTAAAAATAGATCTACCCTACAACCCAGCAATTGCACTACTAGGTATTTATCCAAGGGATACAGGTATGCTATTTCGAAAAGACACATGCACCCCCATGTTTATAGCAGCACTATCAACCATAGCCAAAGTATGGAAAGAGCCCAAATGTCCATCGATGGATGAATGGATAAAGAAGATGTGGTATATACGTGCAATGGAATATTACTTGGCAATCAAAGGGAATGAAATCTTGCCATTTGCAACTATGTGGATGGAACCAGAGGGTGTTATGCTAAGTGAAATAAGTCAGTCAGAGAAAGACAAATATCATATGACTTCACTCATATGTGGAATTTAAGAAACAAATGAGATGAATATGGGGGAAGGGAAGGAAAACTAAGATAAAAACAGAGAGGGAGGCAAACCATAAGAGATTCTTAAATACCGAGAAGCTGAGGTTTGCTAGATGGGAGGTTGGCAGGGGGATGAGCTAACTGGGAGATGGGCATTGAGGGCACGTGTTGGGATGAGCACTGTGTGTTATATATAAAGGATGTATCACTGGATTCTACTCTTGAACCCAATACTACACTGTGGGGAATAAGTTTAGGAATTCCCTGGGCCTACACTGATGGGTTAACAAGGCATAAAGAATTACAAAGCCACAGGATGCTCACACCCAAGTTTGGGTAAACAAGATTAGGTAAATAGGTATAGAAAGGGTGGGGCAAAGGCCCCAATATATCCAATATAGAACAAAGGTATATGAGGTAAACAAGATTAGGTATTCAGGGTGGAAATCGCCCCCCAATTTAGTATTATAGCAGAAAGCTGCTTTCACCGGAAGGAAGGACCAGATTACATAAACAGGTAAATAGGGCTATAGGCCGCTGCAGGGTGAAGTTGCCCAGAGAGGAGCTAATTAACAAAAGAATGGTGCCTTGTTGACCTTGAGGTTACATGCTCTATCTGTCTTATCCCCTAGTCTGGCTAAGATAAACAGATATGGCACCTCACATCTGTTAACAACCATCTGCCCTGCGCCAGGATTTTGTTTTATATTGACCCAAACCCCTAACACCGAATATCTTCAACCCCCCCTTTTCCTCACATCCATGAGTTAACGTTCACAGATTCGTTGTCTCTTTGTGTATGTGAGAGACTAAGAGAAAAATTACCAGGTGTACTCACAACTGCAAAGACCCCCCCCCCCCCGCCCCCCCACCCGCCGACCGTTCCCAGAACCAGTCAGGGCGTGCCCAGTTGTGGTCTGACCTAAAGGCGGGAACCAATCAAGTTCTGCTGAGTGTTCAAATTTAAATGTCAACCAATAACAGCCCTGTAACTGCAAAAAATCCCTAACTTGTTTGTGCCTGTCTATAAAAGAAGCTGTAAGATCCTCGCTCGGGGCCTCTTAGCGTCACCGGCAACGAGTGCGCGGAGGACCAGGTTCGAACCTGCAATAAACGACCCTTGACGCTTGGCTTTGACTCTGGACTCTGGTGGTTTGTTTTCGGGGGGTCTTTTGAATCGGAGTATATCATATGTCCATCACCATGTTTGTAAGCCTTCTGATCCTAATAAAAACGGAGCAAGGACCTTTAACCAGGGCTCTTGTCTTCTTAAGGACATTAGCAATCTCTCGCATTTTATTCCTGTGTCCCGCTTTCTTGCTAAACAAGAAAGAACTCTAGATCCAGAGTCTCCACTACACTGTATGTTAACTAACTTGAGTTTAAATAAATAACTTTTAGGGGCGCCTGTGTAGCTCAGTCGGTTAAGAGTACAACTTCGGCTCAGGTCATTATCTCACGGTTCCCGGGCTAGAGCCTCGCATCGGGCTCTGTGCTGACAGCTCAGAGCCTGGAGCTTGCTTCAGATTCTGTCTCCCTCTCTCTCTGCCCCTCCCCCACTCACAATCTGTCTCCCTCAGTCTCAAAAATAAATAAACATTAAAAAAATAACTTTTAAAAAGATAATACTGATCTCTTTTGTTGTTCTAGCAAGACAGAAATTAATAGACCATATAATATTCCATTATAGCCTTCTTTTATCTCATTTGGGAGTGATAAGCCAGGTTTCTCTTGCTTTCATATATTTATATAGCAACAAGTACATAAGAAAAATGTTGAAACCAAAAGGATTTAAAACAGGTAAGTTGTTACATGTTCTATCTCATTGTTACTTCATGGAAGAGGACCCATAAGGGCCATGATGTGTCTTGAAATGTGTGTTGTTTTGAAGAAATAGATAATAGCTACAGGTCTGCTAATCTCATCTGCTTCCCATGCTAAGGAAAGTTTTAGGTGGGCATCTTAAAGTTCATGCAGGGAATTCTTCCAATTCTATCTTGTAATAGAATTGCCCTTTTCTTATTTTTATGTTATGTTTATTATATGCCCTTTTCTGATTTTTATTATATCCCCTTTTGTGATTCTAAAAACAATATTGGGGGGGAACTAAATAAATGAATACATGCTTATCATGAATGCTTTTGAAATAAATATGGAAACAAACATTTCAGAAATCAGGAAAAAATCAACCACAGTCATGCGATCTAGTGATTCTTGTATGTTTTATTTACACAGTTGGGTTCATTCTTATTTATTATGCTGTTTTCCACTTGGTATTGTATCACTAGCATCAAAGAGCCTTGTAAACATCATTTTCAAAGGTTATATCATATTAGCACCAATGTAAAAGTGCTGGCTGTAGTCAGACCGCCCGCAAGCAAAGGCCTGATGGGCTGCAGGTGGCAGGGTGAAAGACTTGGCAGCTTACTTCAACGCTGTTGGCCTCAGTTTTCCAATCCATATAGGTCCCTAGTCTGTGTAACTACTCTCCGTATTTATTATTTTTATTTGACATCACCTGCAGAGTTATAATGATACCGGGGCTTGGATACTCTCCTCAGAGACTTCTATTTAAGTCAGTCTAAATTGCAGCCTGGGTTCTTCCATTTTAATGTGTGGTGAAGGTTAGCAACAACTGTGATTCACCCAATTCAAAGGCAACATTTCTCAACTTTTTTTCTCAAAGCCAGTTTCTTTTTAATATTCTTTTCTTTCATTTAAAGTTCTTTTTCCTTTTCATTTTTTATTATCAAAGTGTGTGCATATTATATATATATATAAATTTACACCAAGTTAGTTAGCATATAGTGCAATAATGATTTCAGGTGTAGAATCCAGTGATTCATCCCCTACGTATAACACCCAGTGTTCATCCCAACAAGTATCTTCCTTCATGCCCCTTGCCCATTTAGCCATCCCCCCACCCAGAACCTCTCCAGCAACCCTAAGTTTGTTCTCTATATTTAAAAGTCTCTTATGTTTTGTCCCCTTCCTTTTTTTATATTATTTTTGCTTCTCTTCTTTTATGTCCATCTGTTTTGTATCTTAAATTTTACATATGAGTGAAGTCTATGATATTTGTCTTTCTCTAATTTTGCTTAGAATAACATCCTCCAGTTCCATCCATGTTGTTGCAAATGGCAAGATTTATTCTTTTTGATTGCCAAGTGGCACTCCATTGTATATATACCACATCTTCTTTATCTATTCATCTGTCGATGGACATTTGGGCTCTTTCTGTAATTTGGCTATTGTTGATAGTGCTGCTATAAACATTGGTGTATGTGTCTCTTTGAATCAGCATTTTGGTATCCTTTGGATAAATACCTAGTAGTATAATTGCTGGGTCATAGGGTAGTTCTACTTTTAACCTTTTGAGGAATCTCCATACTGTTTTCCAGAGTAGCTGCACTAGTTTGCATTCTCACCAGCAGTGCAAGACTCTTCCCCTTTCTCTGCATCCTCACCAACATCTGTTTTTGCCTGAGTTGTTAATGTTAGCCATTCTGACTTGGGTGAGGTGGTTTCTCATGGTTTTGATTTGTATTTCCCTGATGATGAGTGATGTTGAGCATTTTTTCACGAGTCTGTTATCCATCTGGATATCTTCTTTGGAAAAGTGTCTATTCATGTCTTTTGCCCATTGCTTCTTTGGATTATTTGTTTTTTGAGTGTTGAGTTTGATAAGGTCTTTATAGATTTTGGATACTAACCCTTTATCTGATACGTCATTTGCAAATATCTTCTCCCATTCTGATGGTTGCCTTTAGTTTGGCTGACTGTTTCCTTCACTGTGCAGAAGCTTTTTATCTTGATGAGGTCCCAATAGTTCATTTTTGCTTTTATTGCCCTTGCCTTTGGAGACGTGTTGAGTAAGAAGTTGCTGTGGCCAAGGTCGAAGAGGTTTTTCCCTGCTTTCTCCTCTAGGATTTTGATGGCTTCCTGACTCACATGTAGGTCTTTCATCCATTTTCAATTTATTTTTGTGTATGGCGTAAGAAAGTAGTCCAAGTTCATTCTTCTGCATGTCCAGTTTTCCCAGCACCACTTGCTGAAGAGACTGTCTTTATTCCATTGGATATTCTTTCCTGCTTTGTCAAAGATTGGTTGGCCATATGTTTGTGGGTCCATTTCTGGGTTCTCTATTCTGTTCCATTGGTCTGAGTGTCTGTTTTTGTGCCAGTACCATACTGTCTTCATGATTACAGCTTTGTAATATAGCTTGAAGTCCGGGATTGTGATGCCTCTAGCTTTGGTTTTCTGTTTCAGGATTGCTTTGGCTATTCGAGGTCTTTTCTGCTTCCATTCTTTTTGAGAATTTTTGCATCCACGTTTATCAGGAAAACTGGTCTGTAGTTCTCCTTTTTAGTGGGGTCTTTGTCTGGTTTTGGAATCAAGGTAATGCTAACCTTGTAGAATGAGTTTAGATGTTTTCCTTCCACTTCTATTTTTGGAACAGCTTCAAAAGAATAGGTGTTAAGTCTTCTTTAAATGTTTCATAGAATTCCCCTGGAAAGTCATCTGGCCCTAGACTTTTGTTTCTTGGGAGACTTTTGATTACTGATCCAATTTCTTTACTGGTTATGGGCCTGTTCAAATTTTCTGTTTCAGTTTTGGTAGTTTATATGTTTCTAGGAATTTGTCCATTTCCTCCAGATTGCCCTTTTTATTGGCATATAATTGCTCATAATATTCTCTTATTATTGTTTGTATTTCTTCAGGGTTGATTGTGATCTCTGCTTTTTCATTCTTGATTCTAATTATTTGGGTCCTTTTCCTTTTTCTTTTTGATCAAACTGGCTAGGGGATTATCAATTTTATTAATTCTTTCAAAGAACCAGCTCTTAGTTTCATTGATCTGTTTTACTGTTTTTTTCATTTCAATAGCATTGATTTCTGCTCTAATCTTTATTATTTCCTGTCTTCTGTTGGTTTTGCATTTTATTTTCCTTTCTTTTTCAGCCTGTAAAGTTTAAGATTAGGTTGTGTATCTGAGACCTCTCTTCCTTCTGTAGGAAGGCTTGGATTGCTATATATTTCCCTCTTATGACCCCCTTTTCTGGATCCCAGAGTTTTTGGGCTGTGGTGTTATCATTTTCATTGGCTTCCATGTACTTCTTAATTTCCTCTTTAACTTCTTGGTTAACCCATTGATTCTTTAGTAGGATGTTCTTTAGTTTCCACGTATTTGTTGTCTTTCCAACTTTTTTCCTTATGATTGATTTAGAATTTCATAGTGTTGTGGTATGAAAATATGCATGGTATGATCTTGATTTTTTTGTACTTGTTGAGGGCTGATTTGTGACCCAGTATGTGAGCTATTCTAGAGAAAATTCCATGTGCACTGGAGAAGAATGTATATTCCGCTGCTTTAGGATGAAATGTTCTGAATATATCTGTTAATTCCATCTGGTCCAGTGAGTCATTCAAAGCCATTGTTTCCTTGTTGATTTTCTGTTTAGATCGTCTGTCCATTGATATAAGTGGGGTGTTGAAATCACCTACTATTATGATATTATTATTAATGAGTTTATGTTTGTGATTATTGATTTATATACTTGGGTTCCCCATGTTGGGGGCATAAGTGTTTAAAATTGTTAGATCTTTGTGGATAGGCTCCTTAATTATGCTATAATGTCCTTCATCATCTCTTGTCATAGTCCTTATTTTAAAATATAGATTGTCTGACATAGTATGGCTACTCAGGCTTTCTTTTGGCAACCATTAACATGACAGATGGTTCTCCATCCCCTAACTTTCAATCTGAAGGTGTCTTTCAGTCTAAAATGGGTCTCCTGTAAATAGCATATAGATGGACCTTGTTTTCTTATCCATTCTGTTACTCTGTGTCTTTTGATTGGAGAATTTAGTCCATTGATATTTAGACAGAGTACTGACAGATATGAACTTATTGCCATTATGTTTCTGTATCCAAAAATAAGAAAAAAAATGAATAGTTGGACCAGCGAACAGAATGAGTTCCAGATGAAATTACATCCAGTTTCCCCTAGAAGTCAAACTATGAAGCACTTTATAATCCATACACTAACCAGGGGGAGAGACTTGTGGTCATCCTCTGGGGCTGGGTTGGCTCAGTTGGATGGGGCTTGGTGTAACAGCTCCTTCTTCACTAGGTGGTGCTGCTTAGCTTATTGGGGTGGATCAGTATGGCATGTGTACATGTATATGTGTATGTGCAGGACAGGTGAAAATGGCATCACCCAGCTTCCCAGTCTGCAGCATCAGAACTCTGTGCTTTTGCCAACCAGCAATCAAGCATCCCTCCTTTGTCCCCAGTTTCTGTCCACTCCCTGCTTCTACACTGTTCATGACCAAGACATCAGCCTGCCAAGTGGCACCTCCCTCCCAAATTTTATCTGACTTTATGTTATATCTCACATATGACAGCCCGGTGGCTTGAACCCACTCTGACCTCCAGGGGAGGGTCTCACCGAGCAATGGCTGGATGCTGGCCTGCCCCCCAAATGCTCATGCGACTTCACTGCTGCAGAGACTCAGAGACTGTGGCCGGGTTCCAGCCTGCCCTAGAAAAAATTTTCGCAATTGTGTAGCAGTAACAGTTCTAGGACTATGGTAAATCATAACACACATCTGGTGCCAGGCTTCACTGCACCCTAGCGTCCTTGTTCCAACACTGCAAATGTGGCTGTAATCCAGGTTCTGCTGGGATCTTCTTTGCCTGTGGGGAGGCTGCACGGCTTCTACTAAATGTCCTCCTGGCAGGGGAACTCTCTCTCCCTGTGTGGCTCTTGGACCCCTTGGACCTTGCTGTCTGCTTTTGGGGATTCACCTTTCCCATCACAGCACCACTACATATTAAACTACAGAGTTTCTGACTCTGTGCTCCCCTGTTTCTAGAGTCCTAATGGTATTGAAACCCTCTCCCTTCTCCTTTCTCCCTTTCTTGTTCAGTTTCTTGTGGGTGTTTCCACCCTTTGTCTTTCTCTGCAGATGCTTTTGGGATAGTGCTTTTCCTGTATTCTCCCCGCTGTATCTGTCTTCTCTCTGCAAAAAAAAAAAAAAAACAACTCCATACCCTCCATGGCTTCTCTCTCCTACAGTTCACCTCTCTGCACCACGTACCAGCCAAGTTCTATGACTCAAGTTATGCAGATTGTTGTGTTAGTCCTCAGATCAATTTTCTAGGTGTGAAAAATGGCGTGGTGCTGATCTAGCTGGATTTCAGGGATGAAAAAAGCAGAGAATTTCCATGCTATTCCACCATCTAGACCCCTCCTCTCCCTTCTCTTTTTAATATTCTTGAGTCGGGTTTTGTGAGAAAGAATATCAATGCCCTTCAGGCAAAGACCACCAGAAACACATGTGGGATTGACAAATTGGGTTCATTATTGACAAATTGGGATAACATTCAGCCTGGGGAAATGTGGGGTGTTTCAATAAAAGGATGTTAAAATTACTGTGGATCTAGGCTGTGGTTGAGTAATTCTGGAGGCAAGTGAGAGTTTACTATGGATTGGGTGTTATATAGATTTGGTGTTGATTGGGTCAGAAAGCAAGGATAATTCCGTGACTGGGTATCTTAAGTAATCTTCTCTATGGGGAGGGCAGAATAGAATGAGGATAAAGCGGTCACAAGTAAAGAAGCAGCACTCATTTTAGCCAAGAGAGGGGATGTTTGGTATTCTATGGGTTGCCCAGTGACTTTTTGCTTCACTTTATTATGGTTTCGAATGACCTCATATCATGTTAATGTTCTGTGAGATTGTTTGCCTCCAACAGGCAAATAATATGGACTGGGTAAAAGCAACAGGCCAGCTTGTAGTGACACTGAGTGACACTTAGCTTTGAAATCAGACTAGTTCCCTGATGTCAGGGACTTCTTTTTTGTTTATTTGTCTATTTTTTGTTTTTCTTCAAAGAATTTCTAAATTCCCTAACATTACGTTAACATGCCAAGAGCTGAAGTTTAGACCAGGGGATATTGATAACCATATAAGTGCTAGAGCAGAGCAAGGTTAGCCGTTCCTCTAAGACAAAGATTCTTAACCTTGGCTCCACATTGGAATCACTTAGACAGTTTTATAAATACAGATGCAGGGGTCCCCGGCTGGCTCAGTTGGTAAGGCATGAGACTTTCGATCTCAGGGTTATAAATTTGAGTCCCACATTGGGTGTAGAGATTACTTAAGAATAAATTCTCTAAAAAAAAAAAAAATACAGATGCATGGGTGGCACCCCCAGAGGTTAATCTAATCGGTATGAGGTCTTGCCTAGGTATTAGCAACTTTAAAATCTTTCCAGTGATTCTGATGAGTGGCCATTATTCAGAAGCACTGTCCTAGAAGTCTGTGCCATTAGGGAACAACACTGTGATAGATGGATCATAGTTGCTCTTAGTTAACATCAAACTATTTAGGAAATGTTATCAATGTCACCCACTAACTTGCCCACTGGTACTCCAGAACCAAACATCTTGGAGCAAACAAACTTCACCAAAAAAGGAAAAGTATTTTTCGCAACATAAACATTCTTACATGCTTGCAGAATTTAAAACAGTTAAGAAGTCTATTTTTCAAACTAAAAGTAGGGATACATGTTCCCATAAGCATTTTTCTCATTTTTAAAATTGTTTATTTGAAAACTTTAGTAAGCGCTTACACATTTAACCTTAATCAATTCCTTTCAGGAAAGAATAAAATTACTCCAAATCTTAATTATCCTTGAAATTCAGGGATCGAGCTCAACATAATTTCACTATCTGCCTGTAAATATGTGGCGAATACTCAGTTGGGCTTTTTCAACCTACACTCCAAATTTTCCTAACAAACCTCTCACCGAAGGGGAGATCTCATTTTATGTTAACATGTAAATGTTAATATGCCTGTAGTTTTTAATATTTTAAAAGACACCGGTAAAGAAGTAGCAGTGAGACTAGACAGATTTTGCATGTAATTAAAACTCTTCTTCAGCTTAATGAAACCGACTTTTGACAGCTTTGGAGAAGTTTATAAGTCCGGGTCTCATCACGGAAGAAATACTGGTTTGTCTTGAAATTACCAGCTAGGTCTCCTACATTAATTTTTCAACGGATTCGACAAAAACCTTTGTGTGTGGAGGTCCTTAAGGATGGCTCTCTCAAAACTGGCCTGTAGCTTTGTCCTCAACAGTCAGCCTTAAGAGATTCCCTTTGTCATGGAAAAGTGTAAGTCAGACTAGTCAGACACCACCCCCCCCCCCCCCCCCCCCCCCCCCCCCCCCGCCCTGAAAATGGGAAGTCTTTCTTCCTTCTCAGTCGCCCTTTCCAGGACTCGGCTGACAAGAGCATCCTGAAGAGGGCACTGTGGCATCCCAGTTACCCAGTTATCTTCACACCTGCCAAGCTCCGGCCCCATGGTTCACCCAGTTATCTTCACACCTGCCAAGCTCCGGCCCCATGGTTCACGACAGAGGCGATGCACCGCTGGGGTTGGCTCCAGTAAACTGTCCTGCCACACCACACGGCAGCCCTCTTACTCACGGACTCTGGGGGGGCGGGGGGGGGCGCGTTCTGTCGCCCTCCTAATGCCTCTCCACTCCCAGGGAGTCCTTCCTCCCTCTCAGCTCAGCTCCACGCACCTGAGGAGAGCGACCGCGGATGGCATCAGGGTGCTTTCTGCTCAGTGCCGCAGCAAGGCAAAGGGAACCAGCACAAGCCAGGTAAATAGTCTGGAGGGATGATACGGGAGGAGTGATGGGCAATGGAGGATGATATGGGCAGGGGCCAAGGGGCAAACATTCCAACTGAGAGGCTTGTTGGCCTTGATTTCGCTGCCGCGGGAAAACGGGAAAGGTGGAAACTTGAGGAGGGAATGGCTGGCCGAAACCGGTAGCTGGAATACCGCGGGAGCATTGGCTCCTCCCCTAAGGTAAGGCTGAGGCGGAAACGCTAGAGGGAAAGGGCAGCTTCCTGAAAGGGAAATTAGGGGAAGCTCACCGTGCCGAGCCTCAGGAAGAGTATTCCGGAGGGATAAATGAGAAGTGGAGACAAGCTATAATCCGTTCACTCCAGAACAGCCACAATCAACCGCAACCTTGCTGGCAGTTAACTTGTTCCAAGCCCCGCCCCTGGTCTGCACCCATTGGCTTCAAGGTCATAGCTCCTGACCTGATTGGCTGATGACCCGCACTAGCTGATGCTCCTCGGCACCATTTCCCCTGCACTACCAAGGCAAACTTTGAAGTTTTAAGGTCAAGATTATTTTAAAATGATAATAAATAGATAAATAAAGGTGAAAAGGAACCCCAAGGATTTTATTGCTATATTAATGTAATGTTTTGGAACAATGGATTTCTGGCAAAGAGCCGATGGACACTGCTTTCCTAGAATTCTGGAAGAAGTGGGTTTCTTGGATAAAACAGGGTGGTAGAGATTTTGAAGTAAGAGGAGGCAGATTGCTGGATTAGAGAGGGAGATACATAATCTGAAGCAGGATCCAGGCTCTGAGCTGTCAGCATAGAGACCGATGAGGGGGCGGGAAGGGGCTCGAACTCACAAGCCCTGAGATCATGACCTAGGCCAAAGCCAGGCTACTTAACCGACCGAACTACCCAGGTGCCGGCATTCCTACACTGTGAAGTCCCACTACCCCCCTCTCCTTAGTTCAAGATGACAGGATATCTCATTTTGCCTGTCTTTGAATGTCTACGTCTGCGTGGATTCCTTATACATATGAAATTAGGTTTGATTTTCTCCTTAATCTGTCTCATGTCAATTTGATTTTTTTCCAGCTAGAAGGGCCTTGGAGGGCAGAGAGAATTCTTCTTCCTTGACAGTATTAAAACCTGTTTACTTCTAATTCTTGATGAATTGTGTTTGTTTAACACATGTCCCTTCAGAGTTATTTTGGTGCATTAGTAAATGCCACAAGAGTGGCCTAGCCTGTGTACTATAATCATTCAGTAGAAGCAAAGTCATGATCACTTTTGACTGAGATAGTCAGTGAAGGTTCTCCAAAGGAGACAGAATTTGAGCCTTATTAAGACAGGCAGGAACTGGTTGAATGGATGAGTTTAGTGAAGAAATGTGGGTCTCTGGCAAAATAAAAATCACCTTATCTGCATTATTTGTATATACATGGGAGCCTTCAAGAATACAGAGATAAGTGATCTAGACAGTTATCAATAGTGTAGAATGTGATGTGGGGCCACTAATGAGTGGTCAAGAAAGAATTCTTGACACTTTTTGGTGCAAAAGCTGCTTTTATTATAGCCTGGGGACAGGACCCGTGGGCAGAAAGAGCTGCACTGAGGTTGGAGGAGTGACTGATTATGTACTTTTCTAGTTAGTGGGGGTTAGAGATGGCACAAGTCTCTAAGGAATTTGTGCACGTTAAAAGCAAGGTCTCTGGGAGCTTGGAGGGCTAGCTGTAGTTAAGATAAGGTTGCTTTTATTGTTGTCTAGTAAAACATTAGTCATGAGACTTATCAAATGTGTATTAGTGGGTCATATGTTTGAAAGTTGATTGCTAATATATATCTTGGGGGGGGGCAGTGTTTATGGTTCTTAGAGGGAAGTAACACTAACAAGAGCAAAGCTGTAGCTTTAAAGAAGTCCTTGAGGGACCTGTAGGAGTATTGTAATCTGTATGCCTCAGGCTCAGGACTCCTGCCTGGAGACCTGGAGCTGCAGCAAAGCCCAACGTTTGTTCTTTTTCTCCTGTCAGTATGTATAACATAAAAGCAGTTATGTTAATCATTGTTGAAGGAGGTCATTGAGAGGATATGGCCACTGGTTGACCCTTAAGCTGGACCCAGGTTCCTCACTCCCTCCCCTGTCCTTGGAATATACATTCTGCCCGCTGTTCCCACAGTAGGAGGCATTTGTAAGGATGCAGCTTGAAGAGAGTAATGTGTGTTAAGACTACCTGAACAGTATGTGTGACAGAACCCAGGTGAGCCCTCTGTGTAAACTTTTAGGACTCTGGCAGGTGGGTACAGAGATCTATGTATCTTGCAACTGCCTAAGAAAGCCTTGTAAGTAAGTTGTCTGCTTATTAAACCTGCTGCCTACGAATCTGGACTGGCTGCCTCTATTTTCAATCTCTCCTTGCTCTCCAAATACAGGGGCCCGTTTCAGAGTTCACTCTGGAAGCTCCCCAGTTTGCAGACCAGCAATTATTCATGCAAGGAAATAATGAACTTTTTTTGTTTTGTTTTGTTGTTTAGAATTAGAGGTTGGCACAAACAAGGTAATGTCTTAGCAGATTTTGATAGATAAACTAAGGTTACATATACTTGGACTTTTGTGAAATACTATGATGTGTTTGGGACACTCTCCATAGTTTACTGTAGTGGGCAGTGGAATAATATTGGTCTTGATAGACAGGTAGAAGATTGTCTTTTTCTTGAGGAAGCTAAATAGTAAATACAATGGGGATAAGGATAGACCAGGAAGCTGAGGAATGTAGTTAAAAAAAAAAATCTCAAGAGATCAATGATTCTGGATTCCACGGATGTACAATGGATGGCCATTAGAATGTATTAAAAAGTGAAATGGAAGAAAATCTTTAAAATATTTTTTTTGGTTAAGTTTTAGCAGGTACACATACACACACATGAACGTATATTAGTTTCACAACTTTTAATTTTCACGTATATATCAACCCGTGAAACTACAGCCCATAGAAAGATGCAGAGTATTTTCAACAACCTAGAATATTTCCTGTACTTCTTCCCAGTCAGTATCCCTTTCCCAGAATTACCTTTATTGGATTTGTATTACCCTTTAATATTTTGCCTATTCTTACATTTTCTATAAACATAATATGTATTCTTTTGCCCCTGATTGCCTCCATTCATTATTATTTTGTGAGATTCATCCATGACATAGTTTTCTTCTTTCTGTTTTAGTGCTGCATGGTATCTAATCTTATGAAGAGTACTATAATTTACTTATCTTTTTTAGAATTGATACCATTTAAATTGTTTTGAGTTTTGGCTGCCACAAATAAGGCTTCTATCACATTTTTGCTTATGTCTTTTGGTGGGCATAATAATTTATTTCTCTTGGGTGTATATACCTAGGTATATACACCTTGGGTGTATATATCTAATATATATTAACTCCTAGATATATACACCCAAGTCAAAGGGCATGCAAGATACAACTGTGGCAGGTAACTGCCAAGATGATGGTGCCAATTTAAACTCTCACCACTCTTTTTTTTTAAATGTTTATTTATGTATTTATTTATGTATTTAAAGAGTGAGAGAGAGAGAGACTGAGCAGGAGAGGGATGGATGGGGGCACAGAGGATCTGAAGTGGGCTCTGCACTGACAGAAATGAGCCCGATGCTGGGCTTGAATTTACGAACCAAACTGTGACATCATGACCCAAGCTGAAGTCAAGACGCTCAACCAACTGAACCACCTAAGCCCCTAAACTCTCACCAGTCTTGCCAACACTTGGGATTGACAATCTTCTAAAAAAAATGTTAGTTATTCTTTTGGATGTTTGGTATTATTGTATTTGTATATTTCATTTTCATTTAACTGATGAATGACAATGTTGAGCACTTATCTTTTCATGTGTTTTTTGACCACTTGAATGTTCTTGTTTATGAAGTGCCTGTTTAAGTCTCTTGCCTATTGTTAAAAGGTGAATTATGTGGGACTTCCATATCCCAAAGATAGAGTCTGTGTACTTTTTCCTATCCCTCCCAGTAAGTACAGCTAAAAGCCCTGGATGTTATATATAAAACAAACATGAGAAAGAATCTTAAAGATGAAGGGAAGAAAGGCCAGATAGGGACCTTGAGACTTGAATAGCTGCACTGAGATGAGTTCCTTGGGTTTTCTTTTTGCCTCATTTTATCTTGGACTGGGTACTACAGAAGCTGGAAAAATGGAAATGCCAGTAAGTATAGATTTTTAAAAGACTTCAAAAAAAAAAAAAAAAAAAAGCCTGTTCTTTCTAGCCACGTGGCCAGGAATGGATGATCTAACAAGATGGAAAATATTTACCAATAACTGCTTTACTCCAGCCAAACTCCACAGGGAAACTTGAGCCATCCCCTCCCTTACACACAAACAAATGCACACACCAGCAAGAGCTGAGTGGAAAGCCTAGACTTGACCCATGCCAGACCTCACATTGGTGCCAGAAACCTGCCCCCACTCCCATCCCTACAGAAGAGGGTAGCATCAGAAAAGGTCTAGTGGGAGCTAGGAATTGTATACCCACCTTGCAGTAAAGAGGTGCCTCAGGCCCCCATGACTCCATGGAGACCATATTGGAGCCTGGACTTCCACTCCCAACCAGTCAAATCGGGTACCCCTTGTCCTCCTTACTGGGGTGATGTCAGAGGAGGACAAATAGAAAGTTTGGACATTCATCGCCATTCAGCTATAAAAAGGTTACTTCTCATGGTATAAGTGGAGGAACATCAAGAAGAAGGGTGCCATGACTACTTCTTAGCAATAAAGAGACAATTTTCCCTAGCTCTGTGTTAATGAAGACTGAGTATAGAACTTGAGCTTCCATTCTACCCTGCCAGTAACAAGATAGTATCCTCACTTTTGCTAGAGCAGTGTTAGCGAAGGCCTGCTAAAACATGGGATTTAAATATGGTCCAGTCTTATAATATTCACAATGTTCAGTTGTCAGTTAAAAATTATCCATTGTGACAAATCAAAACCACACTGAGCAACCACCTCATGCTGGTCAGAGTGGTTAAAATGAACAAATCAGGAGACTATAGATGCTGGAGAGGATGTGGAGAAACGGGAACCCTCTTGCACTGTTGGTGGGAATGCAAACTGGTGCAGCTGGCCTGGAAAACAGTGTGAAGGTGTCTCAAAAAATTAAAAATAGAACTACCCTATGACCCAGCAATAGCACTGCTAGGAATTTACCCAAGGGATACAGGAGTGCTGATGCATAGGGGCACATGTACCCCAATGTTTGTAGCAGCACTTTCTTTTTTTTTTTAATTTTTTTTTAACGTTTATTTATTTTTGAGACAGAGAGAGAGCGAGCATGAACGGGGGAGGGTCAGAGAGAGAGGGAGACACAGAATCCGAAACAGGCTCCAGGCTCTGAGCGGTCAGCACAAAGCCTGATGCGGGGCTCGAACTCACGGACCGCGAGATCATGACCTGAGCCGAAGTCGGCCGCTTAACCGACTGAGCCACCCAGGCGCCCCTGTAGCAGCACTTTCAACAATAGCCAAATTATGGAAAGAGCTTAAATGTCTATCAACTGACAAATGGATAAAGAAGATGCTGTTTATGTACACAATGGAATACTACTTGGCAACAAGAAAGAATGAAATCTGGCCATTTGCAGCAATGTGGAGGGTATTATGCTAAGTGAAATAAGTCAGTCAGAGAAAGATACCATATGGTTTCACTCTTATGTGGATCCTGAGAAACTTAACAGAAGACCATGGGGAGGGGAAGGGGAAAAAAAGTTACGGAGATGAAGGGAGGCAAACTATAAAAGATTCTTGGATACTGAAAACAAACTGAGGGTTGATGGGGGTGGGGAAGAGGGGAAAGTAGGTGATGGGCAATGAGGAGGGGACCTGTTGGGATGAGCACTGGGTGTTGTATGGAAACCAATTTGACAATAAATTATATTTTTAAAAAAGTCCATTGTGCTCCAAGACTCAAGATGGATTAAAACTTAGACAATAAACAGTTGCCAAATCCAACACGACACAAATTTTAGCATTACCCGAATAGAATTTAACATAACCATTATAAAAATACTTCAATGAGTGGTTATAAGTACAATTAAGACTAATGAAAAAAATATGAACTCTGGGCAAAGAAATAAAAAGTTGCAGAAAGACAAAAAGGTGATATAGAGAAAAATTAAATGGGAATTTCAAAAATAAGATATAGCAAATGAAAAAAATTAAAAAGCAACAAATGGGCTCAATAGCAGAATGGAGAAGACAAGGGAAAGAGTCATTGAACTTGAGGAGAGAACAATAGAAATGACCAATTCTGAAAAACACAGAAAAAAAATTCACTGAAAAAAAAAATGAACACACCTTCAGGAACATGTCAGACTAAAACAAAAGATCTAACTAACATTTGGGTCTTTAGAATTCCAGAAGAAGAGGATAAAGAGGGTGGTACAGAAAAAATATTCAAAGAAATAATGATTGAAAGTTTCCCAAATTTGGGAAAAGACAGACCTACAGGATCAAGAAGAAGAGTTAACTCCAAACAGGATAAATCCAAATAAATCCATGCCAAGACACAAGTTAAACTTCAGAAAGCTAAAGATGAAGAAAAAAGTCTTGAAAGCTGTTGTAGAGAAGTGACGTATTACTTGGGGGGGGGGGGAGACTAGTCAAATAATAGCAGAATTTTTATTATAAACCTTGGAGGCCAGAAAGAAGTTGCATATCATTTTCAAGTGCTAAAAAATAATGAACTTATGACTCCTATAGCTATCTCCAGAGGAAAATATTCTCCACAAATGAAAGAGAAATCAAGACTAGCAGATGAAGGAAAACCGGCAATTTGTCACCCTAAACGACCCCTAAACGAATGACTACAGGAAGTTCTCTAAGCAGAAAAAATATAATAAAATAAGAAATCTTGGAACATCAGCAGGTAAGAAAGAATATGTAAGCAAACTTATGGGTAAATACAAAAGACTTTCTTTCTCCTTGAGAGTTTTATGAATTACATTTGATGATTGAAGCAAAACCGTGACACTGTCAAATGTGGATCTCAATGTATGTAGAGGCAATGGGTAAAAAAAAAAAATACATCGTTAATAGAGGAGGATAAAGGAATGCAAAGAGAGGTAAGCTTTGTACACCTCACTAGAATTGGTAAAGTGTTGACACCTGTAAACAGTGATAAACTGTACACACACACACACGCGCACACACACACACACACACACACACACACACACACACATAAACCCAAATACATCTCATGCATTACGTTATACATATATACACATACATATATATAATGTAATATTTAGAATAACTATTAATAAAGCTATAAAGAAGGTACACTCAAAACACCATTGATAAATTAAGATGAAATAAAAAGTGTTCAAGTATCCTACAAAAAGGCAGAAAAGCAAAATAGAGGGGGAAACAGAACAAACAGAATATTAAAAAATAAAATGGCAAACTTAAGTCTTAAAAAATGTAAAAATTATATGTAAATGATCTATAGATACCAAAGGATTGAGATTGGTAGAACGGGTTAAAAAAAAAAATGACCCAGCTATATGCTACCTACAAGAGACTCACTTCAATTATAGAAATATAGGTAGGTTGGAATAAACTTAGGGAAAAAGATATACTCTGCAAAGTAATTAAGAGGAAGCAGGATCAGCTGTATTAAATATGCTTCAGAACAACAACAAAATAACTTACCAGAGACAGAAAGAGAAAACACATGAAGGTGAATTGGTCAATATACTAAGAAGATATAACATTCCTAAATGTGTATTCACAAAACAACAGTACTGCAAAATATGTTGAGTAAAACTGATAGAACTGAAAGGAGAAATAGACACATCCACAATTATAGTTGAGGACTTCAACTCCCTCTGTCTCAAAAATTGATAGGACAACAAAAACAAATAAACAAAAAAAGCCTAAGTGAACAATGAAACAGAAAATCAGCAAGTACATAGAAGAATTCAACAACACTATCCAACAACAAGATCCAATTAATATGTATAGGACATGCCACCTCATAACAGCAAAATACAAAAAAAAAATATGTTTTTTTTTTCCAAGCGCCTATGGAATATATACCAAGATCAACCATATCCTGGCATAAAACAAACCTCATAAAAAGAGGATATATTCCCTGATCACATAGAATGAGACACAAATCAATAATAGAAAAATAACAGAAAACATTAAGAAACACAGAAAACATTAAGAAAAAAAAACTTTAATTATCCTCGAGTCAAAAAGGAAATCAAGGGAAATCAAAAATTACATTGAACCAAATGAAGCCATCAATGACAGAAGTACAGGAGGGAAAAAAAATTCTTACTTTCAAATGTTCATTGTTAAAGTATGCTGGGAGGTGGTAGTGAGTGAGCACTACTTTTCCACAATCCTAGCAGGAGAAAGACATTCTGGGGAATCTTGTATGAGTTTGTGAACATAAAATGCCAAGGGACAAGTAAGTGGCTGGGTTGGAATTTAAAGGAGGAAAACACAAACCCAAAGCATCAGGCAGGGAGGGCTTTCCCTTTGTTTACTTATTTACTTATTTATTTGCTTAAAAAATGTTTATTTATTTATTTTGAGAGAGTGAGAGAAAGCTCAAGCAGGGGAGGGACAGAGAGGGAGACAGAGAACCCCAAGCAGGCTCTGTGCTGCCAGCGTGGAGCCCGATGTGGGGCTCGAACCCATGAACCATGAGATCATGGCCTGAGCCAAAACCAAGACTCTGATGCTTAACTGACTGAGCCACCCAGGTGCCCCTTTCCCTCTATTTAAAATACTATGTAGAGGAGGAGTTTATAGAAAGATGAAAGTGATCTGTGTTTTTTTTTTTTTTTTAATTTTAATACAGTGTGTATAATTTGAAACTATTTGATGATTTTACTTAAAACATATATTTTTTTAAATTTCCTATTCCAATTTGAGGAGGTGATCGTGGGGATGTAGATGCCAAGAGGAATGATTTTTAGAAACCTAGCATACCTCTGTGGAGAGAGGTCTTTTCACTTGACCTCACTCCTTGTGGAGAAACTAGTTTGAATTTTATTTTGTACATAAATAACAGGACATGAAAGACTGGGAAAAGTTAGTAGCAGGCCCCAAAGAAGGACTCACGAAACTTTCTTGCAAGTTAGCAGGCAGGTTTTCAGAACCTGTGCATGAATCCTGCGACAGCTGCAGAATAGCAGGCACATACGGTGACAAAAATTATATAGACCTGAGATTCTAACAAATTTGGAGCCTAGGCAGAGAAGGAAGTCGAAATGCCACAAGGTTAGGAAAGTCTTAACGGACTTTCTGAGCAAGTGGTTAATGAATAACAGATTTTGGCGGATATATTGGAAGATATTGCCATTTTCATGTGAAAGTTGTTAGAGAATAAAACACTCCACATGTTAGTGATGGTTTTATCATCAAATTTCATGGGCTTTCCACTCTACCTCATTCTCCAGCCCCTCTTGCTTTCCATCTGGGCACAAGGATCAGGTAACTCTTCACCTTTTCTCGCAATTGTTTTGTGGCTGGAAATGAATGGTAAATAAATACCAGGATGGAGTCTTTTCACTTTTATAAAGTTAGGGGAGCAGAGCATTATGTTTGGGTCTGCATGTTAACCATGTAGCTATCCAGGTGGTTGGCAACTAGCAGTTTTAAGATGAGCATATTGAAACAGTGACTTAGTAAGCAGAGAATGAAAGAAAGGTATTAAGGAAGCCTTGCTTCTGAAGTAAGCCCGAGTAGTTCAGATTAGAGGCCACAAACCTGCTGGAAGCAAATGGGCTCTCTGCAAGTTAGTTAGTCCGTCAGTTAGTTAGTTAGCTAGTTATGCAGTATTTCCTGCAGCCCATTTGCCTTTTAAGTCTGAATTTGACTTGTTTTGAGGCTCTCCTTGGTCACTAAAAGGTTTATCATTTTTAAATTGTCAAATTTGTTCATTGTTTCCTTCATGGGTTTGCTTATCATTACAAACTGAAGTACTCCTGAGATGTTAGGGATTTACTAAATATTCAAGTACTAATATTTTCTAGTCATTAACATTATTTGGTTAAAGATATTTAACTCAATTCCATCTTAAATCTCTTGGGTTCATGGTAAGGGCAATAACTAACGTTCTGTAGGAATTCAGTTGAGAAAATAAATCATGATTACTTCCAGTTAGGGAGTTTTTTTCCTCAAGAAGTATCATTTGAATTCAATTAGATAATCCGATCAAAAGTTGAATGAGGAGTGACATATGCTGAGAACAAAATGATGTGACAGAAGAGGAAACCAGTATGTCCCATGTTACTTCTTAACTTAATCATCTAAACTACAAAATGGAGAACACTGGTTCTGATATCAGATAACTCAAAATCCAGTAGGGCAGACAGCCTGTGGGCAAATAATGATAAAGAGATGTGGCAAGCACAATGAGAGAAGTTATTACAGTAATAGTGATAGCTTCTTTGTTCCCTTTAGACTTTCATTAGGTATTATAGGTGTCCCCTGCTTTCTGAAGGTTCATATCACATCACTTTGCTTTTCTGAAGGATCTGCATTAGTACCTGTTGTTGCTAGCTAAAAAAAAAATTTGAAGAGGACTTTGCTTTTACAAAAAAGCCCTCCTGTGCTAATGTAGGTTCTTCATAAAAGCAAAATGGTGGAACTGCGACTTTCAGAAAGCAGGGAACCGCTCTTCACTTTAAGCCACTTCGGTTTATGAAAGGTTTTATAGGAACACACTAGTTTCAGATAGTGAGGGAAACCTGTTAGGGGTCTTTGTTTGGGGACAGGGACTACATCACCCATGACACCTGAAATATCTTGGTAATTTAGAACTGTCGTTATATTTACATATTCTTTTCGGATACTCACAATACGCTGTAAATCAGGTATCCTAAGCTCATTTTTCAGATGAAAAACCTGAGGCTCGGCAAAGTAAATGATTGCTCTAAAACCTTACTTCTTGAAATTAGCACAGGTAAGACATCATTACAGCTCTCTTGTTCACAAATGAAACACTCTTTATAAAACAAACATGTTCTATGTATTTAAATGTTCTCCAATGCTGAGTATAGTTGCAGACCAATGAATTTTTGAAAAATATTTGCAAAAAATTTTTTTTATAATTTGAATATAAAAGCCAAGAGAAGTGAATGAAAACCAGATATAGTCTGAGGTAAGTGGAGTAAGGTACATGAGGTTTTTTTTTTTAACCTTTGCATTTAAGTAAGGCAGACATACAGGAATGTGTATAAACATAAGTATGCAGTTTGATTAATTTTTTTAATGATTAGACCAACATATCTAGCAAAGATCAAGAACAGAACATTAACAGCATCCCAAAGCTTTATTCATGCCCCCTTCCTTTCTTTCCTACAAATGCCACTATCCAAATTTCTTATACCATAGATTCATTTTATCTGTTGTTGATATATAATACATATATTGATTATATATATTGATTATGTATGTTAATATATATGTTATAAATATATATGTTATATATATTATATATATAGAAACATAATCATTTAGCATTTATTCATTTGTGTGTAATTTCTTTGGCTCAACAATACACTGGTGAGTTTTATCCGTATTGTTGAGAGTAGATGTAATTTATTAAATCTCATTGCATTTTATTAAATCCCATTGTGTAAATACCATAACTTATTTATCAATTCTACTGTTGATTTGTATTTGGGTAATTTCTGTTTTGACTTTTACAAATCATGCTTCTATGAACATTTATGTACGTGTGTTTTGAAGAATATAAGTAGGCATTTCTATTAGATATATACCTAGGAGTAGATTTTCTGATCACAGGATATGCCTATGTTCCACATTTTTTAAATTAAAATATAGTTGATACACAATGCTACATTAATTTCAGGAGTACAGCATGGTGATGTGATAAGTCTAGATATTATGCTATGCTCACCACAAGTGTAGCTACTATTTGTCCACACATTGTTACAGTACCATCGACCATGAAGCCAAAAGATTTTCCAGTTTCCACTCCCATCAAAGTATGAATTGGGTTTTTTACATATTTTCACTAAACTTGGTATTGTCTGTCTTTCAAGCTAGTCATTCTAGTCATGTATAGTCCAGGTTTTAATTTGCATTTCTTTGATGACTAAAGAAGTTGAGCATCTTGTCTATTGGCCATTTAAACATTCTCTTTTATGACGTGCATAGTCATATATTTTGCTCCATTTTCTATAGAGTTGCCTGTCTTTGTCTTATTGCTTTGTAGAATACAAATCCTTACTCATATATATATACATATAGCAAGTATCTTCTCTTACTTCATGGGTTGCCTTTTTACTGCTGAATATGTATCTTTTGATAGACTGCAGTTAATTAATATTAAAATAGATCAATCACTCACTTCTAATTTTTTATAATTTCATATTTCTAAAAAAGGAATAAAGCATCATATAACTGTTGATGTATGCCCTACTTAAGAAATCGGCTACTCCAGCCAAGTAGACGTTCTATAATACTTTATTTTTAAAGCAGTGTTTTATTTTCACATTTACATTTTTAATGCATTTGAAATGGATTTTTGTTTCTACTTTTAGATGGGAGTCAATGCATTTGAAATAGGTTTTTGTCTTTAGTCTTAGATGAGAGCCAATATATAATTTTTCTATATGGATATCTAATTTACACATCATCATTTATTGGGAAGATAATCTTTTTGCCAAATCTATGCACTGTCTGTTCCATTTGTGATATATATCAGATGCACATATATGTGTGGGACTGTTTCTGACTCTACTTCATTGTGTTTCATCCATTTCCTTATCCTTGAATAAAAATAACATTGTATTACTTTAGCTTTACATTCAGATAGTAGGTCTTGTTTATGCCCTTGGCTTTTTTAGACTCAGCTTGTCAAATGCAGAATTAAAAAAAAAAAAAAACTGCTTGGGGGCACCTGGGTGGCTCAGTCAGTTAAGTGTCCAACTTCAGCTCAGGACATGATCTCTCAGTTTTTGGGTTCAAGCCCCACGTGCTCAGAGCCTTTGCTGACAGCTCCGAGCCTGGAGTCTGCTTCAGATTCTATGTTTCCCTCTCTCTGTCCCTCCCCTGCTCACACTTGTCTCTCTCTCTCTCTCTCTTTCTCAAAAATAACTAAACATTAAAAAATCTTTTTTAAAAACTGCTTTAAATTTTATTAGATTTGCATTGAGTCTAAAAATTAGCTTGAAAAGAATTAACATCATTATTTTTTTTCCTTATTTACAGTATGATGTATCTTTCCATTTATTTAAGTCTTCTTTATTTTTTTTAGATGTTATTTTGCATATTTCAGTAAAGAGGTCTTATATATCGTCCAATAAGTTTTTATTACTATATATTTCTTTCTTTTTTACTTGGGAAGCTATTTTATATGGTATTTTTAATTTTTTTCCATTTACTTATTGAAGATATATAGAAATATAATTGATTCCTTAAAAAGACTTTATTTTTTAGAACAGTTTTAGGCTTACAGAAAAACTGAGAAAATAGTACAATGTTCCCATATATCCCTTACCCAGCTTTCCCTACTATTAACATCTTATGTCAGTATGGCACATTTGTTTTAATTAACAAATTACATTTTATGTATTTTTCATAACTAAAGTCCACAGTTTATTCGCATTTCTTGATTTTTAACTTTTTTTTTTTTTTAAGGATCCCACCCCAGTTATCCCATTACATTTCTTTGTGTTGTCTCCTTAAGCTTCTCTTAACTGACCGTTATCTCAGAATTTCCATATTTTTTATGACATTGACCTTTTGGAGGGGACTGGTCAAGTATGTTGTAGAATTACCCTCTATCAGAATTTGTCTGGTATTTTTCTCATGACTAGAGTGCCTTACAGGTTTAGGGGAGGAAGGCCACAGAGGTAAAATGCTATTTTAATTATGTCATATCAAGTGTACATACTATGAACTCTTATGTCTACATAGGATACATTTGTAATACAGTTAGATTTTAAGGTTTCAGACTGCACTCCTTGGCAACCTCTGTCTCCTAAATAATTTTTTTTCTTAAATGTTTATTTATTTTGAGAGAGAGCGCATGTACAAGTAAGAGAGGGGCAGAGAGAGAATCCCAAGCAGGCTCTGCACTGTCCTGTCAGCACAGAGCCCAAGGGGCTTGATCTCACAAACCATGAGATATTGACCTGAGCCAGTATCAAGGGTTGGACGATTAACCAACAGAGCGAGCTACCCAGGTGCCCCAATAATTTCTTAAATTGTGTACTTGAAGATTCACTTTATGTGCTATAAATCTCTATACATTTTGACAAATGTGTAAGTTCACTTAGCAACCATTACAGTATCATACAGAATAGTTTCATTGCCCTAAAAATCCCCTGTGTCTCACCTGTTCAACTCTCCTGGCTACTCCTGAACCCCTGGACACCACTGATATTTCTACTGTCTCTATGGTTTTACCTTTTCCAAAATGGTATATACTTGGAATCACACAGTGTGTAGCCTTCTTAGTTTGGATTCTTTCACTTAGCAATCTGTATTCCATATTTATCCATGGTTTGTATGTGTGTGCACGATTTGATAGTTCGTTTCTTTTTATCGCTGGATCATATTCTGTTGTGTAGATACTACAGTTTACTCATTTACCTATTGAAGTCATATTGGTGCTTTCAGTTTTTGGTGATGATGAATATGCTGCTCTAAACATTTACCTGTAGATTTTTATGTAGATATAAGTTTTCAAATCAGCTGGGTGAATACCTAAGAGCACAAGCGCTGGATCCCATGGTAAGAATATGTGTAGGTTTGTTAAGAAACTGCCAACTCTCTTCCAAAGTGGCTCTATCATTTTGCATTCCAATCAACAATGAATGAGAATTCCTGCTGCTCCATACCCTCACTGACGTTTAGTATTGTATATACATATTTTAAATATTAACCATTCTAATAGGTGTGTCGTGGAAGCTCATTATTATTTTAATTGGCAATTTTCTAACAACAAGAGATTTTGTGCATCCTTTCATGTGCTTATTTGCCAATTATATATCTTTTTTTGGTGAGGTGTCCATTTGGATTTTTTGCCTGTTTTTACATTGTATTGTTTGCTTTCATATTGTTTTTTTGTTTTTTTGTTTTTTTTTTTTTTTTTTTTTTGTATATTTGGATACAAGTCCGCTATGGCCTGAATCTTTATGACCCCTCAAAATTCATATGTTAAAATTTTAACACTCAACGGTTATGGTATGAGTAGGTGGGGCCTTTGGGAAGTGATTAGCTCATGAGTGTGGAGCCCTCATAAATGGGATTAGATTATGAAAATCCACAGAATTTCCTAGTTCCTTCCACCATGTGAGGACACAACAAGAATTCTCTGACCCAGAAGAGAGCCCTTACTCAACCATGCTGCCCCCTTGATCTTGGATTTCCAACCTCCAGAACTGTGAGAAACAAATTTCTGTTGTTTATAAACTACCCAATCTGTAGTATTTAATTTTAACAGCCTGAATGAACTATGACAAAGTATGTGTTTTACAAATACTTTCTTGCAGTCTGTGGCTTGTTGTCATATTGTCTTTACTTTGTCTTTCACAAAGCAAAGGTCTTTAATTATAATAAAGTATAACATCAATTTTTTTTTCATTTATGAATCATACTTCTGGTATTATATCTAATAACTTATCACCAAACACAGGGTCACCTAGATTTTCTCCTGTGTTTTCTTCTAAGTTTTATAGTTTTGTATTTTTCATTTAGGTCTATAATCCATGTTGAGTTAATTTTTGTTAGTTAGGTGTCTATCTTCATTTTTTTTAAGCATATGCCTGTTGTAGTGGGTTGAATAGTGCTCCCACCCCCATTCTTGTCTATCTGGAATGTAGAATATGATCTTATTTGGAAATAAGGTCTTTGCAGATACAATTAAGGTGATTTCAGGAAGAAATCACATTGGGTTAGGGTGAAACCTGAATCCCAAACACCTTGATTTAGGACTTCAGACCTCTAGATCTGTGAAAAATAAATTTCTATTGTTTCAAGTCATGAAGTTTGTGGTACTTTGTTATGCCAGACCTAGGAAACTAATTAGACACCCAACTGTCCCAGCAGCATCATTTGTCAAAAAGGCCATCCTTGGGGTACCTGGGTGGCTCAGTAGGTTGAGTGTCCGACTTCAGCTCAGGTCATGATCTCGAGGTTCATGAGTTTGAGTCCTGTGTCAGGCTCTGTGCTGACAGCTTAGAGCCTGGAGCCTGCTTCAGATTTTGTGTCTCCCTCTCTCTCTCTGACCCTCCCCTGCTTGCACAAGCTCTCTTTCAAAAATAAACGTTAAAAATGTTTAATTAAAGAAGTAATAAAAAAATAAAATAAGAAAAGGGCTATCCTTTCTCTGTTGAATTTCTTTGCACCTTTGCCAAAGATCAGTTGACTCTATGTGTGTGAGTCCATATCTGGACTCTCTATTCTGTTCCATTGATCTATTTTTTTTTTTTTTTTTTTTTGCCAATTCCACAGAGTATTGATTACTCTAGTTATAGTAAGTTTTTAAGTTGAATAGTGTTAGCCCTCAAACTTTGTTGTCCTTCCATATTATGTTGGCTATTCTGGGTCTTCTACTTCTCTTTATAAACTTTAGAATCAGTTTGTCAATGTCTGTAAATAACTTGTTAAGATTTTAATTGGGATTGCATTGAATCTACAGATCAGGTTGGGACGAACTGATATCTTGACAATATTGAGTCTGCCTATTCACGAACATGGAATATTTCTCATTTATTTAGTTCTTTCCTGATTTGCTCATCAGAGTTTTATAATTTCCCTCATATAGATCTTGTACTTATTTTGTTAGATTTATAACTAAGTATTTCATTTGGGAGCTGCTTATGTAAATGGTATTATGTTTTTAATTTCAAGTTCCACTTGCTCATTGTTGATATACAGGAAAGCGATTGACTTTTGTATATTGTGTGATCCTACAACTTTGTTATAATTGCTTATTAGTTCCAGGAGTTTCTTTGTTGCTTCTTTTTGCTTTTCTACATAGATGATCATGTCATTTATGAACAAAGACAGTTTTATGTATTCCTTCCCAATCTGCATACCTTTTATTTATTTTTCTTGCCTTATTGCATTAGGAAGAGCTTTCAGTATGTGTTGGAAAGGAGTGGTGAGAGGGGGCATCCCTGCCTTGTACCTGATCTTAATGGGAAAGCTTTGAGTTTTACACTATTTTTTTTAATTTTTTTTTTTCAACGTTTTTTTATTTATTTTTGGGACAGAGAGAGACAGAGCATGAACGGGGGAGGGGCAGAGAGAGAGGGAGACACAGAATCGGAAACAGGCTCCAGGCTCCGAGCCATCAGCCCAGAGCCTGAAGTGGGGCTCGAACTCATGGACCGCGAGATCGTGACCTGGCTGAAGTCGGATGCTTAACCGACTTGTGCCACCCAGGCGCCCTGAGTTTTACACTATTAAAGTGTGATACTAGCTGTAGGGTTTTTGTAGGTATTCTTTTTTTTTTTTTTTTTTTTGAAGATGTTCTTTCTCAGGTGAAGGAAGTTACCCTCTATTCCTAGTTTACTGTGAGGTTTTATTATGAATTGGTGATGGATTTTATCAAATACTTTTTCTAAATCTGTTAATAGGATCTTGTGACTTTTCTATTTTAGTCTGTTGAGGTAATAAATTGCATTAGTTGATTTTCAAGTGTTGAACCAGCTTTGTATACATGGGATAAATCTCACTTGATCATGGAGTTTATTTTTTTAATACTTTTTTAGATTCAACTTGTTTAGAATTTTTGCATATATGTTTATAAGAGATATTGGTCTGTAGTTTTATTTTCTTGTAATGTCTTTGGCATTTTCTCTTTATTCTTTTTAGCATTTCCGTATCTATGCTTACATTATCCATATGTTTTTGCACGTGTCAAACTTTTCCATGAGTCGTTACTATATTAATCATAGTTGACTTTAATTTTCTGTCTGATAATTACAAAATCTGTACTGTATTTGAGTCTGGCTTGGATACTTGCTTTGTCTTTTCCGATAACTTTTATTCTGGGCTTTTAGCATGCCTTACAACTTTTTTTTTTTTTTTTTTTTAATCCAGACATGACATGTCAGATAAGAACTAAGGTAAATAGAGCTTTAACTTGGGTTTTATGTTACTCTGACAGGGAGTTGGGTTGTGTTTACTGTTTACTATAGGTTAAGGTATCAAGGGTTTCAAATTCTTGTAGTTTCTTTGTTTTTGTCTCTCCTATTGATGATTGAAGTCTGAGCGTTACAACCATTTCAACTGTAATCCACTGTCATTATATTGGAACCCTACTGCTGTGGTGGGGAAGACTTAAGGAAGTAAGTATTTTAAAATCTTATGTTTAAATTTCACTCTTGGTAGGCCTATGACCCTTGGCTGTGACTTCACAAGTTTTTGTACCTTTTCCCCCTGCCTTCCCCACCTTAGATAAGATAGGAAAACTAAAGGGAACCAGATCTGGGTCATTGTCCTTCCACCCATGTGAGATAAGGTCTGATAAAGTCTTTTCCCCTGGAGAAGGGGAAATTTTTATGGAAAATGCACTGGGCTTATTTCAACATGATTACTTTCTCCTTCCTTTGCCAAAGATATGAAGTGAGTTTTCCTGGCTCTTCACTGCGAGAAACTGGCTAGGTTCATGCTGGTGGAAACTATGAATTTTAGGTCCTCCCTAATACTGGAGCCCTGAGGAGTTTGTCACCCTCAAGCTAGTTCACCCTCAACCTCCAGAGATTCATCAAAATTACCATTACTTGTGTTGGTAATTTATGTTTCAAGTTTTGCCTTCAATAAATATTTGTCAATAGGTAGTATATGTCAGAAACACTTTTAGAAACTACCTATCAATGGTGAAGAAGATAAGAAAGCTCATTTTCTAATGGGGAAAGACACAAATAAAAAGATAATTGTAAAACAGAGAGATAAGGGAGTGCTATGATAGGGATAGTCTCCAAGGTAGTATGAAAGTACATTTCTCTTAATTTATACTGGGCTTTATTTTCAGATTCTCCACATAGAATAAAATACAAAAATAATGAGACAGCTGTATTTGGAGAAAATGTGACGATTTTCTGCAATTTGACAACTCCAGCAGATGTTGTGCAAATTACCTGGCAGAAGATCCAAGGTTCTTTGCGACAAAATATTGGCACATATAGCAATATATATGGAGAAAATATTCTTCCACCATACAGAGATCGGCTGCACTGTGAGGTCATCGAACCCAATTCCTCATTCATAACTATCCGTGAAGTAACATTTGAAGATGAAGCCTGCTACAAATGTCTATTTAATGTGTTCCCGCAAGGCAGCCATAGTGGACAAATTTGCCTTAACATTATAGGTATGTAAATGTTTTATGTAGAGTCAAAATCAAGGAGATGTGAGCTTTGAAGTTTAAGGTCCAGAGAAAGAATATTAGAGAAGGAAAGACTATTATAGAGGCCATCCATAACCAGTCTTTTGTTATACAGAAGAAAAAAAGTGGAAGCCAATGATGGCTACATGACTTTCTGATTTCCACATGGTTCCTGACCAGGCATAACATTTAGGTCTTCTGACCTCTCATCTAAATTTTACACTGCATTGATTTTAATCCAGTAGATAAAAGTCATAAATGACATCAGAATTTTCACTGGGAAAGAGAGGAAAAGAAAAAGAGAGAGTAGAGAGAAAAAAAAAAGAGGAAAGAAGACTTAGAGAATAAAAATTTACTAACAAATTAACAAAATGTTGAAGGAATAGTGATAGTGACATAGTGTCCCCTCATTATTTTGCTATAACTTGAAAGTGTTGGAGATTTATAGAATGTAATTTTAAGGTTGAATGAAAGTGAAGATACCAACTGTTCCTCTTAAATTGGAATAGTGGGTATAAGAGATGAAATTGTGAAGTTTTGCAAAATGTGAGGAGAGGTATCTGAGAGGGACATGTTTACAACATTTCACTGTCATATAAAAATTTGGGGAAGTTCATCTTTAACACTTCAGAAATCTTGTGTGACATATTTTTATATTTAATTTTGTGTCTCCTTTTTTGTCTCAGCTGTATCTGAAATAAAAACTGAGCTCCAGTCGAACTTTGACTCTGAAGATTTTCTTAGTTTTACTTACTCAGCTGTGGGAAAACCTGTTCCTCAAATATCTCTTTTCCCATCAAAAGTCTTGATTAATCCACCAGAGGAATACCTTGCTCAGAACCCAAATGGCACAGTGACTATCACGAAAATGTACAATGTCTCCTTGGAGACTGTGAGATCCCTAAGTCTCCAACACCTGATTGTGCACATGGATCATCCTCTAAGGAATGAAGAGAAGATTGTTCCTCTGTCAGTCAAACAAGAATGTAAGTAGAAATAATAATCAACAAGGGGAAATGTTTTAAAAATTCATACCAGAAGTGTTTGTGTACTCATCTATTTTTAGAAATGTTAAGTCTTTGTGGTACTCCTGCATGGTTAAAAGAATCAGGCAATGCAAATGTTCTCTACCCCAGTTCTGTCTCCAATGGTAACTGTTCTTAAAGGGCAAAGTTTTCATTGATCTCCCTTAACTGCTTTCCACTGAATTTCTGCCACAGGCAGTGAAGACTAGGTTCACTCATACCTCCTTCAACCTTTCCTCCTCCCAATATGGTTCCTTTCTTCCCAATATAGTTCTCTTACCGCTTACCTCTGCAGCCGTCAGCAGCATGGTAAAACCTATTTTTTGTTTCATCCACCATAGAAAGTCTCTCTCAGCTGCCCGTTTCTCCTTGCCTGTCTTCCACCCAAGCTCTGTCAATTGTACCCTCTGTTTCAAAGCCGTAGTTAAACAAGGTATGATTTTTCTTAAAACTTTAAATAATAATTTCAATATATTTATGTTCTGTATTTATATAATATAATTGCCTACAAAATTTAAATAATTGTTTTTATATTTCACCTGCATAATCTTTCAACATGAAACCATTTTGTCTCTATACATTAAGTGTAAATCTGATATATTTAGGTTTTCATTTACCGCCTTATTATTTGTTTTCTATTTTCTGACCTGTTTTATAATCCTTTCTCTCCCTGAATTCTTTTGGATTATTTATTTTTGTTTCATTTACCTCTTCTATTAGTTTGTTAACTATACATTCCTGCACACCTCTTTAAGGGTTGTCTTGGAGACTGCAACATACATATCTTGACTTATTAAAGTCTAATATAATTTACTATTTTTACTACTTTTCAGATAATGCAATGGGCTTATATGAATGCCCACTCCTTGTGCTATTTGTTTGTGCATTTTATTTATTTATTTATTTATTTATTTATTTGAGTATAGTTGACAAACAATGCTATATTAATTTCGGGCGCATATTTTGTACATTTTAATTCTTTATATATGTTTAAATGCCAAAATATGTTATCGTTTTTGTTCCTGTTATTTATAATAATATTCTTTATATTTATCCTTTCCATTGTTTTTTATTTCTTTGTCCATGTTCACACTTTTCTTTCTGCCTAAAGAATTCTTTTTTGTTTTTTTCATAGTGGAAAATTATAGATGGCCAATTATTTTAATATTTTTGGTCATAAAATGTTTTAACTTTTGAAGAACATTTTTACAGGATTTCTGATTCCAGTTTGATAGTTATTTCGTATTTTTCATCACCTTGACAATGGTATTTTATTGGCTTCAGACTTTCATTACTTTTGTTGAAAAGATATATATCAATTTTATTGCTGGTCCTTTGAAATGTATCTCCCTTTCATCCTGGCGGCTTTTAAGATTTTCTCCTTGTATTTGTTTTATGTCAGTTTTATTATTAATGCTTTGGTGTCACATCCTTTGTATTTGTCTTGCTTGTGTTTTCCTAAGGTTCTTGTCTTGCTTGTGTTTCCTAAGGTTCTTTAGTTAATGTCCTTCATCACTTTTGGAAAAATGTAAACTCAGGAAGTGGGGAGGATAAAATTTGTCCATAATTTGTCACATTCATTCAAGAACAAAAAGCATCACTTGCCATCAATGATATTGGTACATAAAATTTGAATGAGTGAAGGACACATCACATTTTTTGGAAGTTTAACAATTTGGGGTACATAACCAGCTACTGGACTATTGGAATAAGTAGCCTACTACATAGTACAGATGGGCTAAACATAACCTCATTTGAACCTAGGATGTCTCATTAATCTCTGAATTAAACAATCTGTAGACTAACCTAAATAAAGTACAAGGTAATAGCCAGCACAAAATGAAACTACTACAAAATATAACACACTCAGGCCAACATAAATTATCCTTCCATCATTTTCATGCCTCACTCCCCCAGGTTAACACAACCTGGTTAAAGCAAAGTCGCCTCAGTGCTGTGGAATTAGAACAGTGGGAAATTTCCCTAGTGATTCTGATAGTCGTGCTAACAGGCCACAGGGTGTCTCCTATGGTCTTACAATGCTGTTTCATGTGATTGATAGTTTGCTTGTTACACAACTTTAGTTTAACAACTCTTTTGCCCTCAGAATTTGCAAAGTAGTCCTCCATTGTCTTTGATCGTCCATTGTGATTGATGAAAAGTCAAATGTCAATCAGAAAATTGTAATAGTAAATATTACCATATCTTCTCTTTGGTAATGATAACCTTCTCATTATCCTTAGAGCTCTGAAACTTTCTACTACTATTTTTAGAGTATTTTATTTATAGTTCTTTAATGTAATTGGCATTTGGTGAGTTCATTCAATTTGGAGACTCAAATCTTTAAAAGACCCTGAATATTCTCTCCTTTCTTTGAAAAATTTCCACCTGTTCACTTAATTTATTCTCTTTTTATAAACTTCAATTAACTGGGCATGAAAACATTTACATTGAATCTTATTTTCATCTTTTAAAAAATATGTCTTTTCTTCCCTTCATAGTATCTGGGAGACTTAAATATCTTTAAATTTTTTCATTCAAGTTTTTCTTTTTTTGACAATCAGGCTTATAATTTTGAATTGCTTTTATAATTAAAGATTAATTTTATAAATTAAAGTTGATTTAATTTTTTCATACCCTTCTCTTCCTGCTTTAAGAAAGTAATATCTTGTCAAATCTTGTAATTATCTTCTGTTTCTTTAATTATCTCCTCCACTGCCCACCCTTGGGACACTACCATCATTTTAATTTTATTTATGCTTCCTTTACTCAATCTTTCTCACTTTGATTACAGGTTTTATTCAAACTCTGATGAGCCCTGACTGCAGCTTTACAGATTTTTTGTGTGTTTTTTTTACATCTTGTAAAGAGACAGACTTTTGTTTGTAGAAAGGAGGCAGCAGAAGACTCTAAAAGCCAGAATGGAGGGGCCTATACTCAAGGTGTCTGACCCCCTACCCTAAGTATTCCTAGTATATATTCATTATATTCAATGAATTACTTAACTCTTCGTTCTTCCTCTTCCCCTTGTCCTCCTCCTCCTCCTCCTCCTCCTCCTCCTCCTCCTCCTCCTTCTTCTTCTTCTTCTTCTTCCTCTTCTTCTTCTTCTTCTTCTTCTTCTTCTTCTTCTTCTTCTTCTTCTTCTTCTTCTTCTTCTTCTTCTTCTTCCTGAAGGATCAGAGCACCTGGCTGTCCAGAACCGAACTTTCGGATATGGAAATGGGTGCTTTTGAGTGTAAGTTTCATTATGTGATTAATCCCTCCTTCTTTTGTCATCTGAGTTCTAATGCTGTCCAGTTTCTGTGGGGCTCTCTCTGCAGGTGTAGTCTGTTCTGTGCATACATGAGCCTGCAGCTTCTCTCACCCTGCACCTTCAGAGGCCATTCCTCTATCCACTTCACATCTGTTGTAAATTTGTTTAAATCTCTTGCCAATGAAGATCATTCTTCTGTCTGCTGTTTTTCACTGAATCAGTATTTTTGTTACTATAATTTTAATGGAGTCTTAGGAAGGGTAGAGGTAAATATTTTTGTTACATGTGTTTCTTGAAGCTGAAGTTAATCAGGTCCTCTTTCCTGTAAAAATTCCTTAAATCATGAGATTGGAACATGCCCATTGAATAGCATATGTATATATCTCTCATCAATCTATTGGCTGGATTATTATGGTTAATTTCACTTCTCACTAAAATGCAAATGTCTGTAAAGAAGTAACTTGTCAATTCAGAAGATAATTCTTCCTTGCTTAGCTTTGCAACAAATAGTAGGGATATAAATTCCTGATTTTTTTTTTTTTTTTTTTTTTTTAGAGAGAGAGAAAGCATGTCATCAGGAGAGGGGCAGAGGGAAAGAGGGAGAGAATCTCAAGCAAGCTCCGCACTGAGCATGATGTGGGGGCTCGATCCCACAATCCTGGGATCATGACCTGAGCTGAAATCAAGAGTTGGACCTGCAACCGACTAAGCCACCCAGGTGCCCCCTATAAATTTCTGGTTTTACTGAAATCTCATAGAAAGCCTTTTTTCCCCATGCTTTATTATTGCTGACTTTAGTGCTGTGTTCACATTTTAGTGCCAATTTCAGGGCTGTATTCACATTTTATGCCCATTCAACCTTCTTTGCCCAGTTTGAATGAGCTATGTAGTATCTCATTGAAAAAGAATATAGTTAAAACTAGAACCTGAGACCAAGTGACATCTGAACAGTCAAAAATAAATAGCACAGAGTTTCTCACATGGATTTTCCTAACAGTATCAACGAAGAAGTAATCGCTAACAAAAATTTCTCGAAAAAAGGACTCAAAAACTCTACCACAAGCAGACCTAAGAATGCAAAATGCACAATAATTCATGTCATTTACTGTAAGCACAATTTCCTCACAAGGTCCATCCACAAAGTGTATTGGTTCATTTTTATATTATATCTAAGAACTAGCATTGATAATCATGATGATCTTCGGTTAAATTTAAGTTGTAATGAAAAATGTAATTATATTCAGAAGATAGAATATACATATCTATACACAGATAGAAGTGGATTTGTAAGGGGCGCCTGGGTGGCTCAGTCAGTTAAGCGTCCGACTTCGGCTCAGGTCATGATCTTGCGGTCCATCAGTTTGAGCCCCGCGTCAGGCTCTGTGCTGACTGCATAATCTTGCGGTCCATGAGTTTGAGCCCCACATCGGGCTCTGTGCTGACCGCTCAGAGCCTGGAGCTTTTTTCGGATTCTGTGTCTCCCTCTCTCTCTGACCCTCCCCCATTCATGCTCTGTTTCTCTCTGTCTCAAAAATAAATAAACGTTAAAAAAAAAAAAAAAAAAAAAAAGAAGTGGATTTGTAATACAATTTAGGAATACTGTGGCCAAAATAGTTACTATAAAGAGTGTTGATAGGGCACCGGGGTGGCTCAGTTGGTTAGGTGTCAGGCTCTTGATTTTGGCTCAGGTCATGGTCTCATGGTTTGTGAGACTGGATTCTCTCACTCCCTCTCTATCTGCCCCTCCCCTACTTGTGCTCTTTTTCTCTAAAAATGCATTTTAAAAAACTTAAAAAAAAAGAATTTATCCAACCCAACACTCAAAAAACAGCTAATCCAGTTAAGAAATGGTCAGAAGACATGCATGAACAGACATTTCTCCAAAGGAGGTATACAAATGCCTAACAGACACATAAAAAAATGCTCAACATCACTCATCATCAGGTAAATACAAATCAAAACCACAATGAGATACCACCTCACACCTGTCAGAATGGCTAACATTAACAACTCAGGAATCAACAGATGTTGGCAAAGATGCAGAGAAAGGGAAACCCTCTTACACTGTTGGTAGGATTGCAAACTGGTGCAGCCACTCTGGAAAACAGTGGGGAAGTTCCTCAAAAATTAAAAATAGATCTACCCTGTGACCCAGCAATTGCACTGCTAGGTCTTTATCCAAAGGAAACCAAAATGCTGATTTGAAGGGGCACATGCCCCATTGTTTACAGCAGCGCTATCAACAATAGCCAAATTATGGAAAGAGTCCAAGTATCCATCAACAGATGAATGGATAAAGAAGATGTGATAAATATATACACAAAGGAATATTACTCAGCCATCAAAAAGAATGAAATCTTGCCATTTGTATCAATGCGGATGGAACTAGAGTGTGTTATGCTAAATGAAAAAAGTCGATCAGAGAAAGACAAACACCATATGATTTCACACATATGTGGTATTTAAGAAACAAAACAGATGAACATAGGGGAAGGGAAGGAAAAATAAAATAAGAAAAACAGAGAGGGCGGCAAACCACAAGAGAGTGTTAAAAAGAGAACAAGCTGAAGGTTCCTAGAGGGGCAGTTAGTGGGGTGATGAGCTAAATGGCTGGTGGGCATTAAGGAGGGTACTTGTGATGAGCACTGGGTGCTATATATAAGTGATGAATCACCAAATTCTACTCCTGAAACCAATACTATACCATATGTTAACTAACTTGAATTTAAATAAAATCTTGGAAGAAAATGTAAAAAAAGTGTTGATACTCAAAGTTTTACAATATTCTTTTTCATAAGACTGCAGGCTCTGGAATCAGACAATACTGAACTTGCTTCCCAATTTTGCCACTTAATCACTATGTATCTTTGGCCAATTTTCTTAACATCTCAGAGCCTCTATTTTCCCATCTGTATCTAATAATGTACTCCCCTGGTTAATGTAAATAATCCTTATAAGATGCTTATCACATTGCTTAACACATTAGTCTTAAGTATCAATTATCATTATAAATTTATTTTCTGGGGCTTTTGCAGATACATTTTAATAATTGAATAATATTTCATTGTGACTACATTATATTTTTCTTAAACATTTTCTTGTGATTGTTCTTTTGGTGGTTATATCTTTTTTTCTTATTCTTGAGTGTGGTAAAATGGTATTAAATATTATCTGTCTTCAATTTGAAAATGCGTTAGTATATTCTTTTACAAAATTGAATATGGTACAATAATATTAAAGTATCAATTTGATTATCAACAAAGCAATGGTAAATCAAAAGAGCATTGAAGATTTAAAGTACCATGTATAGGGGCGCCTGGGTGGCGCAGTCGGTTGGGCGTCCGACTTCAGCCAGGTCACGATCTCGCAGTCCGTGAGTTCGAGCCCCGCGTCAGGCTCTGGGCTGATGGCTCAGAGCCTGGAGCCTGTTTCCGATTCTGTGTCTCCCTCTCTCTCTGCTCCTCCCCCGTTCATGCTCTGTCTCTCTCTGTCCCAAAAATAAATAAATGTTGAAAAAAAAAAATAAAGTACCATGTATAGAAATGACATATAGTCACAAAGAATATGTTTCTGCTTATGTCTTTCAGGTACTTCTGGTTCTCCTTATATTTTGTTGTATGCATTTGGTTCATTCATAATTTTTCTATGTATTGTATTTATCATTTTCCATCTTGTTCAGAGAAAGAAAAAGTAAGTTATATTACTCCCTGTCTATGATAGGGAATGTGGGTAAAATAGGTCTAGTTTTAAATCTAAAAAAAATTTTTTTTCATGGAAAAATTCATCATGGAAAGAATGATGATGGAAAACTCTTTTACCTATATTTAATAATTCTTGCAGTCAAGGGTTTATTCTTATTAAAATGACACCCTACTTGGGATTGTTACAAAGGTAGGCTGTTAGTAATTTATGCTATGGTAAATTGAGTTTAAGATTCTTTCTTGAGGACAGATTTTGACAGGACAGAGCATATGGACTTCAGGTGACTGGTGGGAGGGGACCCACTGAGTGGTGAAAAAGGCTGAATGTGAACAGTTTTTAGGCTTCAAGAATGAATGAAAGGAGGTTTTTAAAAGAGGTGATTGCCATAGTCAAAATGGGAATCAACAGTGGTCTGGACTAGGTTGGTAGCAGTGGGAGTTGAGGGAATTAGGGATAGGTTTAGGATGACAAGATTTGCTGCTGGAGAAGATGTGGATAAAGGGTAAATGGGGGAAATTATCTTGATGATTCTAAATGTTTTGCCATGGAGTGAAGAAACCTTTTACAAATGGGGAATTATTAGAGGAAGAACAAATTTGGAGGGAGGATCAAGAGTTCTATTTTGAACATATTTGTTTTTACATGCTTATTTGACATCCAAGAGAATATGTCAATTATCTCTATATATGAATCTGGAATTTATAGAGCAGATAAGGACCAGAGGTACAAATTTGGGAGAGTAGAAGGTATGCTCTTTAACAGGACAAATCCTAAGTTATGACTCCACTACAATAGAGTGGAAATAACCTGCAAGTTCTGTTAATGGATTATATTTATGCTGAACTCAGCATTGAAAAGATATTTTGATCAATCTCTAAAGAGATCTGAATCTCCCTTTTTTTTTGCTTTTTTTTAAAAAAATTCATAGCATACTCTCACGAGATACTGCCATTAGGGGGAGTGTTTGGACTGTATTCTTCTAATGAATATATCAATGTCATCATACCTGTAGGTCAGAGAATGTGCCTGAAACCACACCCCAGCTGAGACATCCTGAGGTGGAGTCCTTAGTAACCCGGTTTTTTCCTGCTCACAGGTAATTAAATTGGCAGGTGTGTGATTTTTGCTGTCACTGTGTATACTTCAGATTTAAGACTTAACCTTCCATATTAAATCATCCATTTGGTAGCAACAATTATCATTTAAAAAATAAATGGAAACAAAGATTTGTTTATATAATCCAGTTGCATGAACTAGTGGGTTCAAGTGAAATTGTATTAATGTTAATGACTTTGAATGTTCCTATTCATCTCCTGATTCAGGATCCCTCCAATCAACACCAATTGAATGGTTTCTTTGATTTGTGTGATTGTGTGTGTGTGTGTGTGTGTGTGTGTGTGTGTGTGTGTTTTCTGATTATTAGTAAGTATGAGCATGTCTTCATGTATTTGTTAGACATTCAGGTTTCCCCTTCTGTGAGGTTCTTGTCTACATCTTCATGCAATTCCTGGTTGTTTGTCTATATTTGCAGAAATTCTTTATATTTTAGATTCTTTGCATACTAGACATTGATTACTTCTCCCTATTTGGCACCACTGTATCTCAGTTACATCATTAAAAGAACAGAAATATTTAATGCTTTAATGTTGTTAAATTCATCAATTTTCACCTAACAGTTTGAGTTTGGGGAATTATTTAAGAAGTCATTATCCACCTAAATTCACAAAAATATGATCATATTTATTGGCTTCATATTTTTCTATTTTATGTTTAGATTTTTATTTATCTACTTATTTTTTTAAATGTTTATTTATTTTAAGAGAAAGAGCATGCACACACACAAGCTGGGGAGGGGCAGAGAGAGAGGGAGACAGAGGATCTGAAGCAAGACTCTGCACTGTTATCAGAGTTCAAACTCACAAACTATGAGATCATGACCTGAGCCACCCAGGCACCCAGAATTTCCTTCTTTTTATTTAATTTTATTTTTTTAATTTTACTTTTTTTAATTTACATCCAAATTAGTTAGCATATAGTCCAACAATGATTTAAGGAGTGGATTCCTTAGTGTCCCTTACCCATTTAGCTCATCCCCCCTCCCACAACCCCTCCAGTAACCCTCAGTTTGTTCTCTGTATTTATGTGTCTCTTCTGTTTTGTCCCTCCCTGTTTTTATATTCTTTTTGTTTCCCTTCCCTTATGTTCATCTGTTTTGTCTCTTAAAGTCCTCATATGAGTGAAGTCATGTGATTTTTGTCTTTCTCTGACTAATTTCACTTAGCATAATACCCTCCAGTTCCATCCACGTAGTTGCAAATGGCAAGATTTCATTCTTTTTGATTGCCAAGTAATACTCCATTGTGTATATATACCACATCTTTTTTATCCACAGAATTTCCTTTTTTTTTAAGTTGAGTAGTATTCTGTTGTTTGTGTGTACCATATTTTCTTTATCCATTCATCTGTTGATCAACATTTAGGTTGTTTCTACATCTTGGCTGTTGTGCACAGTGCCACAAGGAACATGGAAGTACTAATATCTCTTTGAGATTCTGATTTCACTTCTTTTCCATAAATACCCAAAAGTGGGATTGCATCATATGTACTTTTATTTTTATTTTTTGAGAGGTGGGGAGGGGTTGCGGAAGAGGGGGAGAGAGAAAAAATCTTTTTCCCTCTGTGGGTATGGAGCCCAACACGGGGCTCGATCTTACAACCATGAGATCATGACCTGAGCTGAAATCAAGAGTTGGTTGCTTAACCGACTGAGCCACCCAAGTGCCCCTATTTTTAATTTTTAAAGAAATCTCCATACTGTTTTCCACATTGGCTGTACCATTTTGCAACTCCACCAATAGCAAGCAAGGGTTTCAATTTCTACACATCCTCATCAACCTATGCTGTCTTTTGTTTCTTGTTTTATTAGTTTTGGTTTTTTTTTTTTGTTTCTTTCTAGTTATTAGCAAGTTGTTTTAATTGAAGTAAGTTAACATACAATATTATATATTAGTTTCAAGTGTACAACATAGTGATTTGATAATTATATATGTTACATATGCTCACCACAATAAATGTAGTTACTATCTGGCATGATACAAAGTTATTACCATATTATTTACCCTATTCCCTATGCTGTACTTTTCATCCCTGTGACTTAATTATTTTATAACTGGAAGTTTGTACTTCGTAATTCCCTTCATCTATTTTGTCCATTTCCCCACCTTCTTCCCCTCCGGTAACCACTAGTTTGTTCTCAGTATTTATGAGTCTTTCTGCTTTTTGTTGGTTCATTGGTTTGTTGGTTTGTTGATTTGTTTTGTTTTTTAGATTCCACATATAACGGCAATCATATGATATTTGTCTTTCTCTGTCTGACTTATTTCACGTGGCATAATACCCTCTAGGTCTATTCATGTTGTTGTGAATGGCAAGATTTCATTCTTTCCTGTGGCTGAAAAATGTATATATCTCACATCTTCTTTATCCATTCATTTAGTGGTGGATACTTAAGTTGATTCCATATCTTGGTTATTGTAAATAGTGCAGCAATAAACACAGGGGTGCATATATCTTTTTGAATTAGTGTTTCCATTCTCTTTGGGTAAATACCCAGAAGTGGAATTACTTAATCATACAGTATTTCTAATTTTTAATTTTTTGGGGAACCTCCATACTGTTTTCCACAGTGGCTGCATCAGTTTACATTCCTACCAACAGTGCATAAGGTTTCTCTTTTCTCCATATCCTCTCTGACACTCGTTTTATTTTTTGATACTAGCCATTCTGACAGGTGGAAGATGACATGTTAACAATATTAATTCACAAATATCCTAAATTTGGTCAGTAAATCTCCTTCATGGATAGCCCAGGTGCTTTCCAAGAGGCTGCTTCTGTGCTGGGTCTCAGACGGAGTGATATACTGTGCTGGCCCTTTGAGAGTCTCAATTTCTTATGGCTCTCTGGATCTCCCCAAATTAAGCCCCTCTGGTTTTCAAAAGCTCCTGGAGTTAAGCCCTGATGACTTTCAAGGCCAGATGTTGTGAGGTTTTATGTTCCCTTTCCTGTTCAGGTCCCCAGAGCCAGTGGTGCCTGATGTGGGTCTTGGTCCCCTTGCTCCTCAGGGAGGACCTCCGCACCTGTGATATCCCTTCTGCCTGTAGGTCACCATGTTGGAGGTTTGGTTCCTGGCTGCATCTCTGCCCTTCCTACCCTTCTCACTGGGACTTCTATTTATGTCTTCAGCTGTGAAAAATCCGTTCACCAGGCCCAAGTTTTTTTCAGAGAGAGCTGTATTACATGTACTTGTTGCCTTGGTGAGCTCATGGGAGGAGGTGAACTCAAAATCCTTCTATGCTGCCATTTTCCCCACTTTCCTGTCTCATTATCTTGATAACAGCCATCCTGGCATGTGTCAAATAATATCTCACTGAGGTACTGATTTGCATTTCCCTGACAATTAACGACATTGAGCACTTCTTCACATGCCTGTTGGCCATTTATATCTTCTTTGAGAAATATCTGTGCAGATTTCAAATCCTTAGTCTATTTTTTTTTCAGCTGGGTTATTGGGGTTTTTTTGCTATTGAGTTGCAGTTCTTTATGTGCTTTGGAGATTAACCTCTTATCAGTCACATGGTTTGAAACTATTTTTTTACCAGAGGTCAGGTTGTCTTTTATCACTAGCACTGATTAATTTAAAAACACACCTGGAAGCATGCCCTAAATAAAATGAAAACTCGTTTTAGCAACTCATTAGGCCAGATGATGTGACTGAAATTGAGAAATGGATACATTCCTAGAAACACAATAACCACCATGATGAAATCTTGAAGAAGTAGAAAAGTCTGAACAGACCTATATCTAGTATGGAGAGTAAATCAGAAATCAAAAACTTTCAACAGAGAAAAGGCCAGGACTATTTGGCTTCACTAGTGAATTCAACCAACACTTAAACAAGAGTTGGGGCGCCTGGGTGGCTCAGTCAGTTATGCATCCGACTTCAGCTCAGGTCACGATCTCACTGTTCCCGCTTCAGGCTCTGTGCTAACTCCTCAGAGCCTGCAGCCTGTTTTAGATTCTGTGTCTCCCTCTCTCTCTTGGCCCCTCCCCTGCTCGTGCTCTGTCTCTCTCTCTCAAAAATAAAGACAATATTAAAAAAAAAATTTAAACAAGAGTTAATGTCAATGCTTCTCAAACTCCTTTAAACAATTGAAGGGGAGGGAACACTTCCCAACTCATTTGTTGAAGCCAAGGGTACCTTGATACCAAAGCCAAAGACATCACAAGAAAACAAAAACAAAACAAAAACAAAAACAAAACTCTCAGCCAATATTCCTACAAATATAGATGCAAAAATCTTTAACAAAATACTAGCAAACTGAATCCAGCAGCATATTAAAAGGCACACACACCATGACCAAGTGGGATTTATCTCTGGGATGCAAGGATAATTCAACATCTGCAAATTAATTAATGTGATACACCATATTAACGCAATAAAGGATAAAAGTCACATGATCATCTCAATACATGTAAAAAAAGCATTTGAAAAAATTCAAGATACTTTCATGATGAAAATTTTGAACAAAGTAGGAATAGAAGGAAAGTATCTCAACATAATAAATGTCATATTTGAAAAAACCATAGCTAACAACACCCTCAACAGTGAAACACTGAAAGCTTGACCTCTATGATCAGGAACAAAGCATGAGTGCACACTCTTAACACTTGTATCTAACATAGTACTGGAAGTCTTAGCCAGAGGAATTAATCAGGAAGAAAAAAACAAAAAGCTTAGAAATCAGTAAGGAAGAGGTAAAACTGTACTTGTTTGCAGATGCCATGATCTTATATATACAAAATCCCAAAGACGCCATAAAAAACTTAGAATATATAAATGAATTCAGGAAAGTTACAATATAAAAAAACCAACATACAAAAATCAGTTGTGTTTCTACACTAACAATGAACTGTCTAAAAAGGAAATTAGGAAAAGCAATTCCATTTACAGTAACACCAAAAGAAATAAAATACTTAGGAATAAAACTAACAAAGGAGGTAAAAGACTTGTATACTGATAACTATAAAACATTAATGAGGGGTGTCTGGCTGGCTCACTCAGAAGACCATGCGACTCTTGATCTCATCGTGAGTTTGAGACCCACGTTGGGTGTAGAGATTACTAAAAATAAATTAATTAAAAAAACATTAATTAACAAAATTAGACAAGACACAGCAAATGGGACAATATCCCAAATTCATGTACTGGAAGCCTTAATATTGTTAAAGTGTCAGTTATTAAATTTTTTGTGACCAATTTGGCACTTTCAGAATTTTGCCCATTTTGTGTTTTCGAATTGATATGAATGTTCATAATATTGTCTTATTTTTTTCTATTTGTTATATCAATGCTAGTTCTCATTTTTCATTCTATATTGTTTCTTTTTTATTTTTAATTTTCTTAGCAATTTTTGCCACAGATTTGTTCAATTAATTTCTAGACGAAAGCCCTTTTTTTGTTCATTCAATTTTGTTCCTTCTAATTGATTTTTGTCTTTAGTTTTATCAGCAGGCTCCACTGTCAGAGCAGAGCCCAACACAGAACTCAATCCATGACCTTGGGATCATGACCTAAGCTGAAATCAAGAGTCAGATGCTCAACTGACACTGAGTCACCCAGGCACCCCTGTCCAAGAATTTTAAATGTCATATTTCCCTTTTTTTGCAAAATGTTAATTTTATGTAAGCACATTTCTTCTTTTCCAAAGAACTTTTAAAGCAATATTTATGCTTCATAATGGCAGGGATT